>NC_041382.1:150595357-150646424 GCF_002162155.2 Triticum dicoccoides | reverse complement strand
AACTAAGCCCCCGAGTGGGAGGGTTGCTCTCCACTCGGTAGGATTTTTTCAAACTTAGGCGAGTACTGGACTGTAGCTAAGTCTCCTAGTGAGAGAACTTAGGCGAGTGCTGGACTGCAGCTAAGCCCTCGAGTGGGAGGGTTGCTCTCCGCTCGGTAGGATTTTTTCAAACTTAGGCGAGTACTGGACTGCAGCTAAGTCTCCTAGTGAGAGAACTTAGGTGAGTACTGGACTGCAGCTAAGCGCCCGAGTGGGAGGATTGCTCTCCACTCGATAGGCTTTCTTTCGAACTTAGGCGAAACGGATTCGCGACTAAGCCCACCCACTGGGGGATTTCAGAAGTAAATAAGAACACAGCAATCGAATGATAGGACCATAAGCTCTTGTCTTTGATAAACAAATTACAAAGGTGTTTCTTATTACATTTTATTCGAACGAGTGCTTAAGTATAAAAGGGGCGGAGCAGCTCCGCGTTCCAAGCTCGTGGCTCGTCTTTCTGATGCTCAATACTGTAAAGATGGTATGCTCCGTTGTGGAGAACTTTGGTGATGATGAAGGGGCCCTCGCAAGTTGGGGCAAGCTTGTGTGGTTTCTGTTGATCCACTCGAAGAACCAGGTCTCCTTCTTGAAAGGCTCGACCCCTCACATTTCTGGCGTGGAATCGACGCAGGTCTTGCTGATAAATGGTCGAGCGGATCAAGGCCATCTCTCTTTCCTCCTCTAAGAGATCGACTGAATCTTGTCGGGCCTGCTCTGCTTCCTCTTCGGAGAAGAGCTCAACTCGGGGTGCATTGTGGAGCAGATCACTTGGCAGAACAACTTTGGCTCCATAGACTAAGACGAAAGGAGTTCGTCCGCTCGACCAATTAGGAGTTGTCCTCAAACCCCACAGAACTAACGGAAGTTCGTCAACCCAAGCGCCTGCTGCGTGTTTGAGATCACGCATCAGTCGGGGTTTCAGTCCTTTTAGAATTAGGCCATTGGCTCTTTCTTCTTGTCCGCTCGACTGCGGGTGAGCGACAGAAGCATAGTCGACTCGAGTGCCCTGAGAGGCGCAGAAAGCTCTGAACTCATCGGAATCTAAGTTCGATCCGTTGTCCGTGATGATGTTGTGTGGGACTCCATATCTGAATGTCAATTCTCTGATAAAACTGACAGCGGTGCTAGCATCAAGGTTCTTGATAGGTTTAGCTTCGATCCATTTGGTAAACTTGTCGACTACAACGAGCACATGAGTGAAGCCGCTCCTGCCAGTTCTCAGTTGGCCAACCATATCCAGTCCCCAAACAGCAAAGGGCCAGATGAGGGGGATGGTCTTCAGGGCTGACGCTGGCTTGTGAGACATGTCGAAGTAAAACTGGCAGCCTTCAAATCTGTCGACTATATCTTTCACCATTTCATTTGCTCGTGGCCAATAGAATCTAGCTCGGTATGCTTTAGCCACGATGGCCCAAGAGGACGCATGATGACCACAAGTCCCCGACTGGATGTCATTGAGGATCATTCGACCTTATTCTGGTGTTATGCATCTCTGGCCGACTCCAGTCACGCTTTCCCTGAACAACTGCCCTCTTATCACAGTAAAGGCCTTGGATCGATGGACGATCTGTCGAGCCTCTTCTTCATCCTCTGGGAGTTCTTTCCTGAGGATGTATGCAATGTAGGGCACCGTCCAGTCGGGAGTAATGGCCAGAACCTCCATGATCAGGTCGACCACGGCTGGGACCTCGACTTCAGCCGGATCTGTGGCGCTCTTGGGTTGCGGGGGCTCTTCAGTAAAAGGATCTTCCTGAACTGTCGGCGAGTGAATATGCTCCAAAAACACATTGCTGGGAATGGCTTCTCTCTTGGAACCTATCTTTGCCAAATCATCGGCTGCTTGATTTTTCAGTCGGGTATGTGGTGGAGTTCTAACCCCTCAAACTTCTTCTCAAGCTTTCTCACCGCGTTGCAGTAACCAGTCATGGCTGGGCTTCTGACGTCCCACTCCTTCATCACTTGATTAACTACCAAATCTGAGTCGCCATAGACTATGAGGCGACGGACACCGAGTGAGATGGCCATGCGTAACCCATACAGGAGTGCTTCATATTCTGCTTCATTGTTGGAGGAATCAAAGTGAATCTGGAGGACATATCTGAGTCTGTCTCCTCGGGGGATACCAGAACTACTCCAGCACCAGAACCGTTCAGCATCTTGGATCCGTCAAAGAACATGGTCCAGTGCTCAGAGTGAACTTGAGTCGGCAGTTGCTGTTCGATCCACTCGACGAGGAAATCTTCTATTGCTTGGGACTTGATAGCTTTCTTTGCCTCAAACTTGATATCCAAGGGAAGGAGTTCAATCGCCCATTTGGCCACTCGACCAGTTGCATCTCTGTTGTGCAGAATCTCTGACAATGGAGCGTCGCTGACGATTGTAACAGAGTGATCTGAGAAATAGTGTGCAACCTTCTTCGCGGTCATGTAAATCCCATAGACAAGCTTCTGATAATGAGCATATCTCTGCTTTGACGGGGTCAGGACTTCAGAAATATAATAAACTGGGTGTTGAACCTTATAAGCTTTTCCTTCTTCTTCCCGCTCGACCATAAGTACTGTACTAACGACTTGTCCAGTGGCTTCTATATAAAGCAGTAGAGGCTTTTTGCTGATTGGAGCAGCAAGCACCGGCTGGGTGGAAAGCAGGGGTTTTAGCTCTACAAACGCTGCATCAGCTTCTGGGGTCCACTCGAACTTGTCTGATTTCTTCATCAGTCGGTAAAGAGGCAGCGCCTTTTCATCGAGTCAAGAAATGTATCAACTTAGGGCGGCCAAGCAACCAGTAAGCTTCTAGACATCATGCACATGCACAGGGCGTTTCATCCGGAGTATAGCACCTACTTTCTCTGGGTTAGCATCGATTCCTCGTTCGGAAACAAGAAAACCGAGTAACTTTCCGCCTGGAACTCCAAACGTGAACTTTGACGGATTGAGCTTGATACCATACCTTCTGAGGTTGGCAAAGGTTTCAGCAAGGTCAGTCAGTAGGTCGGAACCTTTACGTGACTTGACCACAATTTCATCCATGTATGCTTCCACATTCCGACTGATCTGAGTGAGCAGGCACTTCTGAATCATCCGCATGAATGTGGCTCCGGCGTTCTTCAAACCGAATGGCATTGTGACATAACAGAAGCACCCAAACAGGGTGATAAAAGCTGTTTTTATCTTGTCGGGTCCGTACAGACGGATCTGGTGGTACCCGGAGTAGGCGTCCAAAAAGGACAAACACTCGCACCCTGCAGTCGAGTCAACTATCTGATCGATGCGAGGGAGAGGGAAGTGATCTTTCGGGCAGGCCCGATTGATATGCTTGAAATCAATACACATTCGAAGTGAGTCGTCTTTCTTTGGGACCATGACAACATTGGCTAACCACTCGGAGTGATAAATCTCTCGGATAAACTCAGCCGCCCAAAGCCGAGCCACCTCTTCACCGATTGCCTTTCTTTTCTGGACGGCGGACCATTGAAGATGCTCTTTGACTGGTTTCACCTTTGGGTCGACTCACAAATGATGCTCAGCCAGTCCCCTGGGAACACCCGGCATGTCAGAAGGCTTCCATGCAAAGATGTCCTAGTTCTCACGGAGGAACTGGATGAGCGCTTCTTCCTATTTGGAGTCAAGTGTGGTTGAAATGTGAGTCGGAGCTGCATTGGGATCCGTCAGGTGAATGTGAATCGACTTCGTTTCACCAGACGACTGGAATGCTGAATCTGTGGCTGGCTTCTTGGCTCGCAGCAAGTCACTCGGATCTGCATTTTTCTGGTATTCTTGCAATTCTACCACGGCCATCTGGGCATCGGCGATCTTTGAGACCTTCTGGAAGCACTCTTCTGCCTTCTTCCGATTACCAGAGATAGTGATCACTCCTCTGGGCCAGGCATCTTCAGTTTGAGGTACACGTAACATGGTGGAGCCATGAATCGTGCATAAGCCGGCCTGCCCAGAATTGCATGATAAGCACTCTGGAAATCCACAACTTCAAACGTCAACTTTTCTTTGCGGTAATTTTTGGAATCACCAAAAACCACGTCGAGTGCAATCTGACCGAGGGATGTAGCCTTCTTGCCAGGAATGACCCCATGGAAACTCATATGGATTTCGCTGAGTCTGGACATCGGAATGCCCATTCCCTTCAACGTCTCTGCATATAGTATGTTCAGGCCACTTCCACCGTCCATCAGGACCTTTGTCAGTCGAGTGCCTTCGACCACCGGGTCGACCACCAGTGCTTGCCTCCCAGGGGTGGCTATGTGTGCTGGATGGTCAGACTGGTCGAATGTAATGGCAGTCTGTGACCACTTCAAGTAACGGGGTGTCACCGGAGCGACCATGTTCACTTCTCTGTTGATGACTTTCAATCGACTTTTGCTCTCAACGTCAGCAAAAATCATCAGAGTGGAATTCACGTGGGGATAACCATCATCATCCTCTTCTTCATCCTCAGCCTTGTCTGCTTCTTTCTCCTTTTCCTTGGGATGTTTCTCTCGGAACTACTGGATTAGGATCCGACACTGCCGAGTGGTGTGCTTCGGGTAAATGAAATTACCTTCTTCATCTTTTTTGGTGTGGATATGGCACGGCAGATCCAACACGTCATTCCCATCTTGATCCTTTACTTTCTTGGGGTTCCACGGCCCTTTGGGCTTCCCCTTGAACTTTCCTTGAACCACCGCCAAGGCTTCACCCAGAGCAGCTGGCTCGGCCTTGCGCTTCTGTTTCCGACCGGAGTTTCCTCCTCCGGCTTCGTGGGCGACTGCTTTATGCTTGCCACTCCAGAGTCGCTCTTCTTCTTCACCATTGGCATATTTGGTGGAAATTTCCATCATCCGAGCCAGAGTCATATTCCCTGTCCGGCCGAACTTCATATTCAACTCTCGATACCTGACGCCTTCCTTAAAGGAACAAATTGCCTGATGATCCGACACATCTTCTACCGAGTGGTGTGGGGTGATCCATCTCTGGATATAATCCCTCAAAGTTTCATTCGGCTTCTGAACACAACACTCCAATTCTGTCAAACCTGTCGGCCGTTTGCAAGTGCCCTCGAACATTCTGACAAACACTCGGGCGAGATCTTCCCAAGTATAGATGCTGCCAGGCGCTAACTGATTCAGCCATGCTCTAGCTGAGCCCTCCAACATAAGAGGAAGGTGTTTCATGGCCACTTCATCATTGCCGCCACCAATCTGGACAGCCACTCGGTAGTCTTCAAGCCAAGTGTCGGGCTTGGACTCCCCGGTGAACTTACTAACTCCAGACGCCAACCTGAAGTTGGGGGGAATCACCGCAGCTCTGATAGCTCTGCTGAAGCACTCTGGACCAGAGACATGCACCCTGTTGCTGGTTTATGGATCTCTATCATGGCCCTCTCGGTGAGCTCTGTTTCTGTCGACCAAGCCCTGCACGAGAATAGATCTCGCATCAAAGCCTGGCTCCCTGGGGTCGATTGGAATACCTCGCCCAACACTGTGAGGGCGTCTGTCTTCATGTTGCCAAGGCACGTATGACCCGCTCCTTGGGGGAGGCGTGGGCACTCGACGGCGATCATCACGATCGACTCGACGATCATACCGCTCTCGGTTTCTGTACTGATCTCGTCGATCCCCATGTCCCTCACGCCTCGAAGGCGATCTTGGGCTATGGGCCGACTGAACTGTGCTGCCATCATGGATCTGATGTGGATCCTACCCCGCGACTGAGATACAACCGTATTCTGTTCTCCTGCCGCCCGGAGCAAGGCTCAGATCTGCACCAGACCTCGACCAGCTTCTGACTGGGAGGGTTGGATCGACTCCGCTATCCGGGCAGCAGCAGCCAGATTCTGGATCGGGGTTCGGTATACCTGAGTCAGAGGAGCAAAAAGCTGGCGTCGACTGGATTCGGGAGCGCGCTGCCGAGCGCGATCGTCGAGTGCGCGCTGGAGGTTCTCCAGTCCAGTGCGCTCAGCCAGGTTGGCCAAGCGCACCTTCTCCAAGGCCTGGGCCTCAGGGGTTTCTCCAACTATAGGAGTATGCAATGCATCCATATTCCAGCGGCGAAGTTCCTCCCTCTGCTGCGAGGAGAGGGGTTCGGGGTGGTACTCCTCGTGAACGCGCGACGGATCGCCATTCCTGTCGCCTCCGTCTTCACGGTTGAAGCCAGGCGGGCTGCATGGTCCATTGACCATCAGAACTTCAGCCGCTGGGTTGCTGCTATCGCACTCGGATGCGGTCTCTGCGGAGCCAGTCGACAAATCGAACAAGCCATAGAGAGTTTCGTCGGTCTCGATTGCCGCGACTTGAGGGGTGGCCGACTGGCGGGCCACCGCACGCCTCACCCACCGCTAAAGCCTCGGCCGACCAGAGTGTTTGCTCCGGTGAGCCGCAGGGAGGGGGCGAGCTGATGGAGTCTACTGATACTGGGTCGACGGTTGCCGCAAGAGGACGCCGCGGACGCACGCGCGAAAGTGCGTCGCCCCGCGAGCGGGGAGCGCGTCGACGTCGAGTGGAGCCTCCTGAAGCCAAGCGGAGTCGTCGAAGACAAACACGAGCGCGCCGAGACGGATCTCGCTGCTCTCAGCCAAACCTTCGCCTGAAACCATGACGAAGGGGATCAGAAAAATTGCAACTTCTCCAACAAGTCGCTAAGACACCGACCCCAAGGTGGGCGCCAACTGTCGTGGTTCTAAGACTGACAGTAGAATAGGGAGGTAGGAATGTAGAGGCAAGATCCTAGCTATGGAGGAGTTGTACACACGAGTTTTACGAGTTCAGGCCCTTCTCGGAGGAAGTAACGGCCCTACGTCTCGGAACCCGGAGGCGGTCGACTGAATATATGTGTGTGAATTACAGAAACTGCGAACCCTTGTCCCAGAGGAGGGGGTGGCTTATATAGAGTGCGCCAGGACCCCAGATCCCCTCCGTTACACAAGGTTCAATGCTCATAAAGGAGGGGCGTTACTGGTAACGTCTGCAATAAAGTGTTGTAAATGCCCATAAAGCTTCGGTTCAAGTCCTGACTGTTATAGAGTAGAGGGTTTCTCATCTTCTAGTGGTCGAGTGACTTCAAGGTGGTCGAGTGAGCACATCTTCATGGTCGAGTGGATGATGGTTTCTCTTCGACTGCTTCTGATTCTTTGTAGAGATGTCCTTGGGGAGGGTATGTTGGACAGATCCATGACCCTGCCCTAGGTACATAGCTTCATCACCCCCCAACCCCTAAAAATCGACTAACCCAAAAGTCGATTCAGTCGACTGAAGTGTGGCTTAATCGGAGCAAAGCAGCAGCATAAGAAAGGGGAGAGCAGCAGCACCAGCTAGGCGAGCGAGCGATCAAGTGAGAGCCGGAGCAGCAGCAGCAGCGCGAGCGAGCGAGAGCCGGAGCAGCAGTAGCAGCGCGAGCGAGTGAGCGAGAGCCAGAGCAGCAACAGCAGATCCGGCTGGTATGGACGCCACCGCCAAAGGGGCCTCGCACTGGGGGAGAGCTACCATGGAGATGTCGCCCGTGGTGCCGGCTTTAAGGTAGCCGCTACATGGGGGTGCGAGATGGAGCACAGTCGGCGCCGGGAGGTCGAGTTAAGGAGAAGGTGTGATGCGATGAGTGTACAACCTCTTTGGTGGCGCCGAGTAGGCCTCTGCTTCGTCCAAGGAGTCGGTGAGGATGTTGCGGTTCCGGTGGAGTAGGTTATGGCGGCGCTGTGGGAATGGAGCAGCCGCGATAGACGAGGCGATCGTCGGAGCAGCTCCTTAGAGGTGGAGGACGGGGCGGCTGAACTGGTGGGGCGGCGAGATGGACGACGGATCCTCATCCGGGGAGGTGGACGAGGGACGTCGAGCTGTTGCGGTGGACGACGTCATCAGGGAAGAGGTCCGGATGGGCAGCGGTGACATGGCGGACGGAGGAGGGTGGGGTTTCACGGCTGGAGCGGAGAGGTTATGGCGTCCTGGGATTTCGAATGGCGAAAAGGGGGCGATAGGAGGGGGTGAAGCATGACTTAGGGACGCGCTTGTCCAAAATGTAGGGTGTGTTACAAAAGTACCCCCCACCGATTTGAACTAGCGGCCCTTTCGGCTCAGGGTTAGAAGGGGGATTTCGCATGTCAGGATTTGGCAGCTGGAGGGAGTTTTCGCGCACGTTGTAATTTCGGGATAGCAAGGCGCGGGTTGTGATGGCGCCAGTTTTGGGAGCACGATATCTGAATTTTTGGGATATAACAAGACGCGGGTTGAATATTAGGGACCAGCCTAATGTGTAGTAATATTGTACTTGTATGTACCAAATCAATTCACACTTCCCTCAACCAAAAAGAAAACGAGAAAAATAAAACTATTCACACCACAAAAAGAGAGAGTCTTGCCCCGTTTTACTATACAAATGCTATTCAAAGCTACTCCCTCCTTCCATCTATATAGGGCCTAATGCATTTTTCGATGCTAACTTTGACCAAATATTAGAGAAATGATATATGACATGCAACTTACACAAAGCACACCGTTAAATTCGTCTGTGAAAGGTTCTTTCAATGATATAATTTTCACATTGTGCATGTCATGTACTATTGTCGGTGGGAACGACACCTATCGGATCACAAGAATCCCTACTGTGGTTAGCAAGGCGCGGGGTCATGAGAAGAGCGGATCAAACAGATAGCACACGGTTCGTTTATCCAGGTTCGGGCCGAGAGGATGCGTAAAACCCTACTCCTGCTTTGGTGGATTGTATATCTGTGTTCTTGAGCTAGCTATGGGGCGTGAGGAGCTCCAAAAGGCCGAATCCTTCCTCTGGTCGCCTCGGGCCTCCTTTTATAGAAAAAGGGGTTGCCACAGTGGCACACGGGAGGTGGAAAGGGTACAGTGATGCAAGGTTATCCCTCGCATTACATGACAAGGCGCATTTAATGCGTCTTGCTTAGGTGTCCTTGCTTTATCGGGGATGGGGGAGAAACCTGTCTCATCCGTCACCGCTCCTTCTTGTGTCGACACGCGCCCTGGCCAGCGACACCTGCGATGCCATGTAGGTAGGCAGGCAGCTGAGGTGGCGCAGTGGTGGGTCTTCACGAAGATCTGCATGCCGCCACGCAGGTGCCTGCCCAGCTGGTTGGGTCGGCAGCTGCATGCATGCGGTGGTGGAGGTTTAGTCGGCGTGGGCCTGATGGTGGCCCTGCGGGTGTCCTCGGTAAGGGCCTTGCTGGGGGGCCGGCAAGGGTCTTGCCGAGGCGCCTGCTGTCATCCCCGGCAAGGCACTTGCCGGGGGCCTTGTGGTCTTCCTCGGCTGGGATCCCGCCAAGGGTTGTCGTCTCCTTAGTGCATATCTGATCTTGAATGTCTTCACAAAGATCTGCATGCCGCCACGGGGATGTCTCCCGAATCCTTGCCCTTTGGGGGGCAGTGGACTCAAGGGTGATTTGCTCCGTAGGTGTGGGACGAGTTGCCGCGGCAAGGGTCTTGTCGGGGTTGCTAAAACTGTCTCCCGGCAAGGATCCTGCCGGGGGAGTCCGCTTCGTCCCCTTTGCTCTTCGTGGTCTTGGCCTTGGCGTCGTTCTAGTTCTCTTGAGCTTCGGTCTTACCCTAGCTCACCTCCCTTGCCTTGCTTGGTGTGGTGGTGCCCGTGGCTCAGACTGACCGTGCATAGTTATAGGGGTACAAAAAGTGTACCCCTCTTTTTGTGCACCGACAGGAGCCCCCGGGCCTGGGCCACACATAAGCGCAACGCGTTGTTGGGCTAGGCCCAAAAACGGTGCGCGGGCAGGCGGGGCGGTTTTTACCGCGGTAAGGTTCTTCGCGCGTGGCGCTTCCCACGACTCCCGGGCATGGCGTGGCGTGGGGAGGCGCGTGTGACGTGGGCGGCATGCGTGGGGTTGGTTTCCGCAGGCATGCGTCACATCGTAGTAAAGGGGCGGCCCATTTACTGAATGGGGCTGAGGCGCGGTCTTCAAGGCGTCCACTCCCCATGATCAAGGAGTGGGGAGTGGTCGTCTCACCCGTACCCTCGGTTCTGCAAGTCCGCCACGTGTCTGCCATGTGTCTGGGTGGCAAATGGTGGAGGCGGGAAACCGGGCCATCGCTGGTTGGGGCGGCGGGTCGGCCCTGGCTCCCTGCACCTTCCGTATCTTGATTGGCCGAGCGGGGCGGCCGAGCCCCAACCCTGATCCTTTATAAAGAGCGGGAGGGGGGATGGCGTCCCGCATTCTTTCATCTTCTTCTTCCTTCAGCTTCTGCTCCTCCCTTCCATCCGTCATGGAGAGAGGGAATCCCGGTCCTTCAACAGTGGCGGCGAGGGTTGCCGCTCAACAACGCGTCCCTCCTTCTCCTGCACCTGCGGTGGCAGAGCCAGCCGCGAGGGGAAGGGGGAGGGGGCGAGGCCGTGGGCGAGGCCGTGGGCGAGGCCGGGGCGCTCGGGGAAGGGGAGGACGGGGCGGCGCGCCGGCCTCGCCTCCGCCAGCAGCTCCTCCTCCAATGGAGGGCCATGTTGGGGATGACCCTTGTGAGTTCTTCGTCAGGCTGCGCCGGCCGCCGCACCGTCGCCTTCCTCTCCCGACTCCATTTGCGCGGGAGATGGAGCTGGATCCGCCGGAGTCATTGCGGCTGCACATGAGGGGTTGCGGGATCAGTGGCACGCGGGTCCGCGTTGACTTCCCCGCCCCTCACGTGATGTATCTTCGTCGGGGATGGAAGACGTTTGCTCATATCCACCGCTTGACGGAGGGGCTCACTTTCCATTTTAAGCTGATGGAGGGTGGCCTTCTCTCCGTCAAGGTCTTCGGGCTCTTTGGGACCCGTGCAAGGTGCTGCGTGGAGAGCTCTTCTGATAGTGAAGACTCCTCCTCGGGCGGGAGTGACAAGGAGGACAGCGGCAGCGACAACAAGGGTAGTAGGCAGCAGGATGACGGGTCCGATTAGGTGTCGGGTGCCGCTCCGTGCGGCACCGGCGACCCCATCATCCGTGTCGCCGGCTCCCTGAACTTCTCGGGGTCGTCTCCTTGGGCGGCTGGCTTTGGGAGGCTGCAGAAGAGGAAGAGGGCGGGCGGCAAGGCCGTCAAGTCGGAGTACGCGGGCACCGATGCCTTCGACGCCTGCTGACGTCCTGCCGCCTTGTCTTCGAGCTCTGCTTCCGGCGCCGCCATCACCATCCAGCCTTTGGACGGCCACCAAGATGTTCTCTTGGTGTCTTCTGCCACCCGCAGCTCGCCTAGGCGCTCCTTTTGTCCTTTTCGCCTCCTTGACCTGCCTCCTGAGAAGAGGGACAAGAAAGGGATTACGGGCACCTTATCACTTTTTAGTTTGTAATCCTTCAGGCCTTTGTTGAATTTAAAACTTGTAATCCCATCATTCATGTTTTTCATTCCCTATGGACTGTACCTGAGTGGAATGTTTTTTAATGAAAAAGGGATGCTTGCCGGGTCATTTGTTTGCGGGTGGAACCCACGACAAGGAGTAAATCCTTGATATCTTCAAGATAAACATTTCCTTGCCCGGCAACAGGCCTTGCCGTCTCCCCACTTCGCTCAACCTTCCTCACGCCTTTAGCGGAGGCAGGGATGAGGCGGGTTCAGGCTCCTTGTTTCATCCTTTCGTTGCCGCGAGTACAACCAAACTTGGCCCCAGGAACGAGCCCTAGGGCATAGAGTTATGGGAGCATGGTAGCTTAGGGGAAAACGAGGTTTCACATGCCTCAGTCCATAATGGAATGCATGATAAGGGATGAAGAACTTATCTGAAGCTGTAGTCCCCGGCAACCCTGGTTCGCCGTGGGTGAATCTTTGCTCTTGCATCCCCCAGCAATACTGGCTTACCGGGGGCTAGATGCTGGTCTGTTCCTCTTTTTTTCTCCCCAAGTGGTTCGGCACAGATATATGTGTGTCCTGTGAACCAAAGAAGATAAAAGAAAGACAAAGAGACGCGCACTCGACCTCTAAGCTAGGGGTTAGTCGCTGCTAAGCACTATCAACCCTAACCAAGGACGAGACTCGACCTAGCATGCATGCTATAACTTAGGGCGCCAGCGCTTCATTTATTTATGCTCAGGGTCTGCGCCTGGCTTTGTACAGAGGGTTACATGCGTCATCGGCAAGGCTCGTACAAAAGGTGGCTTGCCAGGGGGCCCGGCAAGCCGCGCCTCACGGGTAAAACTTGCAAAGATGCTCAATGTTCCTGGAGTTAATCATCGGAACGGCATCTTCGGTCTCCAGGTGGACTGCACCGGGCCTGGTGACTCGTATTACCCGATAAGGGCCTTCCCACTTTGGCGTCAACTTGTTGGAATTCTTGGCCGATTGAACGCGCCGAAGAACAAGGTCGCCTTCCTCAAAGCTTCGGGCATGAACCTTGCCGCTATGGTAGCGGCTCAAGGCTTGCTGGTAGCGCGCTGCTCTCACAGCCGCCTGAAGACGATCTTCCTCAAGGAGCGTTGCGTCATCTTGCCGCAATTGCTCTTGCTCAAGCTTGACATAAGCGAGTACTCGAGGTGACCCGTATATGAGTTCCATGGAGAGAACTGCTTCTGCCCCGTATACCAGGGCAAAGGGTGTCTGGTCGGTGGCTCGATTTGGTGTCGTTTTGATTGACCAAAGAATCGCCGGCAATTCATCAATCCAGTGGCTTCCACTCTTGTGCAGTCTGTCAAAGGTCTTTGTCCTCAGGCCTCGCAGTACTTCAGCAATTGCCCTCTCAGCTTGACCATTGCTTCGTGGGTGAGCAACGGAAGCGAAACAGACCTTGCTGCCGAGGTCTTGAATATATTGCATGAAGGTGTGGCTTGTGAACTGCGTGTCATTGTCGGTGATAACCCTATTGGGTACACCAAAACGGCACACCAGTCCTTTGAAGAACTTGACGGCTGACTGTGTTGTGACCTTCCTCACTGATTCCACTTCTGGCCACTTTGTGAACTTGTCAATTGCAACATACAAGTACTCAAAGCCCCCGACAGCGCGGGGGAAAGGGCCCAGTATGTCGAGCCCCTAGACCAAGAAAGGCCAGGAGAGAGGAATGGTTTGAAGGGCTTGAGCTGGCTGATGAAGCTTCTTTGAATGGAACTGACACGCTTCACACCTGGTGACTAGTGTCGTCGCATCCTGGAGGGCGGTGGGCCAGAAGAAGCCTTGCCGAAACGCTTTGCCGGCAAGGGCCCTTGACCCGATGTGGGATCCACATATGCCTCCATGTATCTCCGCCAACAGCCCCAGTCCTTCCTCTCGAGGGATACACTTCAATTTCACGCCGTTCGGCCTCTTTCTGTACAGGACGTCATCGACGAACTGGTACATAGTAGAGCGACGGGCTACTTTTTCCGCTTCTTCCCGCTCCTCAGGAAGTTCCCCTGTTTGGAGGAATCGGACGGTATGTTGTGCCCACGCTGGAGCCTGGGGCTCGACGGCGAGGACTAAAGGCATTTCCTCCGCTATCGGAGCGGCTGTCTCCATGGCAAGAGCTTGATGCTCCGTCGGAGCTAGCCATCCCGTGGCGGGCTCAGTGTCTCCGGCAACATCCTTGCCGGCGGCTTCGGGGAGCTCGGCGGGAAAGTACTTGTCGGGCCCTGATTTTCTACTCTTATTCTGCTCTGTTGATGGATCAACGGATGGCTGAGTTAGCCGAAGCACAAAGGTACCTGGTTCCACAGGTAGCTTGAGGGTGGCGCGTTTTGACAGGTAATCGGCGATATCATTCTCTGCTCGGGGAACGTTTTCTGCCTGTATACCGTCAAAACGCTCTTCTAGCTTTCTCACTTCATCGACGTAGGCCTCCATCAACGGGCTCTGGTAATCCTTGTTGACTTGCTTGACGACAAGTTGCGAGTCGCCTCTGACGACGAGTTTCTTGATTCCAAGGTCCGCCGCAATCCTAAGACCGGCAAGCAGCCCTTCGTACTCAGCCGTATTGTTTGTTGACACCTCCCTGGGGAAGTGCATCTGGATCACGTACTTGAGGTGCTCTCCAGTGGGCGCGACAAGCAGTACGCCAGCCCCGGCACCCTATAAGGAGAAAGCTCCATCAAAGTACATGATCCAGTCGCAACTTGCCTCCTTGCCGGGGAGAGCAGTCTCTTGGGTTTCTTCGTCAGCCGTCACGGTCCATTCTGCAACGAACTCCGCCAGGACACGTCTTTGAATCGTCGAGGTACTCTCAAACTTGAGGCCAAAGCTGGACAGTTCTAGTGCCCACTCTATGATCCTTCCTGTTGCGTCTGGATTGTGCAATATCCATTGCAGAGGGAGGCGAGTGACGACGGTGATTTCGTGCGCCTGAAAGTAGTGACGCAGCTTCCTCGAGGCCATAAGAAGGCCGAAGAGCAGTTTCTGCACACCGGAGTACCTTGATCTAGCCCCCTGCAGGAGGGACCTAACAAAGTAGACCGGGTGCTGCATCATATTCTTCTTCAGCGGCACTTCAATTGGCTGCATCGTCTCGGCATCCATGGCATCGGGCTCCATCGTTGTTATTACCTCATCATCAATTTCTCTCTGCGCCACTAGTGCGGCGCTGACCACCTGGTTCGTTGCCGCTAGGTACAGCAGCAACGGTTCCTGTGGCCTAGGCGCAACTAGTATTGGCGCGGAGGAGAGGTACCTCTTCAAATCTTGCAATGCTGCATCGGCTTCTGGCGTCCACTCCATCGAACCCGCCTTTTTCAAAATCTTGAAAAAGTGAAGGGCGCGCTCGGTGGACTTGTAAATGAACCTGCTCATGGCGGCAACGCAACCAGCAAGCCGACGCACATCCTGGACTCGCTTGGGCGCTTCAATCTGCTCTATAGCTTTGATCTTGTCCGGATTGGCCTCTATCCCACGCTGTGACACAAAGAACCCGAGAAGCTTGCCAGACGGGACGCCGAAGACGCACTTCTCAGGGTTCAGCTTGAGATTGATCTTGCGTAGGTTTGCAAATGTTTCTTGTAAATCTAATATGAGGGTTGCCCTGTTCTTGGTTTTGACCACTATATCATCCATATAAGCTTCCATATTTCTATGGAGCTGGGGTTCAAAACCAATCTGGACCGCCCTTGCAAACGTTGAACCAGCACTCTTCAACCCGAAAGGCATCTGTATAAAGCAATACGTACCACATTGGGTGATGAATGCCGTTTTCTCTTCATCTTCCCTTGTCATGAAGATCTGGTGGTAGCCGGAGTAGGCATCGAGGAATGACAACAGATCACACCCAGCTGTGGAGTCAACAATCTGGTCGATGCACGGCAACGGGAAGGGGTCTTTGGGACAAGCCTTAATAATATCTGTGTAATCAATACACAACCTCCACTTCCCATTTGCCTTGCGCACTACCACCGGATTGGCCAACCACGTTGGATGGAGCACTCCTCTTACCAAACCCGCTACTTCCAGTTTCCGGATCTCCTCTGTGATGAACTCTTGTTGTTCCAAAGCTTGCTTTCTGACCTTCTGGTTGACGGGTCGGGCATGAGGACAGACAGCAAGGTGGTGCTCAATCACCTCCCTGGGAACGCCGGGGATGTAGGATGCTTGCCATGCAAACACATCGACATTCGCCCGCAGGAAGGTGACGAGCGCGTCTTCCTATTTGTTGTCAAGGGTGGAGCTTATGGTAAAAGCTCCTCCCGTGCCGTCCTCCTTGACAGAAACCTTCTTGGTTCCCGGCGGTGTGGCCCTGGACTTCTTGTTTCTGTCGACGGAGCTCTCTGGCACGTCCTCGACGGGAGCGCTAAACTCCGAAGAGGTGCGCTTGCCGGAGTGGGTGCCTGAGGTCTCACCGGTCTTCTTCTTTCGCCTTCCTGGGGCTCTAGCGGCAGGAGAAAGCGCCTTAGTAGTGGCGGCTGCTGCAACTGCTTGTTGGTAGAGTTGGTCAGCGCAAATTAGCGCATCCTTCTTGTCTGACGGGACGGTGATGATCGTCACAGGCCCCGGCATCTTCAGGGTGTTGTAGGCGTAATGTGACGCCGCCATGAACTTGGCCAGCGCTGGGCGGCCAAGGATCCCGTTGTAAGGCAAGGGGATCTTGGCAACGTCGAACACAATCTGAGGGAGTCCTGGATTAGGGGGTGTTCGGATAGCCGGACTATACCTTCGGCCGGACTCCTGGACTATGAAGATACAAGATTGAAGACATTGTCCCATGTCCGGAAGGGACTTTCCTTGGCATGGAAGGCAAGCTTGGCAATACGGATATACAGATCTCCTACCATTGTAACCGACTCTATGTAACCCTAACCCTATCCCGTGTCTATATAAACCGGAGGGTTTTAGCCCGTAGGACAACATACACATCAACAATCATACCATAGGTTAGCTTCTAGGGCTTAGCCTCCTCGATCTCGTGGTAGATCTACTCTTGTACTACCCATATCATCAATATTAATCAAGCAGTACATAGGGTTTTACCTCCATCGAGAGGGCCTAAACCTGGGTAAAACTTCGTGTCCCTTGCCTCCTGTTACCATCTGGCCTAGACGCACAGTTCGGGACCCCCTACCCAAGATCCGCCGGTTTTGACACCGACATTGGTGCTTTCATTGAGAGTTCCTCTGTGTCGTCGCCGTCAGGCTCGATGGCTCCTACGATCATCGATAGCGATGCAGTCCAGGGTGAGACCTTCCTCCCCGGACAGATCTTCGTCTTCGGCGGCTTCGCACTGCGGGCCAATTCACTTGGCCGTCTGGAGCAGATCGAAAGCTACGCCCCTGGCCGTCAGGTCAGATTCGGAAATTTAAACTACACGGCTAACATCCGCGGGGACTTGATCTTCGACAGATTCGAGCCACTGCCGAGCGCGCCGCACTATCGCAACGAGCATGATCTAGCTCTGCCGCCGAATAGTGCCCTGGAGGCCGCATCCGCATCGGCTCCGACCCTTAATTCGGAGCCAACTGCGCCGATTGAGGATGGGCGGTTGGACGCCACCTCGGGGGCTATGACCCCAACGGCGATTGAGCCAAGCACCAGCCCCATACTCTGCGAGACCCGTGACTCCAAGGAGCCGGACTCCTCTCTGGACTCCGAGCCCCCCGCGCCCCTGCCGATCGAATCCGATTGGACGCCGATCATGGAGTTTACCGCCGCGGACATCTTTCAGCACTCGCCTTTTGGCGATATCCTGAAGTCACTGAAGTCTCTCTCTTTATCAGGAGAGCCCTGGCCGGACTACGGTCAGCAAGGTTGGGGTACGGACGATGAAGAAATTCAAAGCCCACCCACAACCCACTTTGTAGCCACTGTCGACGACTTAACCGACATGCTCGACTTCGACTCCGAAGATATTGACGGTATGGACGCCGATGAAGGAGATGATGAAGAATCAGTGCCTACTAGGCCCTAGAAAGCCACCTCGTCATATGACATATACATGGTGGACACCCCAAAAGAGGGAGATGGCGATGGAACAACGGAGGATGACCCCTCCAAGAAACAGCCTAAGCGCCAGCGTCAGCGGCGCCGCTCAAAATCCCGCCAAAACAAACACGATGATTCCAGCACGGGAGATAATAATACTCCGGAAAGCGCCGAAGAAAACCCCCTCCAGCAAGATTTAGCACAGGAGGATGAAGAAACTAGCCCTCATGAGAGAGCGGCAGACAGAGAGGTCGAGGACGATAATTATATGTCTCCCTCCGAAGACGAGGCAAGCCTTGACGACGACGAATTCGTCGTGCCAGAGGATCCCATCGAGCAAAAGCGTTTTCAACGCATGCTTATGGCCACGGCAAGAAGCCTTAAGAAAAAAACAACAACAGCTTAGGGCTGATCAAGATTTGCTAGTCGACAGATGGACTGAAGTCCTTGCGGCCGAAGAACATAAACTCGAATGCCCCTCCAAGAGCTACCCAAAGCGCAGGTTGCTACCCCAATTAGAGGAGGAAGCACTTGATGCGGCCGACCGACCACCTCATGATCGCGACAGAGAGGCCTCTCGGCCCTCCACTCAAGCCGCACCCCGTACCAAGGCACGGGAATATGCGTCGGACTTACGAGACATGTTGGAGGACAAGGCAAGGCAAACAAGATTGATCTACGAATCGCGTGGCGCCCCACGGCTCGAGACGGTAACCGTCACGCCGGCCACAAATTTGGCGGGGCCGAACACAGTAGACAAGGCTCATTGGAGCTATGTCACGATATAGCCCAGTACAGAGGCGCCGCACACCCACTCTGCTTTATAGACAAAATAATGGATCATCAAATCCCCGAGGGTTTCAAACCCGTAAACATCGAATCATATGATAGCACAACAGATCCTGCGGTATGGATCGAGGATTATCTCCTTCATATCCACATGGCCCGCGGCGATGATTTCCACGCCATCAAATACCTCCCACTCAAGCTTAAAGGACCAGCTCGGCATTGGCTTTACAGCTTGCCAACAGGATCAATCAGTTGTTGGGAGGACCTGGAAGCCGCATTCCTCGACAATTTCTAGGGCACTTACGTGCGACCCCCAGACGCCGATGACCTAAGTCACGTAATTAAGCAGCCAGAGGAATCGGCCAGGCAATTCTGGACACGGTTCCTAACAAAGAAAAATCAAATAGTCGACTGTCCGGACGCTGAGGCCCTAGCAGCCTTCAAACACAATATCCGTGACGAGTGGCTGGCCCGGCACCTTGGACAGGAAAAGACGAAATCTGTGGCAGCACTCACGACACTCATGACCCGCTTTTGCGCGGGTGAAGACAGCTGGCTTGCTCGTAGCAACAATATGACCAAGAACCCAGGTAATTCGGACACCAGGGACAGTAGTGGCAGGTCGCGTCGCAACAAGCAGAAGCGTCGCATTAGCGGTGACAATGCTGAGGATACGGTAGTTAATGCCGGATTCAGAGGCTCTAAATCCGGTCAGCGGAAAAGGCCATTCAAAAGGAATCCTAGGGGGCCGTCCAGTTTGGACCGAATACTCGACCGCTCGTGCCAGATACATGGCACCCCCAAAAAGCCAGCCAATCACACCAACAGGGATTGTTGGGTGTTCAAGCAGGCAGGCAAGATAAACGCTGAAAATGAAGACAAGGGGCTGCATAGCGATGACGACGAGGAGCCCCGGCCGCCGAACAACAGTGGACAGAAGGGTTTTCCCCCACAAGTGCGGACGGTGAACATGATATATGCAACCCATGTCCCCAAAAGGGAGCGGAAGCATGCGTTAAGGGACGTATATGCGGTAGAGCCAGTCGCCCCAAAGTTCAACCCATGGTCCTCCTGCCCGATCACCTTTGATCGAAGGGACCATCCCACTAGCATCCGTCATGGCGGATTTGCCGCATTGGTTCTAGACCCAATTATTGACGGATTTCATCTCACTAGAGTCCTTATGGACGGCGGCAGTAGCCTAAACCTGCTTTACCAGGATACAGTGCGGAAAATGGGATAGATTCCTCGAGGATTAAGCCCACCAAAACAACCTTTAAAGGCGTAATACCAGGTGTAGAGGCCAACTGTACAGGCTCAGTCACACTTGAAGTGGTCTTCGGATGTCCGGATAATTTCCGAAGTGAGGAGTTAATCTTCGACATAGTCCCATTCTGCAGTGGCTATCACGCGCTGCTCGGGCGAACCGCATTCGCTAAGTTCAATGCGGTACCGCATTATGCATACCTTAAGCTCCAGATGCCAGGCCCTCGAGGAGTAATTACGGTCAATGGAAACACCGAACGCTCCCTCCGAACAGAGGAGCACACGGCGGCCCTTGCAGTGGAAGTTCAAAGCAGCCTCTCCAGGCAGTTCTCCAGTCCGGCCACTAAACGACCAGACGCCATCAAGCGTGCCCGGAGTAACCAACAACAAGACCGCCTGGCACGATCCGAGCAGGCGTAGCAATGCGGCCCCAACCCCAACCCTCGCAAAAAGGCGATGCCAGTACTTCGCGTACATAACTACGCTCTAGAGAAACCATGGGTACAGGGGGAGGGGCACCATCACGGCACGCCCAATACATGGCTTAAACCGTACCAGGGGCTGCCGATTTTTTAATTTTCTCTTACTTTCAGGACTTCATCCTTCGGAAGGCCTGTTCGGCAGTTCAATTGCCGCACAAACGATGCAAGAACCAGGGAAGCAGACAAGCCACGCCGCACTATGGAACTCCCAGGTGGTCTCTATCACGAGCAGTATACCCGTTCCGCATACTATTCCGCAGCTTGCCCCTGGAACGGACATGTTAATGTCGGTGTTCTGGGAACGGGGGTCCCCAAACTGGCCTGCCTGCGGCCTGCGGCGTGGCTCAAAGGGGGGCCCAGCACGGCCCGTCTTCATCAACACAGACCCAAGACCCTCGCGAGGGGCCAAGCCTCGCGGGGCGGACGACACGAAGCTTCCTCAGGCACGGCCTCATTAGGCTGGCTCGCGAGGAGGCGGAGAGATCAAGGTGGGGTACCTCACGAGGTGCCCGTGACGCAAGCCATGACGACCAAAGGCGCCAGGCGGGCGCCAGCCGCGCAGTGTCCTCCTTTCCTCTTTGGTGCAAAGGGAGCAAGCGCGGGCGAGAGCATCAAGCAAAGGCACCCGTTTCGGTGCAACGAGACCAAGACCAGTCCAACGGCAGGGAGGAAGTCATTGTGGAGCCCAAGCCAGCGTCACCACCAGAGTCTTTGGCAGGCGAGGACCAACTTTAGTTAGGATAAGTGTACCAGATGTTCCCCTTCAAAATGGCCAATTGTTGGCGCCCTACCCGCTCAATATTTGGGAAGAGGCCCAGGGCCTTTGCCTATAAATAGGACTAGCCACCCCCAAGGAGAGGGGATGAAGAGATCGGATCAGATCGAAATCGGAGAGAGAATCGAGAAGAGAGAGAGAGAGAGGGGTGATTGAACTCCTCCCAGCAGTTCATCCCCCCAACCAAGAACAGACCCTCGCGAGGCTGTTCTTCCTTGTATTGCTCATCATCATCAGCCCAAGAGGCAATCCACCACACCACACACTGGAGTAGGGTATTACACCACAACGGTGGCCCAAACCAGTATAAACCCTGTGTCTCTTGTGTTGTTCTTTCCATAGCTTAGATCTTAGCGAGGCAGAGTGGTGCGGGTAGGTAGAAGGCGAAATCTCTGTGCACACCCCAGTGTTCGAACCTCAAGGGTCTGCCGGAACCCGAAATCCGACATTTGGCGCGCCAGGTAGGGGTGCGCCGGAATTCGTCTTCCACCACCCCGTTCTCCTCCGACCATCGCGTCCATGTTTGACGCTCGTCGAGCCCGCGCCGAGCGCCGGGCCGCTCTCACTTCCCGCGTCGCCCAGACGGCTCCTGTCGGCGGGCGTCCTCGCCGTTCCCCGTCACCTGCCATCAACACCGCCACCGGCCCGGCGGGGGACGAGCAGCAGGCGTCGTCTCAGCATCCGTCCGTGCGACAAGACGGCCGCACCGCTACTCCCTCGCTCACCCCAGCTGGTTCTTCGTCCCGCGCGCTCCGCGCACCCATGGAGGCTCGAGCTGCGCTCATCACGGCAAACGAGCTCCTGCGCTACCGTCCTGTCGACGACGTCTATGAAGAATGGCTCGACCGCGTCGCCGAGCTCGTCCGCGCCGCAGGGGGCTCTCCTGCGCCGTCCATTCCGCTGCACCGCACCCCACCCCGCGCGGGCGACGAAGCTCCGGCGGCGCCCCGGCCGCCTCCTCCTCAAGAAGGCGCCATGGCTCCAAGGCGTGTGGCCCCTCGGCAGAACCCGCTCCGTCAGGTGCCAGCGCGGCAAGAGCAGAGCTACCAAGAAGTCCCTCGCCCGCAAGAAGCTGCCCGGGCACTCCCTGCTCCAGCACGTCGCGACCATGCTCCTGCTCCCGCGTGCCAAGACCTCGCGCTGCTCCCAGCTGCAGCGCGTGGGGACATGCAAGACCAAGCTCTCCGTCACCCAAGGCCTCCCGTGGCCACAGCAGGCTGTCGTGCCTTCACCCCTGAGCTACGCAGCGTCGCGTGGCCTGGCAAGTTCAAGCCAGACCTGCCTCCTCGTTACGATGGCACAGCTGACCCTGCGGAGTTCCTCCAGCTCTATGAGCTGGGCATCAAAGCTGCCAACGGAGACGAGAAGGTCATGGCGAACTGGTTTCCCATGGCGCTCAAGGACGGGGCCCGCACCTGGCTCCTGAACCTGGCTCCAGGCACGATCTCCTCCTGGGACGAGATGCGCACCCGCTTCATCGCCAACTTCCAAGGTACTCGCGACCGGCCACCCGCCGTGAGCGACATGCGCCGCATCAAGCAACAACCCGGAGAGACCCTGCAGAAGTACATCCAGCGCTTCAACAACGCACGCCTCAAGATTCCTAAGGTGACCGAGGAGGCCATCATCTCAGCCTTCTCCGACGGCGTGCGCGATGTCAAGATGAAGGAGGTGCTGGCGATGCATGAAGACCTGTGCACTTCCTTGGAGTTGTTCAACTTGGCAACCAAGTGCACCAGGGCTGAGGAAGGGCGACTCTCCCTCCTCGAGCTGCCTGCCGCAGACCCAGAAGAGAAGAAGCCCAAGGCCAAGGACGTGAAGCGCAAGGGGGCTGCCGTGCTCGCGGCAGAACCAGACACCAAGCGGGGCAGAGATCAGCCCGAACCTTCCAAGGGCAGTCGGTACTGTGTGTACCACGACCTCCACACCCACAACACCAACGAATGTCAAGAGCTCCGAGCCGTGCGAGAAGGAAGGATCGGCCGTCGCCCCGACCGTGGTGACCGGGGCTACGGTCGAGGAGGAGGAAGGAACGCAGGACGCTAGGAAGACCGCGGCCCGCGCCAAGGGTGGCGCGATCAAACTTGCGAGGATCGCTGGCAAGACCCGCCTCGCGAGGGAGACTGGAGGGATCAGCCTCGCGAGGATCGCCCGCAAGGCAACGCAGGCCTCCCTCCGCTGCCGCCGCAGCCAAGGAGAAACGAGGACCGCCATCAGGACGAGGGGGCTGGGGGCTTCCAGGAGCCGCGCGCGATCGCTTGCATCTTGGGCGGGGCTCAAGCCCCAGCCTCCCAACGCATCTTCAAGCAGTTCGCCCGCGAAGTGAATGCAGTCCTCCCCAAGCTGGAAGCTACGCGCCCTCTCAGGTGGTCGGCGTGCGCCATCACGTTCAGCTTAGCAGATCAGCTCAAGTGTGCGGCTACAACCGGAGTCCTCCCGATGCTTTGTTCCCCAATCATCAGCAACGTGGTGGTCACCAGGACCCTCATCGATGGCGGGGCAGGGCTCAACGTCATGTCCGTGGAAACATTCAACAATCTCCAAGTGCCCTACAACCAGCTTCAGCCAACCAAGCCTTTCTCCGAAGTTACCGACGGCTCCACGGTCCCGATCGGGCAGGTCCGCCTCCCTGTCACCTTCGGGGCGCGCGACAACTACCGCACCGAGCTTATCGACTTCGACGTCGCTCACATTCGCCTGCCGTACAACACCATCCTTGGGTACCCAGCGCTGGCCAAGTTCATGGCCGTAAATCACCACGGCTACAACGTCCTCAAGATGCCAGGAAGTGGTGGAGTCATCACGGTGCCCTGTGAAGAGAAGGACGCGGTGTGTTCCCTGGAACGAGCCTTTCAGGCCGCATCACTGGAAGACCCGGATCACGGAAGCAGGAGGCTTCCCGAGACCGCCCCCAAGAAGAAGAAGACATCATCCGGCCCGGCCCCTCAGGAGGCAGGCCCCTCAGGGCCCGCGCCTGCCCAGGGGGAACCTCCTTTCATCGCATAGGAAAGCGCGCCCAGCGCCCTCCTCAGGCAGGGCTCGGGGGCTCTCCCCAGGAGGGCCACTGACCTGGCTAAGGTCACGAGGGAGGCGCTTGGGCACCACATGGAGGCGTGTTTCGAAGCACGTTTCCCTTAAGAAGGAGTAGGGCAAGGAGGGCCAGACCCTCAAGAGTTCGTCAGCAAGGCCATTCAGGAGCTACAGGAGTCAAGAGTCATGAGAAGCGGCCGCCGCCTACCAGCTGTGGCTCCCCATCCAGGCGAGGATGGTGGGCTGCGCGTCTGCATCGACATACCAGGGCTCAATCGAGTCACCTCTCTGGAGCGCCTCTGGCCCTCGCGAGTGGGGCGCTGCGAAGGTCCACCCCACAGCTACGTTCGCATGCCTCACGGCTTGCCGAACGCGTCTGCCACGTCCCAGTGCCTCATGAGGGGCATCATGGAGGCACAAGAGGCCAGGCGTTCCGCAGCCCTGGCGGAGATGGAGATGGTCCGCGAGGAGCCACCAGCGCCTCCGGAGCCTCCCGGGGCCCCTGGGCCTGGGGGCTCGTGAGGATCGGCTTCCGCAGCCCACCGAGTCTGCTACACCAACACTCCTTCGTCCTCAACATCATCAGGTGACATCTTTCAAGTTTCATTTCCATCTGGGAGCGCCCCCCAGGGCTGCATTATTCCCAGGCCGCGTGGGTCCGTCCCTGCGGCATGTATCCCTTTTATTTCATGTTGTTAGCTTACTTTGTTGGGGGCGCCCCATGGGCTGCATCATCCCCAAGTCGCTCGGGCCTGACCCAGTGATGTCCGCCTTCCCAGCATCTGTTTGAATGAATCCACTCCTTTGCGGCTAATGTGTTTGACCCAGTTGCCCGCTCAACTGACGCCAACTGACGGAGCTGCTCCCAAACGGCACGACGCTTGCGCATGGGTCCGTCCCTGCAACGCCGACAAACCTGAGTGGCTGAGCTCTGGCCGCGGCAGCCCCGCATGGCGCCACCTCATCAAGCCTTCAGTGCCTCATCGCCCCTCGGAAGCAACCAACGGCTGACTGTCAATTTTCATGGCAACCCCTCCTTCTTTTTATGATGGGTCTACAGGATCTCCTAAAGGAGCTGCGTCAGGCGAGGCCCTTGCGGTGTCTCCTTCACTCTCATCCGCGCGAACCGCTTGCACGTTAAAGGGGGGTGCCTGAGCATCGCGACTCAGGGCTCCTATTGCCTCTCCAGCCCTCACCCTCTGGCCTTGTCCACGGCATCGCGACCTGGCATACCAGCAGTGGCTGAGACTCGCTCGAGGGCCGGGACCCGAGGACGTAGAGCAGAAAGGGGAGCAAAGGCGAGAGGGGAGGGACACGTGAGGATCTCGCCGAGCAACCTCACGCCTGCCGATGCACGGACCCGGCGACACACCAGAGAGCGGCCCCTGATTCTCGAGATAAGTCACCACCCAGAAGCACCAGCTACCGTGGCACCATCCCCGCACCTAATGCAATCCCGTTTAGCGACGCTGCTCTCCTTTCTCGCCGAACGACGGCTGCTTGAGCGCCAAAGGGGACCTCCTGAGCATCGTGACTTAGGGGCTCTTACCGGACCCCGGGTCGCTCACCTCTTGGCCTTGACCACGGCATCGCGACCTGGCATACCAGCGACGGCTGAAGCCGCCTTGGGACTGGGACCTGTCGGCGCAGAGCACCAAGCCCTCGTGAGGTTCGAAAGGGAGAACTGAGCTAAGACGGAATGAGCAACTCGCACAATTCTATGACAAGGGTTATATTAACAATACAGGATCACAGGCACCTTACAAGCCCCCACGGGACGCGTCTTTGATTCCTCGCAGGGAACAGATCCTAAAAGGATGCTAACTACACGCGCCCCTGCAAAAGACGCCATCATCAATAGTGGGCCGTCAAGCACCGGCGCCAACCCCATCTAGATCAGAGTCGGCGGCGGCCTGACGAGCCCGCCCTACTCCAGGAGCGGCGCCGGCTCGGGGGCTCGTGGCTGTCGTCGCTCCTCTCCGGAGTCGCGAAGAGCTCCCCGGAGTCGCTGGAACCTCCGACACCTCCGCCACCTGAGGAGCCACCAAGGGAGCGGTTGGCGGGCCCAGTCCTCGCCGTAGCAGGGTCCCGACCACCTCTCCTGGGGCAGCACTCCAGCCGGCGCCCGTGAGCATCGAAGACCTTGAAGAACATCACCGAAGCATCGTCGTACTCCAAGTGGATCGCGAGGGCGCCTCTTGTCCTGCAAACCCGGGCGATTTTGCTCCAGCCTCGAGTCATGAAGACCTCGCCCGAGGCAACGACCGCGACCTCTGCCTCGGTCGCGAGGGTGCTGCAGCCGGCGTGCTGCAGCCAAAGCTCCAGGAGTTCTCCCTGCGGGATGATGGAGGCGAAGAAGGGAGGAAGGCGAATCCAAGACCGAGGAGGCATGGCGGCGCGGAGCACGAACTCTCGGGAGGAGCCCTCGGTGTGAACCCCAGGGGGGACAACCCACACCTTCATGACCCGTCGGCGCTGACGGCGGCGCCGCCCGTGGCGATCGGCATCGACTCCTTCAGAGCCCTCGATGTGGGCGTACAAGGGAAGAGGGAACCCCAGCCGTGACCGCTCGCACCAGGGCCTCGACACCACCTGATGGGCCCCTCGTCCCGGCCGCGGAGGGCGAGCCGTTTCTTTGGCGGGAGCGGGTCTAGTTCCTCTCGGGGAGCCTTTCCCTTCTCTGCCGTCGAGAACCGGCGGATCGGAGCCATCGCAGCAAGACGGAGCAAGGACCGGGAAGAAGGAGAAGCAAGAAGGGATGGACAGGAAGGGCGCGCGTCGTTCCGTACTTATGGCCGGCGAAGGCCAACCGCCGACCTCCACGATCGTAGGTAATCATGACCCGCTTTGCATGCAGGGACTTGTCCAATCCGTGCAGTTGCCGAGGCGCCATGGGGAAGTGGAGACGCCCATGTCCAATCAACCGCCACGCGGCGCCCAAGGCCGTCGGCTGTTAGGGCCCGCGGCGCTTCGCTCTTGCCCTTTCGCCTCCCTGCACGGCCAAGTCCGGGCGCGCCTTGGGCCCGGGGGCTACTATTGGCGTTCTGGGAACGGGGGTCCCCAGACTTGCCTGCCTGCGACCTGCGACGTGGCTCAAAGGGGGGACCAGCACGGCCCGTCTTCATCAACACGGACCCAAGACCCTCGCAAGGGGCCAAGCCTCGCGGGGCGGACGACACGGAGCTTCCTCAGGCACGGCCTCATCAGGCTGGCTCGCGAGGAGGCGGAGAGATCAAGGCGGGGTACCTCACGAGGTGCTCGTGACGCAAGCCATGACGACCAAAGGCGCCAGGCGGGCGCCAGCCGCGCAGTGTCCTCCTTTCCTCTTTGGTGCAAAGGGAGCAAGCGCGAGCGAGAGCATCAAGCAAAGGCACCCGTTTCGGTGCAACGAGACCAAGACCAGTCCAACGGCAGGGAGGAAGTCATTGTGGAGCCCAAGCCAGCGTCACCACCAGAGTCTTTGGCAGGCGAGGACCAACTTTAGTCAGGATAAGTGTACCAGATGTTCCCCTTCAAAATGGCCAATTGTTGGCGCCCTTCCTGCTCAATATTTGGGAAGAGGCCCAGGGCTTTTGCCTATAAATAGGACTAGCCACCCCCAAGGAGAGGGGATGAAGAGATCGGATCAGATCGAAATCGGAGAGAGAATCGAGAAGAGAGAGAGGGGGGGGTGATTGAACTCCTCCCAGCAGTTCATCCCCCCAACCAAGAACAGACCCTCGCGAGGCTGTTCTTCCTTGTATTGCTCATCATCATCAGCCCAAGAGGCAATCCACCACACCACACACTAGAGTAGGGTATTACACCACAACGGTGGCCCGAACCAGTATAAACCCTGTGTCTCTTGTGCTGTTCTTTCCATAGCTTAGATCTTAGCGAGGCGGAGGGGTGCAGGTAGGTAGAAGGCGAAATCTCCGCGTGCACCCCAGTGTTCGAACCTTAAGGGTCTGCCGGAACCCGAAATCCGACAGTTAACTAGTCCAACCTTCCACTTATCGCATTATTTGTATCGTTCTGCTTTGATCGCATCCCTTTTTAATAAACAATGCATAGCTTTCTTCTATTTTTGCATTACCTTTTTTTCTTTATGTTCCTTAACAACATGTTGCACCCGTACACATTGGTACGGCCAAAATACGCCAGGGGCTTTAGTACCCCTCAATATGGTGTGAGAAGTCCGAACACTTTAACAAGTGCGGCACCCCGAACTTATAGCATTATATGCATCGGCTCCGAATCATGTCTTGGGTCAATAGTTGGGTTTGCCTGGCTCCTATGTTTTGGTGCCTTACGTTCCGGTATATTGGCTAAGGTAGCACTAGGAGAACCACTGCGATTGTGCCCCGTTTGAGCTGGGTCGAGCACCTTAGTGGAGAAAGCTAAAACTGATTGTCATGATGAAGCGAGAGTTGGTCGCTGTTCGAGAGGTTTTTTCGAGTCCTGAAAGACTTATGCCGCTTAGGGCGAGGAGCCGGCTCTGTCTGGCCAAGGCGTGGATAGCGCCCCGAACTCGGTCTTTCGAATACCAGGGGCTTCGCCGAAATTTAAAATTATAGAATTCTATGGCTAAGTGAGAGTGTTCATGCATTATAGTCTGATTGCCTCGTTCGTTGGGCAGAGCGCCTCCCTCGAAGGACCCAAACATGGGAAAAAGAGCGCTCAAGTTTATCCCCGAACACCCCAGCACTAGCGGCACGGGGGCAAAAGCCACGACTCGCCATCTCTCAGAATTGATAAACAGCCGTACAGAAGGTAATATTTTAAATTCTAACAGCATTGCTTAGCGCATATAAACAAGTTTTCAGCGCACAGGACAAAACGAGCAAGTTTCACTCAAAAATTACATCCCTAGAACATTCATCCACCACAAGGCGGGCACCCTTCAGAACATCCTTATAGTAATTCTCGGGCTTGCGATGCTCTTTCCCCAGTGGTGGCCCGTCCTTCACCAGCTTCTCAGCATCCAGCTTGCCCCAGTGCACCTTAGCACGGGCAAGGGCCCTACGGGCACCTTCAATGCAGACGGAGCGCTTGATGACTTCAAGCCTTGGACAGGCCTCCACCAACCGCCGCACCAGCCCGAAATAGCTCCCAGGCAGGGCCCCTCCAGGCCAGAGCCGAACAATGAGGCCCTTCATGGCCTGTTCAGCCGCCTTGTGGAGCTCGACCAGTTGCTTCAGCTGGTCGCTCAGGGGCATGGGGTGTCCGGCCTCAGCGTACTGAGACCAGAACACCTTCTCCGTCGAGCTGCCCTCCTCGGCTCGATAGAATGCGGCAGCATCGGATACACTCCGGGGAAGATCTGCGAACGCTCCTGGAGAGCTCCGGATTCGGGTAAGTAACAAGTAACTCACGTTTATGTGTTTGCTTTGCATAAAGAATGCCTTACCCGCCGCTATCTTCTTCACCTCATCCAACTCCTGGAGGGTCTTCTGGGATTCGGCCTTGGCAGACTTGGCATTTTCAATAGCCACCGCGAGCTCGGGCGCTCGCGTCTTTGAGTCAAGCTACAAACTCTCATGCTTTTCCATGAGGGCATGGAGCTCTTGCCGCACCTTGCCAACTTCGGCCTCATACTTCTCCCGCTCGGTGTGCTCCGAGGCCGCCCTCTTCTCGGCCTCGACCAGCGCTTGCTTAAGGGTCGCCACTTCAGACGTGGCCCCTATAATAGCCACGATAATCCTGTCATTCTTTGCAATTACACCTTTTTATATATATTTTTAACAAGGTATTTCTTACCTTCATTGTCCTCAAGCTGCTTCTTGGCACGTTCGAGCTCTTGCTCGGACCGCTCGAGGTTCTGCTTTAGCATGTCCACTTCCGCAGTTAGTGCGGCGGACGCAAGCAGGGAAGCCTGCATATGCATATTGACTCATTTTTGTTAGACTCCTGCGAATTCTATTTGATCCTCTATTCGGCTTTCTTCCCAAACGCCAAACAAAGCATCAGGGGCTACTTTCTATGCGGTACTATTATTTACACATTCTTTACTTACCTCAAAGCCTGTTAAAAGGCTAGTACAAGCTTCAGTCAGTCCGCTCTTGGCGGACTGAACCTTCTGGACCACCGCACTCATAATAGCGCGGTGCTCCTCGTCGATGGAGGCACCTTGGAGCGCCTCCAACATATTGTTCGGCGCCTCCGGTTGGACGGGGGCCACCGGCACGGCGGACTTGCTCCTCTTGGAAGGAGGTCCCCCGCCGGACTGTGGAACCTCTGAAGGTTCCGGAGCGGTGTCCCGCCTAGAGCCGGACTTGGAGCCCTGGGGGGTTTCATCCCCTTTGCTCCTGGAGTCCGGGAGGTCGCCTTGCGGCGCCTCCAGGACCACCTCCTCCCGGCTTGGAACCTGTTGGGACAACACTTCGGTGTCGTCCGTAGGGCGGGGGGAGGAAGCCGTCGGAAGTGAGTTCACGTCCGACGAGTCCAGTGAGCCGCTCGACGACGCGTCGAGCCGGTCTTTGGGTGGGCTGCATAAACATATTCGTCATGAGGGAAAGCTGTGCAATAAACGAATACTATGAATTACTCTGGTATCCGGATACTTACGATTTGGCCAGGGGCTTGGCCCTAGGTGCCCACTCCTCTCCGCCGTTGTCGGTGTCGGTGGAGTAGTCCGGAGGAAGGGTTTTCCCCTTCTTGGACCCTTCGGCCTCCCCAGTTGGGGCGGCCTTCCTTTTCTTCCCTTCCCCCGCTGGAGGGGGAGGGGTCTCTTCTTCCTCCTCCTCATCTTCGCGGGAGGAGTGCGTCTTGGATTCGTCGGATGATGAATCCGACACCTCCGGACGACGTGCACTCTTTTGAGTCCCCATGGCCTTCTTCTTGACCTTCTTTTCCGGCACCACATAGGGTGCCGGAACCAGCAGCTTCGCCAAGCGAGCATCCGCTGGGCCTTCGGGCAAAGGAGTCGGACAATTGATCTGTCCGGAGGTCACCTGCCAATCCTATCAAAGGTAAGGGAGTTTAGATCCCGCATGGAGTCAAACTATGAAAAACTGATACCCTGTAAAAGGAAAAAACGGCTTACTGCGAGAGCGTGACGCTGCGCACTGAATCCGCGATCCTCAGTAGTGGATGCGGGAGCCTCGGCGCCCTTGAAAAGCACCTTCCAGGCATCTTCGTATGCCGTGTCGAAGAGCCTGCTCAGAGTTTGGTGTCGCGCCGGGTCTAACTCCCACAGGTTGAAAGCCCGTTGTTGGCACGGGAGGATCAAGCGGATGAGCATAATCTGGACTACGTTGACAAGTTTGAGCTTCTTGTCCACCAGGGTTTTGACGCATGTTTGGAGTCCGGTTACCTCTCCTTTTTTACCCCACGGCAGGCCCGTCTCTTTCCATGAAGTGAGCCGCCTTGGGGGTTCGGACCGGAACTCAGGGGGTGTGACCCATTCGGCGTCGCGCGGCTCAGTGATGTAAAACCACCCCGATTGCCACCCCTTAAGGGTCTCCACAAAGGAGCCCTCGAGCCAGAGGACGTTGGCCATCTTGCCCACCATGGCGCCTCCGCACTCCGCCTGGCTGCCACGCACCACCTTCGGCTTGACGTTGAAAGTCTTGAGCCAGAGCCCGAAATGGGGGCGGATGCGGAGGAAGGCCTCGCACATGATGATAAACGCCGAGATGTTGAGGACGAAGTTCGGGGCCAGATCATGGAAATCCAGGCCATAGTAGAACATGAGCCCCCGGACAAATGGATGGAGAGGGAAGCCCAGTCCGTGGAGGAAATGGGGGAGGAACACCACCCTCTCATGGGGCCTAGGGGTGGGGATGAGCTGCCCCTTTTCGGGGAGCCGGTACGCGATGTTGTTAGACAGGTATCCGGCCTTCCTCGGCTTTTTGATATGTCCCTCCGTGACGGAGGAGACCATCCACTTGCCTCCCACTCCGGACATGGCTGGAGAAGGTTGAGGTTGGGAGTGCGGACTTGGCGCTGGAGCTTGAGTGCGCAAGAATGGATAGGCGAAGGAGGAAGAAGGCGTAGGTGAAAAGGTGGATTCTTATCCCCTTATATGGCTGGACGCAACGACATGTCCCCACCAGCCTGGTAAAACTCGCTTATCTCCAAGCGCCGTAATCGATGGCGCGGTTGGGTTACCCACGCCCGTATTGATGAGAATCCCAGAATAAGGGGACACGATCTCTGCTTTAACAAGACGTGCCAAGGAAACTGCCTCGCATAACGCGCTGAGATGGGACAGTAAAACGGTTTGAATAAAAGCTTGGCCATGGTGTGATGTCACACTACGGAATATGTCAGCATATTAGATTTGTGTAAATATTATTCTCTCTATGGCAATATGTGGAAACTTATTTTGCAGAGCCGGACACTATCTTTGTGTTCAAAATCTTCTATGAAGTACTTGGAGGAGGAACTCGTCTTGCAATGCCGAAGACAATATGAGCGTCGGACTCGTCGTCATTGAAGCCTGGTTCAGGGGCTACTGAGGGAGTCCTGGATTAGGGGGTGTACTATACCTTCGGCCGGACTCCTGGACTATGAAGATACAAGATTGAAGACTTCGTCCCGTGTCCGGAAGGGACTTTCCTTGGCGTGGAAGGCAAGCTTGGCGATACGAATATACATATCTCCTACCATTGTAACCGACTCTATGTAACCCTAACCCTATCCGGTGTCTATATAAACCGGAGGGTTTTAGTCCGTAGGATAACATACACATCAACAATCATACCATAGGTTAGCTCCTAGGGCTTAGCCTCCTCGATCTCGTGGTAGATCTACTCTTGTACTGCCCATATTATCAATATTAATCAAGCAGGACATAGGGTTTTACCTCCATCGAGAGGGCCTGAACCTGGGTAAAACTTCATGTCCCTTGCCTCCTGTTACCATCCGGCCTAGACGCACAGTTCGGGACCCCCTACCCGAGATTCGCCGGTTTTGACACCGACACAATCCTTTCTGTCCTGTAGTTCAGATCACTCCCAAAAGTCATGGCCAATGTGACCTTTCTCTTTGGTTGACTTCTTCCCGGGTTGACCCCCTGAAACGTGCCCATCTCTTCGAGGTCTTCATCAGGAATCTGCAATTTCTCGATCACGGCAGGCGAGATTAAGTTCAGACCGGCCCCGCCATCGACTAGCATCTTTGTCACCTTGAGGTTGCGTATTGTTGGTGAAACCAACAACGGCAAGCACCCGACTACAGTAGTGCGATCAGGGTGATCCTCAGTGTCAAAAATGATAGGTGTGCTGGACCACTTCAGTGGCCTTTGGGCATCAAACGACGGTTCCGCCGCTGTAATCTCACGCGCCCACTGTTTAAGCTAGCGGTGAGAGGTATGCAGCGAGGTGCCTCCATCGACGCACTTGGCCTCTGTAGCTTTCTGAAATTCTTGGTCACCAGACTCATCGTCCTCTTCGTGATCATCGTCTTCTGGATTTTTGTCACGGCCCCGGGCGGGCCTCTCCTGCTGTTTATCTTTGCCGCGACGGCCCGCCTGGCCGTTATGCTTCTTGCCGGACCCCTCAGCACCGTCCTGGACTTTCTCCTTGTCCCGCCTCTCATATTCAGCCCTCTGCTTCTCAGCAAGGAGCTCAACCTGTCGGCAGTTCTGGAGATCATGGCCTTTGGTGCGATGGATCTTGCAGTATTGCTTGTCGGAGTTTCCAGGCTTCTCGGCAGCCGCCAAAGCCCGGCAGGCGACACATCCGGCAATTTCCTTGCCGGGGTCATCTGCCTTGGTTTTCCTGGCGGAGCCGGCGTCGTCAGATCCCTCGACGGCAAGCACAGCCTTACCTTTGTGCTTCCTGTTGCGGCGCCGGCCATTCTTCGCCGGGGCGGCAGTATCCTCATCTGAGGAGTCAGTTTCCACGCCGGCATCTTCGCCGGGGTACTTCCTTCCCTCTTCAGCTCGGGCACATCTGTCAGCAAGAACATAGAGTTCTGCCACATCTTTCACCTTGTTCATTGCCAGTTCTTCGCGCATCTTGCGGTTATGCACGTTCTGATGGAACGCGCTAATGATGGCGGCAGGGTGAACATCAGGGATATTGTACTGTACCCGGCTGAACCTCTGTATATACTTGCGCAGACTCTCGCCTCCCTTCTAGGGAATGACATCAAGGTTACTTGCTTGGCCATGGGCTTGGTGACCTCCAGTAAAGGCGCCCACAAACTCATGGCACAAATCCGACCAGGAGGAAATAGAGTCTACCGACAAGTGCATCAACCATGACATGGCGTTGGGTTTAAGAGCCAATGGAAAGTAATTCGCATGCACCTTATCGTCGCGGGCTCCGGCGGCTTGCATCGTGATGGTGTAGATGCTGAGGAACTCAGACGGGTGAGTCTTGCCGTTGTACTTTTCGCCAACGTCAGGTTTGAAGGTGCGGTGAATGGGCCATTGGAATTGCCGCAGCTCACGGGTAAAAGCCGGACAGCCTACCTCGTAAGGTAGGCCTCCAGGGCTCTCCGGGGCCGGGTGGTTCACAGCAGGCCCTGCTCGCCTGTCTGACTGGTGGCGCGCTCCGCGCTGGCGCTCGATAGTGGTTTGAGCGTCTTCATGGGCTCGTTCCCGAAGAACTTGGTGCTGGTCACAGTGGGTCCGCGGGTCAGACGATGCTATGGAGATGTCATCGCCCGCGACGTCGCGACAAGCCGGCGTCCACGGTACCGGATGGGGAAGAGGTAAATGCACCGTGGTCGCGGCGCCGCCGGCTTTTCCGCCACTGGTCCATGGGACTCCATCGGAGCATCGACCCGGGGGCCCCACCGTACTTGGTTCGTCTTTGTTGGCCACCGCAACAAGGCTTCGGATAGTGGCTCTCCATTCGTCGAGTTTCCCTGTAGTGGGAGGAAAGTCGAGGAGCAACTGCGCGCGCGCCAGGGCCTCTGCTGGCGTCGGTGGCAGCGAAACCTGCACGGATCGCGACGCGCTTCGACTTCTGACCATGTCAGTAGGAGCTCTATCACGACCCCGCGGTCGCATGCCGTTTTCACCAGCGCCTCGGCGAGTGGGCAGGTCTTCTACGTCCCGGGAGTGGCGCTCGGGGCTCTTCCCGCGGCGACGCCCGGGATCTTCGGCGTGAATACGCCGTTCGTCGTGCACTGCCTGAGAGGAGCGCGCTGTTGGCGCCAGCGTGGGAGTCTTGGAGGCCCTTGTGTCGCCTTCGGGCGGGGCCGCGATGACCCTAGAAGGCCCCGCTCCACCCGCGAAGGGCTTGGCTCCGCCTTTGGATTTGGCGACGTGTGGCCCGTTACCAGGCACACAAACATCGCCCCCTCCCAAACTCCGGCTGCTGGGATGGTGTTGGTGTTCGCGAGCAGCGCCCCGGGTCCTTTCTACGACCGGTCCGCTGCTCGCCCGCGTCGGGACGGGCTGTCCGGCTTCTGACTGGCCAACTGCCACCGTCGTCTTCTTCTTGGGCGCCATGATGATGAAGAAGCGTCGAACTAACTGCTAAAGCCAATTCTCACAACTGCGCCCCCTACCTGGTGCGCCAGAGATGTCGGTGGGAACGACACCTATGGGATCACAAGAATCCCTATTGTGGTTAGCGAGGCTCGGGGTCGTGAGAAGAGCGGATCAAACCGATAGCACACGGCTCGTTTATCCAGGTTCGGGCCGCGAGGATGCGTAAAACCCTACTCCTGCTTTCGTGGATTGTATATCCGTGTTCTTGAGCTAGCTATGGGGCTTGAGGAGCTCCAAAAAGCCGAATCCTTCCTCTGGTCGCCTCAGGCCTCCTTTTATAGAAAAAGGGGTTGCCACAGTGGCACACAGGAGGTGGAAAGGGTACAGTGATGCGAGGTTATCCCTCGCATTACATGACAAGGCGCATTTAATGCGTCTTGCTTAGGTGTCCTTGCTTTATCGGGGACGGGGGAGAAACATGTCTCGTCCGTCGCCACTCCTTCTTGTGTCGAAACGCGCCCTAGCCAACGACGCCTGTGATGCCATTTAGGTAGGCAGGCAGCTGAGGTGGCGAAGTGGTGGGTCTTCATGAAGATCTGCATGCCGCCACGCAGGTGCCTGCCCAGCTGGTTGGGTCGGCAGCTGCATGCATGCGGTGGTGGAGGTTTAGTCAGCATGGGCCTGATGGTGGCCCTGCAGGTGTCCTCGGTAAGGGCCTTGCCGGGGCCCCAGCAAGGGTCTTGCTGAGGCGCCTGCTGTCATCCCCGGCAAGGCGCTTGCCGGGGGCCTTGTGGTCTTCCTCGGCTGGGATCCCGCATGGGTTGTCGTCTCCTTAGTGCGTATCTGATCTTGAATGTCTTCACAAAGATCTGCATGCCGCCACGGGGATGTCTCCCGAATCCTTGCCCTTTTGGGGGCAGTGGACTCAAGGGTGATTTGCTCCGTAGGTGTGGGGCGAGTTGCAGCGGCAAGGGTCTTGTCGGGGTTGCTAAAACTGTCTCCCGGCAAGGATCCTGCCGGGGGAGTCCGCTTCATCCCCTTTGCTCTTCGTGGTCTTGGCCTTGGCGTCGTTCTAGTTCTCTTGAGCTTCGGTCTTACCCTGGCTCACCTCCCTTCCCTTGCTTGGTGTGGTGGTGCCCGTGGCTCAGACTGCCCGTGCACAGTTATAGGGGTACAAAAAGTGTACCCCTCTTTTTGTACACCGACAACTATTAATCTTGTCAATAGTCAAAGGCAGTCTTAAAAATCTCATTACGCCCCATATAGATGGAAGGAGGGAGTATGAATCCATGTTTGTCCGATTAAATTTTTTCGCTTGTTGTCTAATGCATGTAACCTACTCATACCAACATTTTAGTGCATTCCAAATGTCTATACTACTGCTGCAATTCGAACTAAATTTGAATTTGTTTCTCTATTTCAATAAGAATCTACAATCATGATTGTTGCCAACTTCAACCATCATAGTTTCCTTGCTATCCGCCATATATAAATCGGACGGCCTATAATGCAGGATGGCAGGCACACCATCATCAACAACTCCGTTTTTTATAAGAGTAGAGCTAAAATATATTAAATGCAGTATAACATGTTCATAACCACACCATGTGTATCACTGTTATATATATTCACACATACGTCGGTTTGAAACACTATGATAAATTCTTCAAATATCCGAATTCGCTTTTTGTAATGAAGTATATATGATCTCTATTTGTCTTTTACACCCACACAACCCTCTTATCTTTGTAGCTAGCACTAACTTTCTCTTGTGCATGCAGACGCCCGCATCCCTCTCACCCTCCCTCAGCATTCTCTAGCTCCATCATGCAAATTCGTCTTTTCACTTTAGGTCGTTCACCCACGGTGTGTATAGGCCCCCCAGCTCCTTCTTTACGGCACACATCGATCGATATGCCTCTCTAGCCAGGTGTGCCTAGCACAAACACAAGCTTCCCCTCTTCTCTTGTCACCGTCCATGCTTCACTCCCACTACTCTTTTCATCGTTCTCGTACTCGCACACTCCTCCCCCCTCGATATAGTATGCCTCTCGTACCACCTCCTACATGCATCCCTCTCTCTCTATCCTTCTCCTCGTGCCTCATTTGCTTCTAACACACACATGCATGCATACCGATCGATCTCCCGACATATACCTAGATCGACTTTAACTACCCCCCCCATCGATCGATGTACCTCACAAGTTATGTCTCTCCTTTCTCTAACAAAGGGCGATTGATCTTCCTATCACTACAAAAAAAGACACATCCATGACATTTTGGGCCGAACGGAAAAAAATTCTGTCATACATATGACACTTCTATGACGATAATTGTGACAAAACCCGGTATCATCATAGATGTGGTGGGCTCCTACTTCTATGACAAAAAATCATGACAGAAAATGGGCTTTTCGTCCTGGGCGGGCCGGAGACGCAGCTGCATGACAATCTTTGGGCCGTCCATGACGAAAAAAACCGTGGTAGAAGCGAGGGGGAGGAAAATTTCGGGGAGTTCCCGGTTATGGTGGGAGGTCGGGGGCCGAGTGATGCGCGTTTCTCTCGTACATGTACGTGCGTGTGTGCAAGGCGTTGGCTCTAACTGAACCCGAGCAAGGCGTTGGGCTCTAACTGAACCCGAGCGATAGCACTGCAGGCTACGCGTTACTGAACCCCGAGCGATCGATCGATGGCTGTTAACTGAACCTGATCGAGCAATTCCTTCGCTACTACTGCTAACTGAAGCCGACCGATTGGATGAACAGTGAGCGTTGCGGGGGGGTTGGAAACAGTGAGCGGTGGCGTTGCCTCTGGATGAATAGGACCCCATGGTGTGGTGGAGGGCTGGATGAACAATAGACGGTGGAGGGGTGCCCGTGGAGGGGTGGGTGAACAGGACCCCGTGGTGTGGAGGGCTGGATGAACAGTAGACGGTGGAGGGGTGCCCGTGGAGGGGTGGTTGAACAGTAGCCGGTGGAGTAGCGCGCGGTGGAGGCTGGATGAACAGGAGCTCGTGGAGGATGGAGGAGGTCGACGGTAGCCCGTGGAGGCTGGAGGAGGTCGACGGTGGAGATGAACAGTATCTCGTGGAGTCCCGTTTTGCGGTGGCCACACCCCTCCCGATGAACAGGACCCCCGTTTCGACCGTAGAGCTCCAAGACAAGTCCGTTTCGTCCGTTTTGTGGTACGCCACACCCCTCCCGATCAACAGGACCCCCATTTCGACCGTAGGAGGTCCGTTTCGTCTGTTTTGCGGTACGCCACACCCCTCCCGATCAACAGGACCCCCGTTTCAACCGTAGGAGGTCCGTTTCCTCCATTTTGAGGTACGCCAGACCCCTCCCAATCAACAGGACCCTGTTCCGAACTTAGGAGGTCTATTTCCTCCGTTGTGCAGTACGCCAGGCCTCGTTTCCATCGCCTATTCCGTCCAAGCCCTCCCAATGAACACGACCACGCATTCCGTTCCGACCCAGCCGGTTGGCTCCCACGTGTTCCGCTGCCTCCTGATGAACATGACACATTCCATTGCCTCCCCATGAACACGACGCATTCCGTTGCCTCCCCATGAACACGACGATGACGTTGTTTCTCCGTTCCGACCTAGCCATGTACACGAGCCCTGGCCGTACGTATGCGCGAGTAGGCGTTCGAGACCCCGCCCGTATGTACACATACGTGGCTGTATTTTCTTTCTTGCACCCTGGCCGCTATGCGTACATGTACATGCTACGTGCGCGCCTCTACTACGAGACGTGCGCACCTCTACTACGACACGTGCGCGCCTCTACCTCCACCAGTATATATGTACGTACACGTTCGCGACCAGAATGACAACGCTACGTACGCTTCGACTAGTTGGGTCCCAACTGTCAGTCACTTCCTTGTATGCGAAGATGTAGCTGGTGGGTCCCAGCAGTCAGGGGGAAACATTTTTTTCATGAAATATGGTGGCCCGTCCGGTGGGTCCCCGCTGTCAGGTGGAGGGATAATTATTTTGCACGTAATAAGGAGGCACTTCCTTGTTGCGGCCGTGGACCCAGCTGTCAGCCTCTCCACGTGTAGTCCACGTCCGATGGAAGCCGTTCCTTCACCACGTTGACCACGCCGCACCGAGAGCACCAGGGCGGTGGACGATGGCGAGGCCTAGGAAGGGGACGACGTGGAGCCGGGGAAGATGCGGCAGTGGATGCCCACGCGTAGAGGAGTACGAGGGTTCACTGGTTCACTGCGGTGTGAGGCTGCCGTCGCCACAGAATAACAGGGGGTGTGGGTGAGTAGAGGGATGGCCTGGCCAGTGGTGGGAGTAGTAGGGGGCGGTGAGGCCTCCGCCGCATCACAGCCGGCCACGGGAGGCAGGAGCACGAGGCACGACCGGCGCTGGTTTGGGCGGCTGGAGCAAGAAGACCAGAGGTTGAAGAAGCACTACGGCCGTTGGATGGACATCATACAGTCACTGGAGCTAGAATCGTGCATATTGACTAAGTTGACAAAGCCCTCCGTCCCCGTCAACTTAGTAGGCCCACAAGTGAGCCTACCACTATACTGGGTCCCAGCTAACAGGGGGAGTATTCATTTTTTTGTGCGCAATAAGGAGGCACTTCCTTGCGTGCGAAGATATAGGTGGTGGGTCCGAGCTGTCAGCGGCGGTAACATTTTTTTCACGAAATACAGAGGCCCTTTCGGTGGGTTCCTGATGTCAGGTGGAGGCATCATTATTTTGCACGTAATAAGGAGGCATTTCCTTGCGTGCAGCCATGGACCCAGCTGTCGGCCTCTCCATGTACAATCCACTTCAGATGCATGTCGGTCATTGACCATGTTGACCAGGCTGTGCCGAGAGCATCAGGGCGGTGGACGACGACGAGGCCTAGGAAGGGAATGACACGGAGGCAGGGAAGACTCGGCAGTTGTTTCCCACGTGGAGGGGAGTACCACTGTACGAGGGTTTACTGGTTCGTCTGCTGTCGCCGGAGAATAACAGCAGGTGTGGGTGAGTAGAGGGATGGCTAGGCCAGCAATGGGAGTACGATGGGGCGGTGAGGCCTGCGCGGCAGTAGAGCCGGTCGCGGGGAGGAGGGAGCAAGCAGTCCCGCCGGCGCTTGTTTGAGTGGCTGGAGCAGGAAGAGCAGAGATTGAAGAACCACGACTACCATTGGATGGCCATCCAACAGTCACTGCTTGTGCGTCAACCTTTTTTAGGAAAGCCTCAAATCTGTGGAAAACCGCATACAGCCCATCTGCCATTATTTCTAATAATTTACAACCCATTTGCTAATTATTAAGGTTTTTTTGGAGCCCATATTCTTTTTGTTAGCATTACAGCCCATATTGTGGCCGCGGTTAAAAACTTATATGAAATTTTGCATATTTCGGTGCAGTCTGAACTGTTTTTAATCCCAAAATTTCGACTCACATTCAAACTGATTTTAAAAATAAATGTATATCAATATAAAATCCAACAAATTCTTCACGTATAAAAATTAATGTAATTTAAAATCTCGAAATGAAAAAAAGATATTTGAAACTAATTGCTGGTTTGATGTGTTTAAAATGTACAGCCCATTTCTCATTACTGGTGGGCTATTTTCTCGGCCAGCCGAATGAAAGCTCTCCTCGTCTTGAAAGATTTGCAGCCCAATAGGCCTGACAAAGCGACTTACTTGGCAGATCACAAAAAAACTGGGCTGTGGCCGTGGACCCAGCTGTCAGCCTCTCCACGTACAATACTCTTCCGATGGAATGTCGTTGACCACGCCGCGCCGAGAGCACCAAGGCGGTGGACGACGGCAAGGCCTAGGAAGGGGACGACGCGGAGCCAGGGAAGACGCGGCAGTGGATGCCCATGCGGAGAGGAGTACGAGGGTTCACTGGTTCGGCTGCGGTGTGAGGCTGCCGTCGCCGTAGGGCCTGGCTAGCGGTGGGAGTAGTAGGGGGCGATGAGGCCTCAATGATAGCACAGCCGACCATTGGAGGCAGGAGCTGGCGGTCTCCCAGGCGCTGGTTTGGGCGGCTGGTGCAAGAAGAGCAGCGATTGAATAAGAAGCAGGACCGTTCGATTCAAATCCAATGGTTACTGCTACTAGAATCGTTTGTTGACTAAGTTGACAAGCCCTGCGTACGCGTCAACTTAGTAGGCCCATAGATCAGCCTCCCAATCGGTGCGCCCCAGATATCAGTGGGTGGAATCATTTTTTTCCGCGTAATAAGGAGGTAGTTGATTGCGTGCGGCCAGGCCAGCGGAAGGAGTAGGGTGGGCCGGGGAAGCCTGCGCGGCATCACAGCGGGCCACAAGAGGAGGGAGCAGGCAGTCCCACCGGCGCTAGTTTAGGCGGCTGGAGCAGGAAGATCAAAGATTGAAGAAGCACGTCGGCGTTGGATGGACATCCAACAGTCACTGTTGCTAGAATCGTGTGTTCACTGACAAAGCCTTGCGTAGATAAGTCAGGCTCGAAATCTGTGGCGTGTACAGCCCATTTGCTATTATTTTTATAATTTTTAGTCATTTTCTAATTCATATGGAATTTATTGCAGCCCGTTTTCCATTTTTAGAATTGCTGGCCATTTTCTGGTCAGTACCAGGGTCAAAAAATTAACTAAATATGTGGGAAGTTTTGAAAAAATTCGCAAATTTTTGCTGGGGAGCGAAATATTCTTAATCCAAAAATTAATAGCCATACTAAAACAAATTTAAAAATAAATTAGTACTATGTCATGTTAAATCCAATGAAATACGTATAAGATATCAGTGAAGAACAAAAACAAAAAAAGAAACTTATATCCCATTTGCTATAAATTTTTTGGAATTTTCAACCCCTTTTAATATTACTTTTAACAGACATTGACCATACTCTTAAACCAGGCTGGAATGCATCCCTCCTCGTCTTGAAATATTTGCAGCCCAGTAATTCGGAGAAAACAAATAGGCCTAGCTTGGGTATTCTTCAAAAAGAAATACCCGGCTACCTATTTTCCCAAAGAACTGGTGCATGAGCATTTAGCTTTATTTATTTATTTACTTACTTATTTATGTTTAGGGGACCATGAGCATGTACCTGGGCCAGATTCATGTGAGAGCCTCCCTTCCAGTTAATTATGGGCTTCTCTATTGGGCCTTCATCAGTGGGCTGCATGTTATCAACAAGTGGAAAATGTGTTCCATATGAAAAATAGTATGCGCTACATACGTTACGGGGCACTAAAGGATCGAACCGTGCAACGACTTCCAAAACATTGTGTTTGTCATTCTAACAACACATTTATTCAACCAACAGACGAAATATACTACTGATTGTACATTGAAAACAGCAGCAACAACCAGGGCTGGGGGTGCAACAAAAGCAGTAAGCAGGCCAGAAGAGTGAAGACCTCCACGAGCATCCACGAGCATTCAGCTGCCGCGACCGTCGACAAGCACCATCCAAGACGTGTTCATGCCAACCCAGTAGATACCATTAATGTAGTTGAGGCTGACGGGGATCAAATCGCATTCAAGGGGTTGATGCTCGCCACCCTACGATAGTTATGCTGCGTGACACGCCGTTTCTGAAGATCAGGCGGCATCAGTAAGTAAGGAGCTGGCTTAAAAAGCTCCGGTCTGAGGGCTTTGAGTAAATGGTACAGCCCCGACGAGCACGCGGCGAGCAACATGGTACTTAGATTGTCCACACGTGAAACAATGAGCTTGATTACCTCCGTGGGGAGCGAATTCCAGCCACTCTTTCGGTGGACGCTGCTCGGTTCTGGCATTGTTAGTGCTTGGGTTTCGGACGAGGGGGGAGGCGCCTTAGCAGGGATGGAATATTAGACGAGATTATGTGCGGACAAAGATGGAGAAGTGAATATGTGCTGTGGGAAGTGGACAGGTGATGATGACTACAACATGCCGCTTGACTTACGAGACACATACCAACAGCATAGGGTCATGTCGATGCCAGACAACTTGCTTGAGTGATCACAGTACTGGTACTCCCTACAGTGCTATGCCCTAACTTGCTTGAGTAGAGTAGTAGAGTAGGACTCTGCTCTACTACTAGCACCGGAGGAGTAGTATATTCTAATCTAAAATAGTTACAAACTTCAATGCCCGAGCGTGGAACGACTACGAACCATGCTCAAAGACCGTGTCTACGTGGTGTTTGGACATGGGCGACAACCTCAGCGCTAACGGTGCTGCTCCCATTGCACCGTATGTGTTTCTGTCCTTCCTGTTCGAAATCGTGGTAGAATTTATGATTTTTTTTGTGCTTATTCGGATTAAATCTCGCAGTAACTTGCTCATATATTCAACTGGCGCAACGTCCCCTACAGCCACTCCCGTTTCATGGACGGCCTGGTCGATGCCTCCAAGGAGCCCTTCGTCCACTGCTATGAGTGCCCGATGCCGTTTTGTGGCTTGCCGGCGGACATGGTGCATCACCTCACGGATGCGTGCAGCGGTCACTGCTGGCCCTTGGCGGAGAACATCAAGTACGAGACGTGCTACGCATTCACCATGCCGGAGTAGCTAGAGGATCACCGCCGCCTGCTAGTCTCGGAGGAGGACGGCAACGTCTTCCTCTTGATCGTGGGCACCGGCGAGGCCCACGCAGGCCGCCGCCCCGTCTCTATAATGTGCGTCAGGGGCGACGCCACTGACACTGACACGAGGTCGATGTACGGGTGCGTGGTCAGTGTTACTACCCCTTCGGGACGCGTGGGCGGCGACACCGGCCTCATCGAACGGACTTGGACTCTGGGGAGCTGGGACTATCCCGCCAATGTGGACTTGGAAAACCCATGGCATCCTTTACCCGCCGACGCGGTGCACGGGGACTCCAAGGAGGTTCACCTGGACATACGCATTATCAAGTTAAATGTTGATCATTAGTCTTCGCTCAATGTAATCCATTGTCTAAGCATGTGGAGACTTCCATGCAGGATCTTGCTCTATTGGAGTATCGCACATGAATAAAAGTGTATCCGCTTATGGTTTAGTCTAGAATCTTCCATGTATGAATTTTTACTACAGTACTGGTGAAAGACTTACGATGAACCATTTCTTACATCTCCTCTGCCCGCTTGCAAGTCATCCTGATTTAATCCCTCCGTCTAGGTGTATAAGGGCATGGTTAATATTACTTAATAGTATAGCCAACTGTTGACTATAAGAAAGTGCCATGTCATCTGTAGCCAACATGTATAACAATCGATACTCAAAAACTAATTCTTAAAGATCATTTCTTGCAAAAGCACAATAAGTGTTATTTCTTTACAAGTTTTGGATGCAAGTTTTGGGCACCTTACTACTATAGATTAGCACGACCAAAAATTGAACTAACATTATATATAGTACGATAAATGTTGATGCATGTCACCTAAAATTATATCATTCAAAACTATGTTCAAATACGAATCCAATGATATAGTTTTTGTTGACATGCACTAACATTTTGTGAGTTAAATCTTCAGTCAAATTCAATGGGGGACTAATAAACCACGACCGATGTAGTACAAGTGTAGAGGGCGGCGCTGCACGGGAGTCTCACCTCTCACCCCGCTCGTGGCGCGGCAGTAAAGTCGTCATATCACAAAACCCAACCACTCCCAGTAATAAGTGGCCTGGTAAAATAAACGGACAAGCAACCATCACATCCCTCTGTCTTTTTTGCATTTCATCTCTCTGCATTTAATTTCTCCGGTTCATCTCGCACACTCGATCCCTAGCTACTACTCCTAGGGCCAGTTCTTTTGGCGGCTTCCCCAGCTTTTCCCACAAGACTAGTCACAGTGGAGAGTACTACTCATTTATTTGGGCTTCTAAACTACTATTCTGTCCTGGTTTATTCCTCACCATTGTAATTTGTGCTAAATTTTGACCAAAAATTTAACTGGTTTATTCCTCACCATTGTAATCCCTCCATCTAGGTGTGTAAGTCATCTTACGAAAACCAAATAATCCCAAAATACTTAGGCGCGGTGCATTAACTTCTACCTCGTTTCTTGTTTCTTGACATATCAACCAATAAGAGATAAAGAGTGTGCATGCTTTTAATGACTTGAGATATCAAACACGACATGCAGTGGTTAGTTCATTGCATGCAATACTATTAATTAGCAAATAAACATTAACGTTTCTCGTTTTCTCCTCCTCCTTGGTCACGGTGGACAACCTAAGATGACTTACTCACATAGACGGATGGAGTAGTGCATGTGACATGCACTAACATTTCATTAGTTAAATTTATGATCAAAATTTGACACAGATTACAATGGGGACCAATAAACCAGGACGGAGGTAGTAGTTATGGGATTACTAATCTAGAAGCCTAAAAGAACTGGCCCCTGGTACTCCTACTAGTAGTAGTACTCAAGTTGGAATTCCAATTGCACGGCACAACTTGTTAGGCAAAAAATTCGATACAGGGTGTAGGAAGCGGTTTGGGAATTTGCATGCCTTTCCAACCAGTGAGATACTCCATACAAAGTATGACAGAGAAATAACCACAGAGAAGGAAGCTAAAAGTAAACAATCAAACGAGCATTTTTTGCATTTGTTTTGCATTGAATCGTTTCACAAGCTTGACTAGTGCTATTTTTCTACTTTTACAAAAACCGCATCGTAATGTTAAAATGTGCATTTGCACGTACTCCCTCCGTCCGGGTTTATTAGGCCTAAAGACAACTTCTCTTAGACCAAGACACATAGTAATTTGCTCACATTAATTCTTCCATTCCACTCCCAATGCACTCTCTCACATGCATGCAACCAATGAAAAAGCACACATGAAGTGTATTACCTTTTTAGCCATGGCACCAACAACAATAGCTTTCAATACAACCAATGAAATGGTTGCATGCATGCACCTTTCCAATGCGGGGCCTTATAAAAGGGGACATGCAATAGTAGTACTCCCTCCGTCTAGGTGTATAAGTCTTCCCTCCTTCTTGGTCACGGTGCACAACCAAAGATGACTTATTGACCTGGACGGAGAGAGTAGCACAGTCTGCAAGCATATATCGAGAGAGACGTGTAGTGCGATAGTATATAGTAAAGTTTGTGCTATATGCATGTACTTGCAAAATGCGTACGAATACACAAGGTTTCCAAACTTTCCCTTTTGCATACTTAATTAAGGACGCTAAAAATTCATGAACTTTCGGGATTTATCATTTGTGTCCCAAAACTAATGAGATCGCCTTACGAAACAAAAATTATACTCCTCCTAAAAGCCACGGCGCTCGCAGGAGCGCTTGCGGCGCGCCACGAGTGCCTTGGTGCGCGGCCGTTTCCCAGCGCGCCGACACAACGCCTCTTCCTCAGCCTCGCAACTCGCGAGGTGCTGATTGGCGGCTTGCCAGCAGGCGAGCGCGGTCTCACCGGTGTGGTGATCCGGCGCCAACAGGTACTCCTCCTCGCTGGAAGCGTGCACCCGGTCCACGTACCACCAAGCGTAGATGAGGCGCTTGGGCCCGACTGCACTCAGGGCATCGGCACGGGCGTCCTCCGCCACCCTCACGGCCCTCGCACGAGCCTTCTGCCAAAGAGCCAATCGCCTGACTCTCGGACGCGGCATAGGCCTCCCAGGCAGCTTGTTCCGCGGTGCGCTCCTCTTCCTTGGCCTTCTTCTCCGCCTCTATTTTGGCATGCTCTGCTGGAGGCAAAGCCTCCCACAAGGCGACATCCATTTCTTTCCAAAGCTCCTCAAGGCTAGGGGGGCTCGACGGGTGGCGCGGCGTTCTCCTCATAGCGGGGAGCCGACGCGTCCTCTGGCGTGTGTGCTGGCGAGATTGGGAACACCAACGCGTCCACCTCGACGCGTCGCGGCGAGGAGCGGAACGCCGACGCGTCCTCCTCGACTAGTGGCGGCAAGGAACGGAACGGCGACGCGTCGCGTCGCGGCGAGGAGCGGAACACCGACGCATCCTCCTCGACTAGTGGCGGCGAGGAACGGAACATCGACGCGTCGCGTAGCGGCGAGGAGTAGAACACCGACGCGTCCTCCTCGACTAGTGGCGGTGAGGAACGAAACGGTGACGCGTGACCGTTCGCGCAGTGCGGCGAGGGGCTCCTAGGGCTTGGGAGGGGCGATGCCATGGTGGTCGACGTGAGAGGGAGGGGGAGGAGCTAGCGATGAACGTGAACGTGAGGGAGAGGAGATAGCGATGCCGTGGGAGGCGCAGTATTTATAGCGAGCAATGGCACACCTATGTAAGATATGGACTGAGCTGCACTGACTTAACTGCAGGTCCAGTTGCATCACTGACATGTGGGCCAGACCCCTGTTGGGCCCATATGCCAGTGACCCAATGCACCTGCAGTTAAGTAACAGCTACGTGGGCATATTTGTTGGAGTAAATTACGGGGGAGCGAAGGGGTGGAAATATTGCTGGTCACAACGGATTGGACGAGCGTGGGGGGAGGAGAGTCATGCATGCAGATTAAATTAACCCCGCTAAAAAAAGATATTTTAAACGTGGCTACTCGATCTGTGGCAACTGGCGAGCCACCGCGCTCCAAGTCGTTCACCTGTGGTCCCGACCATCAATCCTACGGATCAAATTATCACGCGAGCTGACTATTCATACAAAGGTGCTCCACCACGTACCCGATACCCGCGAATGCAGCAATCATGCACCTAGGGTTTTAGGGTTTATTTGTTAACGTCGCCTTTATGTAACACTCATGTGTGCGAGACAGTGAGAGGCCAACTGCGTGCGTGCGCCTCTTCTCTTCGTATATGTACTCCGCCGTTTGTCTGGTGTCCAAAAAATTATAATAACAACTAGCAATGTGCCAATGCGTTACCACACGATCAAAGTAGATTAATACATATTCACCGATTTGATAGAAAAAAGTCTAGTTTTGAAATACGTATATCACTAAAAATATGTTATGTTTCACTCAAAATATATTCCTTTGGCGGTTTTGATGAGATAAGGGAGGAATGTTGTTGGTTTCAAGATTCGAGAAGTGGTATATGTCTAATTTCTACTCTTACTAGCAAGATGCCCGTGCGTTGCACGGAACATCAAGATCTTGTGGGAGAAAAGGATGAACGAGGGAAGGCCTTATCTGCAAATGTGGTAAAGAGTGCGGGTAAATAGCCATATTTTCCTTCCTATCCGTCAGATATAAATCGGACGACCTACATTGCAGGATGGCAGGCCCACCATCATCACCAACTCTATTTTTTATCCCTACTCTTATAAAAAGCATTGTCGGTGATGATTGTGTGCCTGCCATCCTGCAATATAGGTCGTCCGATCTATATCTAACGGATAGGAAGGAAACTATGGCAATTTTGCAAAAAGATACCCACACCCCTCTCCACATTTGCAAATAAGGCCTTCCCTCGTTCATCCTTTTCCCCCACAAGATAAACTACTCATACAAATGCATGTTGATGTTCCGTGCAACGCATGGGCATCTTGCTAGTTGTTGCAAAAAGCCCATGTGTGTGTGAGAGAGAGGGAGAGTGGAGGAGGACGGAGTGCATGTGTGACAAAGACACAAGGAGTGTGTGTGCGATAGGTATCAGCTTAAAATGAGGCGATAGTGTGTGTGCACGATCGAGAGGGCATGTCTCAAGAAGGGAAGAAAAATCTACATAGATACAAGGAGCGGGAGAGAGACATGTATGCGATGGTGGAAGCACGAGTGTGCGGGTGTATAAACCTATCTAGAGGCTAGCTAGTCAATAAATGTTTGTGAGAGAAATACGAGTCGGGGTGCGAAAGCGAGAGTTTTGTGTGTGTGAGAGAGAGAGAGACGGTAGTCGGGAAGGGGAGTGGAAGCAGGAGTTGTGTGTGTGTGAGAGAGAGAGCGAGAGAGAAAGAGAGAGAGAGGAGACGGTAGTCGGGGTTGTCTGATTGGTAAACAAATGAATAATGTCAGTCTGGGATGGAGACGAAAAGGAGACCGCAACAAATGTTGTGTCTATAGGGGAGAGAGAGAGATAGAGAGAGAGAGAGAGAGTAATTTTAGTGGTATGAGTCATATGTAGAGACATATAGGGTGTGTGAGAGAATCCCACGGAGAGAAAGACAAAGTGAAAGACGAGTGGAGACTGTGTGTGTGGCAGTGAAAAAGAAAGCTTAGGTACCGAGTGATACGAGAGAACAGTAGAGACATGAGAGATAATGAAAACCGTGTAATGTATAATGATAGGGAGAGTGTGACACTTCTCAAGGGAGACGTCGAGAGACCATGTTTGCGAGGATAGGATAAACATGAAGTGAGCGTGCGGGTGAGATGGAGAAAAGAGAATGATAGCTACCTAAAGGAGCATGCATGTGAGAGAGATGGGCGTGAAAGGAGTGAACAAAAAAGGGATTCAAATATTTGAATTCGAGATGATGATACATGTAATCCATACTCGAACCAAAATTGATCTATCAAACATGCATACTCATATGAATTCACGCACATCTATATTATTTAATATGTAGATATTACTGACCCATACATTTTAGTAGAGCATAATTTGGTTAAATTTTTTCGAATTCAACCTTAAGATTTTGAGATCGTTGTATTTGTAAATCATATTATACATATAAAGGAGCAGAATTCTTTGTTGTGCTTTTGAAAGTATATATAAAAAATGATGTATATAGAATGTAATTCCAATTGAAAATGGATCCCGCCTGAAAAAAATAGAATACAAACGGGATTCGAATTGAGTTGGCATGGTAAACGTGCACTCTACAAAATTTGAACGAAGCGGGGAAAGTCGGAGTAACCGCCCGAAACCAAAATCTGCGAGATAGAAATCACTACTGCCTATCCCTGCCACGTAAAGCCTATCTGCTGGATTTCTATAGGTTTCGATAGGGGTAGGTTTGTAATTTCACCCAAACGTGACGTAACAGCCTCTCACCCGGATTCATACATGGTGGGCGCTAAAACACAGTGTGTCCTCGGCCGAAATTGACTCCCTCCCCGATTCATATTCATACACGGTGGGCGCCAAAAACAAACTCTCGTCGGCAAATATTCGGTGTATGCGAGATTACCGTCCTATCCCCAACCGACTAATGTTGTTGTGATGTAGTAGAAATTTGAAACAGGGGCTAAGTTTGTAAATTTCCTCGCATTTGAGACAAGCGCGCCCTGAATACATGGTTCCCCCCTTCCTCTCTACCTCCCTTTTCCCCATTCGTACTCTGTGGGCGCCAAAACACCCTCTCCACCCCACCCTCCTCCGTCCGCCGCCGTCCGCCACCCCATCCACCGTCGTCCTCCTCCACCATGCCGGAGCTGATACCCCGACGCCGCCGTCCATTACAAGAGATCGACCTCTCTTATCCACGGCTTTGGACCGGGATCCTTGCATCCCGTCCTCTCGCTTCATCCCCGCCGTCTTCCACCTTGTCGGCACCGCTCCAACGACCGTCGCGTCCACCACGCCTCGCCGCCACCGTCTACCCTCCTAGATCTGCTTCCACGCCACCGACAGCCATCGCTACCGCAGCACTGTCAAATTCTCAGCAGATGCGTACACGGCGCCGCACCAGAGGCGGTACTCTATCGTATCTGCTCAACTTATTTATCGCAGCAAGAAAATAGATCGCCACTGCTTTACTCTGATTTCTTGTCTTGGTTGCGAAGTTGCCTTTGTCTGGTTTGCACCTTCAGATCCGCCATGGCATGCTCAACACTATACTCCCAATGCTTATGGTTTTCCCCATTTATATTCCACACTAGTTAAATCACAGTAGACTAAATTTCAAAATTGGGTCAGTCGATTTTTCAGAGCTCGCCGGAGTTTGCCGGTGCGATCGAAGGGGCTCGGGTGGTTGTGAGGCCTCGCCGAATGAAGAAAACTCGACGTGGATGGGGGTTGGGGCGGGGTGGGGGGGGGGGTGGCGGAGGAACACAGGCGGTGGGGGCCGGTGGTCCGGCCGGCGGCCCATGCGGTGTTCTGTATGGGAAGAATCAGAGACGAGGAAGAAGAAGGGTTAGGAGACGTAGGATCTTCATCCAACCGCCTGAAATGGTCGAGAGACAGCTGGGAGTTGCATTCTTAATGCGCTCTGGTTCATCATGTGT
>NC_041382.1:150575975-150594908 GCF_002162155.2 Triticum dicoccoides | reverse complement strand
GCTTATGGTTTTCCCCATTTATATTCCACACTAGTTAAATCACAGTAGACTAAATTTCAAAATTGGGTCAGTCGATTTTTCAGAGCTCGCCGGAGTTTGCCGGTGCGATCGAAGGGGCTCGGGTGGTTGTGAGGCCTCGCCGAATGAAGAAAACTCGACGTGGATGGGGGTTGGGGCGGGGTGGGGGTGGGGGTGGCGGAGGAACACAGGCGGTGGGGGCCGGTGGTCCGGCCGGCGGCCCATGCGGTGTTCTGTATGGGAAGAATCAGAGACGAGGAAGAAGAAGGGTTAGGAGACGTAGGATCTTCATCCAACCGCCTGAAATGGTCGAGAGACAGCTGGGAGTTGCATTCTTAATGCGCTCTGGTTCATCATGTGTGGGCACTGTGCAACCAACATTTTATTATCCAAAATCTGCTTGCTCTTCTTTACCATGTTCCTCTTCCGTTCTTCTTTAATATGTACTCTCTCCGTTCCTAAATACAAGTCTTTGTATAGATTCCACCATGGACTACATATGGAGCAAAATGAGTGAATCTACACTCTAAAATGTATCTGGATACATTTGTATGTGATCCATAGTGGAAAACTCTACCAAGACTTATATTTTGGAACGGAGGGAGTATGATAGTAGTACAGTATGTTCCTTGTACTGAAGATGAGCAGGGACATTTGCAGTGTAGAGGTCTATACGGTCGGTTATGATGGAAACTTTGAGCCTCTTTGATTCGTAGGATCTTCTAAACATAGGAATAGGATTTGTAGTGGCCTGCCCACTTGAATCCTATAAGAATAGCAAGGAAATGCGGGGAGCTATGTCGCCTTTGAGAGTTACACTGATATTAACAGTACCGCACCTTTACTTGAGAGAGTTGGTATCCGAAGCCTTTCTAGTCGTACCGGAAATACTAGCAGATATATTCCAGCAAGTTCCACTTTGCTGATTTTACTCTGATGCTTAAGGTTTTCCCGTTATATCTACACTATGATCTGTGTAGCTGCTTTGTGTCGCACTAGCAGCAGTCCACTCTTGAAGCTAAAGACTGCAATGACTTACAAAATTGGCACCAACGCATTGAGTGTCATTCTGGATGCAATGAAACTCATACGCTCCCCACCTGTTGATTCTTGTTCAGAATATGATCCTAATGACTATTCTAACCTCGAGGAGTCAAAGGCAGATGGCATGTCCTGTTCACCCATCAAGGTGCTTGTTCTAATTTGGCAATGTTTTATTCATTGCGGGTATCTTGCATATGTTGTCTTGAATTTCTTCTAATTTGTTGCACCGCCATCTGCTTAGTTTACTCATCATATATGTCGAGATGCCATGCCCATCCATTATCAATACATATTCCATTTGTCATCATACCATGTTTTTCCACTCAAATGTTGTTCTTGTGCATCAGACATCAAAAAGGAAGACGGTGATTGCCGAACCTGAAGGAGCACCAGCAAAGTCCTTGAAAAACGTGGTGGTGCCAGAGAAATCAGACAACACCCACTTATATTGGCTGTACAACCAGTGACACAAAATGTAGGACCGACTCCAGCAGACTGTACCCATACTTCACTGCCCACACCACTAGCCCCACCACACAGGACCTGCACTCTAGCAAAAGTTATACAGATTTCATTTGCCATAGCACCAGCTGTACCACAGAAAAATCCGACTCCAGCAAAAAGTACAGCAAGTCCACCGGCTGAAGACCTATCCCAACTGCAGAGACGGCCAATTCCTGCAGATTGGAACCCCATTCCATTTATTCCCAGTTTAAAAGACAATGCTTTCAATGTTGTTAGGGACTACGTGCATATATTCCCATCATGAGAAGATTATTGTGAAGACAAACACCATTTTCACATCTTCCTGTCCAACTTACGTGTAAGTGCTATTATTCATGGTTATTATTTTCTTGTTTTCTGTTGATTGAACACATCAATGATTTACATTACATTGTTGTAACTAGGCGAGGGTCAATCTGAATAGTCATGACAAGCAAAGCTTGCTTGTGCTTTTCAAGGAAGCATTGCAGCAGTATCGGTGTTACCTGAGGAAATCACACTTTGATGGAAAGTCTATAAACGAATTTCCAGTGAAGTCTCCTGTGCTAAATTTAGAAGACATTGAATGGAAAAACCTTGTTATGCACTGGTCTCGTTCCTAGGATGAGGTACTGTCTATGAAATCACATGACAATTTGAACTTCTACTTTTCCGCATGTGCCTTACGGATCTTTTTTCCAGGAAATCTGCTCGAAGAAGAATTCCGGTTTGACAAGAACGACAGGATATCGCAAATATGTTGCCCGCTGCTTTGCTCTTTTTAGTACATGTTGTCCTGTATCACTGTACTTGCATACATAGCTGGTTCATTATGTGACAGCAGTATGCATGATAGCTTGCTTATCAATTGTTCGCTCCAAATTATCTGATCTGTATGAATGGTTACATTAGTGTAGAATATATCCAATGCCAATGTTTTTTTAGCTCTGCATTGTTCTTGAAAGTACATGATGTCCTTTATCAGTGTACTTATAATGACAGGTAGTTGTTCATGTACCATCACTCTGCAGCTTATTTTCCTTTGCCCTCCATTTTCTACACACCAGATATATATTTACTCTTACCATAAGGTTGGTACTGAAGAAGTTTAGTTGTGCATTGCTCTTGGTTGTACCTTTTGCCTATATCGTTGCACTTACATTTATAGCTACTTGGTTATGTAGCATCACTCTTCATCTTATCTTAAACATTCTCCATTTTTTCGTATATTATCACATCTATATTTATTCTTAACAAAATGTAGAATAAAGGCAATGCTTTTGAAGAAGATTCTATGGTAAACTTCTTGAATTGCCCCCCCCCCCATCAGCATGGACAAGGCCTTTATAGAGCCTGTCTTCACCAATAATGTAAGTTTGTCCATCTCAAGCCTTCAAACTTTGTTGTATATATTTGGTTAGGCATGACCGCAACAGCTGTTTATTTTTGGTGTTTGCATCAAATTACGTGTTTAAAGTTTATTATGTAGTTCATAAACAAAAGTTTGTCCTTTCTCAATTTAAGTTTTCAGTTGTACAACCAAGTTCCTTCTTCATACCATGTAAATTAAACTATACAGAGCAAGTGATCTTCTTTCGCACTGCATGTATGCTTCTGTTCTTCATCCGTAATCCAGTGGTGTGGTGAACCTATCCACTACAGCACAATGTCATATTCTGCAATGTCTTAACTATGAACAATGTCATATCGTTCTACTATTATTTAAACCGTCCCTTTATTTGCCAATCTGAAATGGTATAAATTGACAGCACACTAACCATTGATACTTATGAGTTCTTGATCTGTAATCCAGTGGTGTCGTGAAGCTGCCAACTCCTTCACAATGTCATTTCCTGCCATGTCTTGACCTGAACAATACCATATTGTGTTAATGCAATTTTAAACTGTGTCACTTTATTCGTCGGTAAGAAATGTGATGAATTGTCAGCACTGATACTTTTATGTGCAAAACCTGTCATTTGTCTACTTTTTTATCTTTCAGAGTGAGGAAGATATAAGTGTTGAACAAGCGCAGTCTCATCATCTTGCTCAGCTGCTTGCGCTGCAGCTCCCCAGCAAGGCTAACCTTTCTTGAGCTCTATTGAAGTGCTGTCGGTTTTGTATATTATTTTGTCGGCGTGTTTATTTGCACTGGTGGCGATCTTTGATGCCCAGTGTATGTAATCTGCTGTCTGCTTGTGCTTTATTATCATAGTGGCGAACTTTGATGCCCAGTGGATGTAATATGCCTTAATTTCTTTATTGTATAGTCTAGGTTTTTTCTTATTCACGATGCTATGGTTATTTTACTGTATATATATCATGTCTTCGCAGTAAACCGGCCAAACCGTAAAATTACGGTACATAATCGGGCCGTCATGCAATCATGATGTAGGTTGGGCCTGAAACGTGTCGAACAGCTCACAGGCCGGCAGCAGCCCGAAATGAACCCCGACCCATGATTGTGCAAATCAAATCATGGGATTTTAACAGGCCAAAATTGTCTCGGTCCTTGTTTGGCCCAATCAGATATCGGCTGCGAGTAGGCCGGATGCAAACTGGGCCGTAGTTAGGCCCAACTATATGACGGGCTTTTAACAGGCTGAAATTAATATAGGGCTGACATGTTAAACAGGCCCTTAACAGGCCAAAACTAATATCAGGCCGAATTACTAAGTGGGCCTTTAGCAAGTGGGCCCAAAAGCATAGTGTCCAGTTGACGGGCCGAATCTGATATGGGCCATAATTGAGCCCAAAGCCTCTTAAAGGGCCAGACCTGATCTGGGCCGTAATTTGGCCCAGAACGTGGTAGGCTTTTAACAGGTCGGATCTCATATGGGCCACTATTAGGCCCGGAGCGTGGCAGGCCATTAATGGACCGGATCAAATATGGGCCGATATTTGGCCCAAAACATGGCAGCCAGTTAATGGGCCGGCCTACTAGGGTCCTCAAAATCTTGTGGGCCTACAGCTGGGCCGGCCCATTAATGTTGGCGAAATATCGTGGGCCTTTAGCTGGGCCGGCCCATTATGATCCGCAAGAATCTTGTGGGCCTTTACCTGGGCCGACCCATTATGGCACACAAAAATCTTGTGGGCCTTTAGCTGGGCCGGCCCATTATGATCCGCAAGAATCTTGTGGGCCTTTACCTGGGCCAACCCATTATGGCACACAAAAATCTTGTGGGCCTTTAGCTGGGCCGGCCCATTATGGCCCGCAAAATCTTGTGGGCCTTTAGGTGGGCCAGCCCATTATGGTCCGCAAAATCTCATGGGCCTTTAGCTGGGCCGGCCCATTATGGTCCGCAAAATCTTGTGGGCCTTCAGTTGGGCTGGCCCATTTAAACTTGATGGGCCAGTCCACGTGTCAACATATCATAGGCGCGTCTCTCCCATTGGATGAGTGACACCTGTGCCAACGCGGACCTGACACGTGTCTCCTCCAGCCAATGATGATTTTACACATGGAAAATCCCCATTGGTCGGGGCTGTTAACGGGTTATCGGATCCAAAACCTGACCCGATAGCTTAACGGCGTTCCGTTACGGTGGATGCCATGTGTCGGTCACCCTTGACGAAAGCACTTCTGTGACGCGCGATTTATCGTCATGGAAGTGGACACTTCCGTGATGATAATTTTGGTAATGTCATGGAACACTTCTACGACAGCACAGGTATGACTATCTTGATTCTGTCATAAAATCGTCATGGATGTACATGCATGACAGAAAACGCGACCTACTATGACAAACATATATCATCACGGAAGTGTATTTTTTTTGTAGTGTATGTAGTTATGTCTGCTTACCACAGCCACATCGTCCCCCCTCATCATTCGTGCATGCCTCCTGACCCGTCTCTCACACGCACGTGCACAGACAATAAGCGGCCATCTCCTCTCTTATTGATATTGTGGGTGTGCCCTCCGTTTGTCTAGCAAGCCTATCCCACCATTTGTTAGAAGCAACTCCACTACCACCCCCTCCAACACTCTAGCTCTGTCTCTCTCCCAACCTTATTCCTCTCCTGCACATATGCATGGATGCCGATCGATCTCCCTTCATACATGAGGCAGATCGATCTCATTAATACATGAGGTAGGCCTCTCTCCTCCTCCACACATATACCAGCCATTGTACCTCTATAGTTAATTGGGCCTCCCTCTTCCCCCACCACACACCGATAGTCGAGCGCTGCAGGTAGGTATCCATGCCACAGAGACAAACTACACATGTCCCATCTCACGTTCCAGTAGGCCAGCCACTCTATATCTTTGACGTGGGCACACACAAATTCGATGGCACTCTTTATCGATCGCGCGCGCGCACACACACACACATCACCCCTCTCTTCGATTCTATGGACACCTCAAGCCGATGATACCTCCACTCTCTTCTCGTGGATCGCCCCCTCTATATATATGTTATATTCAGGACTCTATTTCACACACATTGCATATGTTACATTTTTTGATTGACCCCCCCCCCAAAAAAACTCTCAAGAACCCACACACTATATCTCTCTAGGTTTATATCTCTCTCACACAACCCCAGGTAGGTGGTGTACGTATACAAGAAGAGAATAGGTGCACCATGCACGTACTCACGCTTCGTGCCCAGCCACACCCGCGCGGGTACACGATGGAGCTCATTTCTTTATGAAATGGCAGCCCACATGTTAATTTGGACGCCTGTAGCGGTTGTTTACCTAGGGAGGTCGTGTACCACGCGTGCACGAAACAAAGTTCGACTTGACGCGTTGCCGCATTATTTTTAAATACAGTTATAGAGCTCAATGGCACGTACACAGAATATAAAACGATTTTTATGGAGAAAAAGGTAGTCTGCTCACTATATATAATGGAGCCTGCCTACCTGGTTTGTCGCTCTTCAGAGTATCTCACACAAGGCTGTGGTGGCCTCTCTCTCTCATTGTTGGTCACTGATTCGGCCGCATCCCGTCCGCCGGGGGAAAGGGAGTGCGGTGGCCTCTCTCTCTCTCTCTCTCACCATTGGTCACTGATCCGGCTGCGTCCCATCCGCTGAGGGAAAGGGAGGAAGTGCATCATTTCTCCGTTCGATGGTGCCGAGGCAACACGTCCCGATCTGCGGTACACGTCGTTCTCTCTGACCAAGCTCCGGCGTGGCAGGGCCTATGCCACCTGCTCGCAGATTCCGCCCACCGCCGCTCACCTAGTTACATCCCGACGACCTCCAGGTATCCCCTCCGGCCTTGCTCCACTGCCCATCTTCCCACGTCGCTGCATGTGGATCTTCCATAGTTCTTTGCCCAAGACGTAGCTCGTCCGGCGTACTTTCCATATTGCATTCTCATCCTCACACCGTTTTAGACAGACACAACCGTGTTGTTATCTTCCCTTAGGACAAGGAATATGCTTCTTTTTTGTCGTCGCATGTGTCATCAACTGTTATTGGCCAGTAATTGTTTCCTTTCTACCTCTTTTTTGCAAACAGGGCTATCCATTTCACCTCGTTGCTATTGCGACCTTTTGGTGAACTGCACAAATCACTTTTTTCTTAAGAGTGTTTTGTGCAGTTGTACTAAAATGTCACATGGGCAACGTCTCTACATTTCAGTGCGACTGCACAAAGGGAGATTGGTTTTGCTCTATCCTCCTCATCTAACTCCGAGCCTAATCTTCTCCAACTAGTTAGTCTTAAGAGAGACTGCAAAGGTGACCGGCTTCTTTTTGTGTGTTTATTGTTTCATCAGCAGTCCTCTATTATCGTAATCACACTTAATATCTTTGGAATAGGGACGCTCAGCTCTATTTTAATGGAACTGCACAAAATGATCGGAATGTTGCATGCTCCAGACAGCTACTTTTTTCCCAACATGCCTTGTTGATTTAGACAGAGCTGGGGGGACGTTGTTGCCAATGAAAGCATGGATCAATTTTAATTTAACACCTTCTCACAACTCTGTCTTCAGTTGTGATGTAATTATTAGCTCTGATTTGCTAATAATTGACATGCATTAGCAAGGAAGTTAGTTGTTTATTGTTTCCGAAAGAGCATCGATGGCAAGACACGTGAAACAAAAGCTGAAAGCTCACACCATTGTACAATTTCATGTCACTGGAAAATTATTTGTATAGTACGTCAATTATGTAAACAAATGATGGAAGCTTGATAGCATTGCCAGAAGCCTCTTCATCATCCGGGTCCATGTGCCATGCACAAAATTATACTCCTTCGTTCCTAAATATTTGTCTTTTTACAAATTTCAAATGGGCATATTTTAGAGTGTAGATTCACTCATTTTGCTTCGTATGTGTACTCCCTTCGTTCCTAAATATTCTATTCGTCTTTCTAGAGATTTCAACAAGTGACTGCATACGGAGCAAAATGAGTGAATCTACACTCTAAAATATGTCTATATACATCCGTATGTGCTAGTCCATTTGAAATCTCTAAAAAGACAAATATTTGAGTAGTCACTCATTGAAATCTCTAGAAAGACAAATACTCCGGAGTATATTTAAGAACCGAGGGGGTAGTGCACAACCGCATGGGAGACTCAGCCCGGTCGTTGCGCCGCATTAATAGTGAGTAATGAGCAGTCAAATCATAAGCCCCACCTTTCCCACTGTAAGTTGCTCTGAAGAAGCAACCATCAATACGCTCTTCTTTAAATCTGCTCATACTACTCCATCCGTCACTGTTTATACAACGCGCTTCAGAAAAAAGAAAAAAATTGTGGGACCAAGGCGACTAGCGATCGGCCTGAGAAATAGCATTGGTAGTTATAGCACAGCGTCTATTACTAGAGGGAATAATGCGTACACACATGCATGCAGTGCTTCCACCCCGGGTACACACATGCATGCACTTACTCCACTCCGTAGTAGTACAGTAGATGGAGAGAAAATTGTGGACTTGATTGCGGTTACCACGCCCTAATTAATTGAGCATTAAACCAAACGCGTCTAAAGTCTCTCTGGTGGTGGAAATGCATTGAGAGAAATGCATCATAATGAAGCGCTCCCTGTAAACTGTGACGGAGGGAGGAGTAGTATGAAGGTGCAAAACCAAGTATGCGTATGGCCAGTCGGTCAATGCACCTCCTCTTGGCATATCACTGACATGTGGGACAGGAGTGTGAGCAAACCGATCTCAATTGACGGCAAAGAGCCAACTCGTCGTTCCTTGAGAGAGACGAGGAGCGAGAACACACAGACGGGCTCGCACGGAGGCCAAGATATATTCGAGCATGGCTGGTTGATCGATATCATTCATCACATGTTGGGCTGCCGTTTTCCGCCCTTCTCCGGAATAAACGTGTACTTCATCAGAGATAAAAAAAGAGTACAGACGCTCCACCATGCGGTTCTAGTAGTAGTACTACTCATACTACTGCGCTTGGCTCTTCGCCTCTTCATGAAGTTGAACAATGATGGTACTCCGCATGTTGGGTACTACAGTGTATGCCTCTGATATTCTGACACCGAATGGACTGATGCATGTCCACCGAGGGTAGGTTGCATTAGTCAAAAGGCGTAAGTGAGCTTCACCTTGTCCTGCAAGCTTCTCCTCGTTCTGCGAGTTGACGGGACACACCAAAAAGTAGTGCTAGTCCATACTCCCTCCTTTCCAGTTAATATGGCTTAATCTTTTTTGTGGGTAAATGAGAGAGCTTTATTCATATATAAGCATTCTTAGGACGATCAGCCAAGACACTGGTCACTAGGAAGTGAGGTACCCCGCAAAAAAAGAAGTAGGAAGCGAGGTGTTTCATCAAGCCAGCTCTCGGCCACATTCAAAGTGCAGCAAGCACGGTTCGCACGAAGATGCGCCGCAAGGTTTGCTGACTTGTTTACATGCTAAATAACAAAAAAAGAGGAAATATTACCGAGCGCTACTATTTATAACAGGATATGAGCCAGAATTAAGCGAGAATTGTGGCGAGTGTTCCATGCAATCAACTTCCATTATCACATGCGAGAACCCTCGAAGAGAACCAAATGTGTTGAAGATTGTTTTATCTCCTTGTCCCGCGAGCCACCGTGCGCAAGCTTCTCCCGTCCTGCAACCTTCTCCTCGTTCGGCAAGTTGACGGGACACAGCAAAGTAATGCTAGTCCATACTGCCTCCTCTCCGGTTAATATGGCTTCAAACGAGATAAATACACTGTCTCTCACTGTATATTTGTAAAAATACGGTCAGTGGACTTCATAATACGCTCATTGCGCTCAATATATATATTTTTCGGTGTTTATACGGTCACTAGCTCACCCTGACTGAGTATGTGTGTGCATGCACGTGTAGGTTGAGCACTTGAGAGTGACCGTGTGTGTTCTGTCGTGTGCTTGGACATGCATGCATTAGGGTGTCGCGCGCGTTTTTGTGTCCATGTGTACGTGTGACTGTTGCATACACGTAGGGAGGGTACGTGTAGGGGCCAATAAGGAGCAGTCAAATCACACAGTAAGTTAGTCGGAAGAAGCAACCACCATTTCACTCTTGAATGACACGTACGCAATATAAAATGGTTGATATGGAGAGAAAAAGAAAACCACTATATATACACTAGCAGGAGCCTAAGCTACAAGCCTGCTTGCTTAGGTTGCTCTCTTCACAAGCATAGAATGACAGGCCTGATCCCGCAGCTGGGGAAGGGAACAATGTTCTGCGTAGACGCGGTCGACATCGCGAGGGAGAAAACCCACAGTCCAATCGGGGGTCACCGCGGTATGGGCCGATGCCGCGTCCCAACCGCCCTTCTAGCTACAGCCCGACGTCCCAGGTAGTCTATCTACCTTTTGGAGCCGACTTGCTCCACTGTCGTAGCTCCATCTCCATGTCGATCTTTCTCTACTTCTACCGGCTTCTACTTGTGATGAGTTTATGTCTCATGAACTAGTAACAGTACTATTATTCTAATCACACTTCTTCAATATCTTTGCCATCAGGGATGCTCAGGTCAATTTTAGTGGAACTGCACAAAAGCATCGTATGATCCGAGGGTGCCAGCCGTCTTTCCTTCGACAGGTTCTACCTGGCCAGGAAATTAAATCATGTTTAGGGTTTAGGGTTTAAGTCATAGTGACCCCATCAGTAGTTTTTCTTTCGTACACGCTCTCACAACTTTTTTCTTTAGTTGTGAAGTAAATATTGGCTATGATCTGTGAATCATTGAGATGCATCAACATGCGTGTTAGTTTTCCTTTGTATTTGATAGAATGTTGTAACGAGGCAACCTTGGAATAGGAATGAAAACGGAGTGGAAAGTTTCCGTTTTTCTGGAGAAAAAATGGAAACGGAGAGAAACCAACATTTCGTTTCGTTGGATCACGCCATCGAGCAAAACCAACGTTTAAATCACGTCTGTCGTGTTTCTCACCCTCCTCCACGGCTCGACCCCACACGGTCGCTCAGCATGCCACTCACCGCAAATCGAGTATACGATAACTTTCCCGCCTGCTTGTCAATGGATCGCGCCATGGAGTACTAGCACTACTGGAAGAGATTGACGAGTTGGGGGAGGACAGCTAGCTGTACCACGGACTCCCAAGAACTTTTTACATGCATGTTGTAGACGGCTATTGCGACCTTTGAACGCGGAGCAGCCGCGTGCACCCGGAAGCGGCGCACGCGACGCTCTCTCGGCTGGCGCGCCACTTCAATGCCGGCGCCAGTGAGAGGTCGTGTCCGCTCTGGCCGGGCATGAATGCGGCACTGACCGTTTTGGGCGGGAAGCACGCGCGAGTGATGAAGAGGGTTCGGGTTGGTCAGGACCGGCCGTGGAAGCGGTCCGGACATGCGCAAACAAGAGATGTTGTATGTTAATATTGCTGCGTATATAATTAACAACGTAAATAATGTGCCAGTTGGACAAATATGATTGGAGATGGAGATGGAAATGGAATTTTACGTAAACACGGATATGCATGTCTATGTCTATGTGTGTGTGCGCGATGACTCTCGCGACCTGGAAGCGGGGGCATGTTTTTGATCGAGTTTTCTTTCTTGGTACGTTAGAAAATCAGTTTGTACATTAAATAAAGAGTTTCGTTTCGTACTTACACAATTTAAAACGATTTTTATGGAGAGAATAATAAAACCACTCCACTATATATTAGTCGTATACACGAGAGTACTATATGGACGCAGCTTCATTGACTTAGTGCACCTGCCTTTGGATTCATGGCAGGTGGGCCCAAAATGTGGCTGGCCCACCTGTCATACAGCCAAAAGCAGGTGCAGTGAAGGCATCGGAGCTCAGTCTGTACTACAGTAGTATATATATAAGCGGGAGCCTCAGCGCTAGTTCACTAAGGTTGCACTCTCCACACGCTCGCCACACTACATATATGTTACACGCTGGAGGCTTAGCGTTCATTTGCTAGGGTTTGCTATATTCACAGTCTCTCACCCTCTCTTCACTAGATCTAAACAAGATTGTGTTGGCCTCTTGTCTCTCTCTCCCCCCTCACAGCTGGTGAAGGAGGCGTCTGTATCCCGTTGCACCGGGAAGGGGGGAGGTGCAGTGTTCACTCTATCACCCTTGGCGAGGGAGGCAATCCACTGCCGGCTGCGCTGTTCTCTTTCACCCAGCGCCTATGCGGGAGGACCATCGACCCTTCTTCCTCGCTGTCGTACATAGTGTGGGCAGATCCGGCCTCCCGCCGCACGCCTTGCCACATCCCGACGACCCTAAGGTATAAGTTTCTTTGAAACCGTCATTGCTCTTGCTGCATGTGGATCTTTTTCCATCTGTAGTCGAATCTAGGTCTTGGTTCAAAGAGGAAAGAAGGGTGCAGTGGGCTGGAGAAAGAATCTAGGACGTGGTTCAATGAGGAAAGGTGGGGAGGAAAGTAGTATAGACTGGCTATCCAGCCGCTTTGTAGGTCAAAAGGGAAAAAGGGGTAACCCAGTACACACATCTATAAGGAACCGATCTCTTTGTTGAAAAGGGAAAGAAACTGGGGGGTTGGGTAGTTTGTACAGGACTAGATTTGCTGCCCTCACATAGGAAGAAGGTTCAAAGAGAACAAATATGGGACCAACGCATATATGTTGCTTGGCTACATACTCTGCATCACCCATTTATACGTGTGGACGCACATGGTGCTGGCATGTCCCATACAGCTCTTTTGTTGTTGTTAATCTAAGAATGCCGCCGGAAAATTGAAGCAATGCCACTGTTAAAAGTAAATTACATTTTTTAACGAATGTTGTTTCAAGAGAATGTCTCTGTTAATATGAATCAATGCAACCGTTTTAGAAATGCTACTGTCCTACTTTGTTTTCCATCCAAGATAAGTTAGATGCTTCTTTCTATCACCGTTTGTTTCATCCTCCTTTATCGGCAAGTAATTGTTTCCTTTTTTGCCTCTGTTAAAATAGGGGTATCGATTCAACTTGTTGCTATTGCGACATTTTGCTTCTCTACTCGAAACACTTATGTTTTAAGAGTGTTTTGTGCAGTTCAACTTGAATGTCACACTGGTGACTTTGCTTAATTTTGGTGGAACTGCACAAAAGGAGATCGAGATTTGTTTCCAGTCTTCGTGGCGAGTTGTTTCAAATCTTGGTCTCAACCACATGATGTGCAGTGTGCTTTGAGATGTTGTGCTACTTGTTTTGGTACTGTTTTAAATAAATGTTGAATTGAAGCTATTGTATTGTTATCTTTTCCCATTAAGTAGTGAACAAAAATGGGACCAACCCAGACATGATGCTTGTTGCTTTGTTACAACAAATTCAGCATCACCCCCTTTATAAGCCAGTAATTGATGCCACTCTCAGAATTAACTACTGAGTCTTATTTCAAAACTGCAACACTTGTTAGGGATTGGCGGGATTACCATTTTTGTGGCCGCATGTTTCATCCTCCTTTATTAGCCAGTAATTGATTCTTTTTTTGCCTCTGTTTAAACAGAGATATCTATTCAACTTGTTGCTATTGCGACATTTTGCTTCGCTACGCGAAACACTTTGCTTGATTTCGGTGCAACTGCACAAAACGAGATTGGATTTCCTATTCATGTTGGCAGATTCGTATTTTATCTTGTCCGTCTCATGAAAGGTCAGTATAGGCCTTCATCCACATGATTGTGCAATGTGCTTTGAGATGTTGTGCTACTTGTATTGGTACTGTTTTAAATAAATGTTGGATTGAAGCTATTGTATTGTTGTCTTTTCCCATTAAGTAGTGAACAAAAATGGGACCAACCCAGACATGATGCTTGTTGCTTTGTTACAACAAACTCTTGCATCACCCCCTTTATAAGTAGATGGAAGCACATACTGTTGTTGCGCCCACTCTCCCCTAGAACTGTTTATGCTTTTCGTTAATCTAATGCCGCTGGTAAAATTAAGCAATGCCACTCTCAGAATTAATTAACTACTGAATCTTAGTTCAAAACTGCAACACTTGTTAGGAATGGTACTATCCTGCTTTGCAGTTCTTTCTACATGTTTAACCAAGGTATTGTTAAGATAATGTCTCTGTTAAAATGAATCGGTTGCATTGTTTTAGGAATGGTGCTTTTCTGCTTTGTCATTCTTTATACATGTTGAAACAAGGCATTGTTAAGATAATGTCTCAGTCAATATGAATGAATCACACTGATGGAGAATTGCTACTCTCCTGCTTTGTTTCCCATTAAGATAAAGTAGATCAATAGATGCTTTTCTTCTGGGAGTACAAGTCATCAACCATTATTTCTCAGTAATTGTTTCCCTTATACCTATTGTTGTTTACAGGGATATCAAAATTAAAGCTCGGTTTTATTCCTACTTTGATTTTAGTTGAACTGCACAAAAGGAGCCAACGTGTAAGGCAAACTGCTACATTACTGGGTCCAGTTGGTCGTTCCACTTTGAAGAAAGAAGCAGTCACTGTTTGTGCTACATTACAGAAGGAATGACCGAGAAGCTTTACAGAGTATTATTAGACACCAGTGACATGACTAGTCTGTAGAGACCATTGGCAATTTAACAACACATGGAGTGCCCTAGGCAAAAAGTGCCCAAACAAGTATAAGAAGCTACGACAAGACTCCACGATCATAGGCATTACATATTTTGAATGGGAAAAGCTTGTCAAAGTTTAATCATTAATGTTAGCAAGAAGACGTTAGTTTAATATATTGGAATTGGAAAACCTTGTCAAAATTTGCTCATTGATGTTAGCCAGAAGACATGCATTTGATATTTTTGAGTGGAACGCCCTTGCTGTGAGTAGCGTCGAGTGTTTTTTCCTATTCCTGTGTTCAGTTTAGAAGTAAATAGTTACTCTGCTAAGATATTCCTATGTTAAGAGTTTGTTCTGAATATTGTCTATGTAATGCCAGGCCTTGTGTTTGATTGCAAAGTTGAGCTCGGAATGTTGTGGCATGCGGCATCATGAGCTGTTCACCGTGCCTCCTGAGAATAATGCTTCGTATTGTTTTGCATGTCAATATGCCAGTGATTTGCTTGTTAAGGAGATCATCCTCTTCTGTTGTTTTCGTTCTTAAGAAGTTCATCATCTGATGTTTCATTCATAGCCTATACGACAAGTCGGGTAGGTTAGACGTGAAACCATATGATCTTCTGACCAACTCATGATATTAGGCCGTGATTGGATCGTCGTTTTCCAACCAAAACCGCTTGTAAAACTGACGCTTGTAAATTAAAGCAGATGGTCTCGGGCGAAGGCGCTTGGTTGGTCGATTTTGACTAGTAAAATATCGGAAGTACTTCACACACGATAAAAACGCTGAACGACACCCAGACGATTGCTAATCCAGTCGTTAGTTGTTGTTTCAGCCTTGCCCATGGATGGCATGATACGCACGTTGTGCATGTATCGTCTGGTAATGTCGTCCATATAGCAGTGCTCATAAAATATACACTGGTCTCTCAAATTACTCGCGTAACCCGCCGGTTTTACCAGACCTCGGGCCCTCGGTTTCATTACGCCTGTATTTTACGCGTTGTTTCTGATGACAAGTAAATTACACTTGTATGTTAATACAGGTTTGAAATAAACCAGAGCTCCCAAGCGCGGCCTTACCGTTTCATGTTGTCTCAGTTTCTCAAAGGTGCTCATAGGTGTCCAATGATCCTGGCTTCCTGAATGAGCAGCGGGCGCTGTATCAGACCATCCATAGGGCCCGCGAGGCCCTCTCCGTTGTCCTTCGAGTTGTTGCGCTCGCCGTGGCGCCGAGCATTGTTAACATCGTCAACGAACATGAGGATTCAGGAGATGACTTTATTTTGACTGGATGGCACTAGGGAGCCACTAGGGCCATAGCCGTACGTACGCAAGTGCCTCCTTATTATGTACAACTATTTTTTTTTTGCTTTCTCATGGTTTCCTGACATCACGGTCCCACACCATTGTCAACCTATGTAGTCAATATAAACGAGAGAATTGCACAAGGTGTGGCCGACAGCTGGGACCAAGCAGCTCGAGCAGTATTTGTGTTTTTGAGGCGTGAGCACTGCAGAGTTTTTCTTGGCGATGATTTAGTTGTTGTTCAGAGGAGAGCAGGGTATTAACTAGGCGGGCTGTGGCCCGTCTAGCCCAGGCCAGATATCCAGCCCAGATACTAATTTTTTTCAAGATGAAAATGGCTAGCCCAGCTATACGTCTTTTTGAGGAATACCCAGCCAAGGTCAACTTGTTATTCTCCGCCCTGCTGGGCTGCAAATCTTTCCTAGGAGGGCTGCATTAGGTTTAACAGGAAAATGGGCTTTAAAAAACAATAAATGGGATGTAATTATAAAAACTGGGCAGTAACTATAAAAAATGCACCAAACACGAAATTAGTTTATAAAATATTATTTATGGATTTTGAAAATCTTAAATTTTCATTGTTGCGTGCGCAATTGTTTCGTTGGATTTTTACGTAATACATATTTATATTTAATCTTACTAGAAATTTCGGGATAAAAATATTTCGGATGCCATCAAAATGTGGGAAATTTTATTGAATTCTGTCTTCAACGGTTGGTTGAAATTATTAATCGTTGTCCTAGCTAGAAAATGGGTTGTACTTTTAACAAACTGTAAATGGGCTGTTGTAAATTCCATTAGAATTCAAAAATGGGTTGTACATTCTTACAAAACGCAAATGGGCTATAAATTCTCTGCCACACACTTGTGGGCCTACTAAGTGACGCGTCCCCTAAAAAAAGTTGACGCATATGCAAGGCTTTGTAAACTTATTATAGTCAACACACGATTCTAGCAGCAGTGGCCGTTGGATGTCTATCCAACGGATGTCGTGCTTCTTCAATCTCGGATATTCTTAGCTTCGGCCGCCCAAAAAATGATTCCTCCCCCTGACATCTGGGGTGCACCGTTTTGGAGGCTGACCTGTGGGCCTACTAAGTTGGAGCGTACCAAGGGCTTTGTCAACTTAGTCAATATAAACGATTCTAGCTTCAGTGACCGTACGATGTACATCCAACGGCCGTAGTGCTTCTTCAACCTCTGGTCTTCTTGGTCCAACCGCCCAAAGCAGCGCCGGTCGTGTCGCCTGCTCCTGCCTCCCGTGGCCGGCTGTGCTGCCGCGGAGGCCTCACCGCCCCCATACTACTCCCACCGCTGGCCAGGCCATCCCTCCACTCACCCACGCCCCCTGTTATTCTGCGGCGACGGCAGCCTCACACCGCAGCCGAACCAGTGAACCCTCATACTCCTCTCCACGCGGGCTTCCACTGCTGCATCTTTCCCGGCTCTGCGTCGTCCCCTTCCTAGGCCTCGCCGTCGTCCACCGCCCTGGTGCTCTCGGCGCGGCATGGTCAACGTGGGCAACGACCGACTTCCATCGGAAGAGTACTGTACATGGAGAGGCTGACAGCTGGGTCCACGGCGGCCGCAAGGAAGTGCCTCCTTATTACGCGCAAAATAATTATTCCTCCACCTGACAACGGGGACCCACCGGACGGGCCACCTTATTTCGCGAAAAAAACATTTCCCCCCTGACTGCTGGGACCCACCGGACGGGCCACCGTATTTCGTGAAAAAAAATGTTCCCCCGCTGTGAGCTCGGACCCACCGGAAGTGCCTCCTTATTACGCACAAAAAAAAGAATACTCCCCCTACTAGTTGGGACCCACCTTGGTGGGAGGCTGACTTGTGGGCCTACTAAGTTGACGGGGACGGAGGGCTTTGTCAACTTAGTCAATATGAACGATTCTAGCTCCAGTGACCGTACGATGTCCATCCAACGGCCATAGTGCTTCTTCAACCTCTGGTCTTCTTGCTCCAACCGCCCAAAGCAGCGCCGGTCGTGCCGCCTGCTCCTGCCTCATGTGGCCGGCTGTGCTGCCGTGGAGGCCTCACTGCCTCCTACTATTCCCACCGCTGGCTAGGCCCTGCGGCGACGACAGCCTCACACCGCAGCCGAACGAGTGAACTCTCATACTCCTCTCTACGTGGGCATTCACTGTCGCGTCTTCACCGGCTCCGTGTCGTCCCCTTCCTAGGCCTCGCCGTCGTCCACCGCCCTGGTGCTCTCGGCGCGGTGTGGTCAGCGTGGTCAAGGAACAACTTCCATCGGACGTGGACTATACGTGGAGAGGCTGACAGCTGGGTCCACGGCGGCAGCAAGGAAGTGCCTCCTTATTACGCGGAAAATAATGATTCCTCCACCTGATAGCTGGGACCCACCGAACGGGCCACCGTATTTCGCGAAAAAAACGTTTCCCCCTGACTGCTGGGACCCACCAGCTACACCTTCGCACGCAAGGAAGTGCGTTCGGGCAAAAAACGATTCGCCCCCCTGACTGCCGGGACCCACCAGCTACATCTTCACACACAAGGAAGTGCGTCCGGGCAAAAAAACCAAAACGATTCACCCCCCTGACTGCTGGGACCCACCAGCTACATCTTCGCAGGCAAGGAAGTGCCTGACAGTCGAGACCCACCTGGTCGAAGCATATGTAGCGTTGTCATTCTGGTCGTGAACGTGTACGTACATATATACTGGTCGATGTAGAGGCGCGCACGTGTCGTAGTAGAGGCACGTATGTACAACGGCCAGGGTGCAAGAAAGAAAATGCAGCCACGTACGTACATACGGGCAGGGTCTCGAACGCCTACTCACGCATACGTACGGCGAGGGCTCGTGTACATGGTTGGGTCGGAACGGAGAAACAGCGTCGTCGTCGTGTTCATGGGGAGGCAACGGAATGCGTCGTGTTCATGGGGAGGCAACGGAATGCGTCGTGTTCATGGGGAGGCAACGGAATGCGTCGTGTTCATGGGGAGGGGTGTGGCGTACCGCAAAACAGAGGAAACGGACCTCCTATGGTCGAAACGGGGGTCATGTTGATCGGGAGGAGTGTGGCGTACAGCAAAACAGAGGAAACGGACCTCCTACGGTCGAAACGGGGGTCCTGTTGATCGGGAGGGGTGTGGCGTACC
>NC_041382.1:150555924-150575369 GCF_002162155.2 Triticum dicoccoides | reverse complement strand
CTCACTGTTCATCCCAGAGGTAGCATCGATTGGCTTCCGTTAGCAGCAGTAGCGAAGGAATCGCTCAATCGGGTTCAGTTAACAGCCATCGATAGATCGTTCGGGTTCAGTAACGCGTAGCCTGCAGTGCAATCGCTCGAGTTCAGTTAGAGCCCAATGCCTCGCTCGGGTTCAGTTAGAGCCAACGCCTCGCGCGCACATGCGTACGTGTACGAGAGAAACGTGCATCGCTTGGCCCTGACCTCCCACCGTAACCGGGAACTCCCCGAAATTTTCCTCGCCCTCGCTCCTACCATGGTTTTTTCCGTCATGGACGGCCCAAAGAATGTCATGCAGCTGCGTCTCCGGCCCACCCAGGACGAAAAGCCCATTTTTTGTCATGATTTTTTGTCATAGAAGTAGGAGCCCACCACATCTATGATGATACCGGGTTTTGTCACAATTATCGTCATAGAAGTGTCATGTGTATGACAGAAAAAAATTCGTTCGGCCCAAAATGTCATAGATGTGTCTTTTTTTGTAGTGGTTCTCCAAATACTATACACAGACTTCAATAACATAGTTGAATACGAGGCCTTATTGCATGATCTCCGGATGGCTGTCTCCATGGGCATACAATGCCTAGAAGTACGTGGGGACTCAAACCTTGCAATATCTCAAATAAATGGAGATTTCGACGCCAAAGATCCGAAGATGGCAGTGTATCGTAACGCAGTCATAAAAATGTCGGCCCGATTCAAAGGGCTCAAGTTCCATCATGTGGCTCGAGAAAGTAATGAGCGGCGGATGTTCTTGCTCGTATCGGCGCTAAGCGCGACCCCGTCCCACCTATTTTTTTCCTGGAAAGGCTCTTTAAGCCATCCGTGGTGTGGCGGGGGGAAAACAGCAATACTAGTCTGGATCCAAACATAACCCCAGATCCCAGAAACACCGACGTCGTCGGGGGCTCAGCCACCGAAATAACACTGTCGACGCATCTCATCATGGCAGTCATTGCCCCATAGACCTAACCCTTCTTGGCCTACCTTAACAGGAAAGAGCTTCCTGAGGACCATAATGAGGCCCGCTGCATTGTCCAGTGTTCAAAGGCGTACACAGTTCATGATGGAGAGCTCTATAAGAAAAGTGCCACCAGAGTCCTTCAACGATGTATATCCGAGGAAGAGGGACGGCAGCTCTTGGCTGAAATTCATGCCGGACTCGGCGGTCACCACGCCGCAGCTCGGGCCCTTGTTAGCAAGGCCTTCTGTACAGGATTTTATTGGCCGACGGCCCGAGCAGATGCATAGGACCTTGTCCAACATTGCGTCAGATGCCAACTCTTTGCCAATCAAAGCCATATGCCACCCATTTCTTTACAAACAATCCCCATCACTTGGCCTTTTGCGGTCTGGTGACTCGATATGGTCGGACCCCTTAAAGGAGGAAGCCATAAGATAAAGTATCTGCTGGTCATGGTGGATAAATTCACTAAGTGGATAGAGGCCAAACCAGTTAAAACTGCCGAAGCGGGGCCAGTAATAGATTTCATATCCGGCGTGGTACACCGTTACGGTGTCCCGCACAGTATAATCACCGATAATGGCTCCAATTTTACAGCCGATGAGGTGAAAACCTAGTGCGCTAATCTAGGCATTAAGCTCGATTACTCCTCTGTCTATCACCTGCAAACAAATGGTCAAGTCGAATGGGCTAATGGTCTTATTATGAGCAGCATCAAACCCAGACTAGTGCGGTCTTTGAAGGAATTAGACAAGCACTGGGTGGAGGAACTTGACTCCGTACTCTGGGGGCTGCGGACCACGCCCAACCGCTCTACTGGATATACACCCTTCTTCATGGTGTACGGTGCGGAAGCAGTGTTACCCTGCAATATTATTCATGACTCACCTTGAGTGCATATGTACGAAGAGAGAGAAGCCGAGCTTGATCGGCAGGACAACTTAGATGCCTTGGAGAAGGAGTGCGACGTCGCCAAAGCCCGTTCCGCATTTTATCAACAGCAGGCTCGTAGGTATCAAAGCAGAGAAGTGCAGGCCAAGACGTATAACGTTGGTGAACTCATTATACGCTTGTCAGAGAATAAAAAGGACAAACTCAAGCACAAGTGGGAGGGTCCCTTCATCATTGACGAAGTTCTCACCGGAGGAGCGTACCACCTACGTGATGCGTCAGATAATCACCTGGAGCCGAACCCCTGGAATGCGGCCAGACTACGACGATATTATGCCTAACGCCAAACTATGTGTTCGTTTCCTCCCTCCTGTTATTACCATTATTATTATTTTCTCTTTTCATCTTTTACATTTTTCACTTTCTCTTTAGCCTTACGGCTTTAGTGCGGCTAGACCATCCCTACCTGACGCGTACATCTCTAAATATGTATGTTCATTATACCTGGGGGCTTCTCGCACAGAAGCTTGCGACTATTCTTCGAGCATCAAGCTCAGCACATATGCGTTCCTTTTTTCCATATGTACCTTTTCTTCGCCACTATATGCATCGATATGACCTAAGTTTCGGCCAAGCTGGGTTGCGTGGCTCCTGTGCTTACGCCCTACATTCCTGTTAGTTCGGTTAGGGCATAAAGGGAGCACCTCTACGATTTTTACTGCCGGGTCATCTGGATGTGTACCTCAGACTGGGTGAAGCCGAAAGCTAGCGTTCTTAAGGGAATATTTGGTCGGCGAATTAAAGGTGTTTCCGCATTCACTCCATTATGAACCCCAGATGTTACTTACTCTACGATTTTATCAATCACAGTCCGGACATGCACATTAACATGCATGCACACCCAGGGAAAGGAACCCTTAACGGAACTATTCTCTCTGGAAAATGTTTCTTACATAAGGTAATATAACATAACTAGCCGGATACACATTGTCTGTTTGAGCAATTATGACCCCTATGCCTGGTTTCCACGCATACCCCGGTATATTCTACCGCTACGGTATTCAGAAACACTCTGAACCTTCGGGTCAAGAGGTTGAAGCGAAAAGGTCGGCGATGACAATTGTCTTTATTATCCAGCTAGAAGGAAAGTACATAGTCACTCATGACTCAAACACTTCCTCCTCTATACCATCCAAAAGGCAGTCTAATTTACAATCCTGTTGGGAATATTTTGTGGCCACCTCTACTTGGTCATATACTAAACTAACGGGAATTTCTTCCTCATTCGGCCCTAGCGGTCTGACATGAGCCATGTGATTAGGATCCAGCTTCGTATATCGCGTCTTCACCATGGCCCAGGCCTCTCGCGCACCCTCTTGGCAGGCTGATATCTTCCACAGCCGGACACGCCGCCGCGCTCCCTTGAACAACTCTACCAGCTTCTCCATGCTTCCTGGAGGGGAGTCGGATGGCCATAAGGCCTTGGCTACACTCCGCATCACTTGCCGAGCTTGCTCGTGCAACTTCAACAGCCCTTGTAGAAGATCACTTGATGATCCGGACACCTCCTCTTCGGGGCGGTTCGTCAACACACCTGCAATTACAGCTATATCAGCTACCGTTACCTCCAAACTCTTATAAGATAAAAGCGGCCACGTACTGAATATGCCGCCTCGCAGCTTCTTGTTCTCCTTCACAGAGTCCGCTAGCTGAGCTCGCACATCTTTCAGTTCTTCGCCAAGTTTGGTGTTCGAATCCTGGAGTTTCTTTTTCTCCTGAACGACTTTTGTCAATACACGCTCACCCGCTTCGAGCGGCGTCCAGATGCTCCCGTACTTGGTCTAACAACCCAACACAAAGATAAGTACCCAGATTCACACTATCAGTGTATCATTATGAATTTTCGATAGAGGGAAATATTACCGGGAGATGCCTTGTATTTCTCCAGTTCGGCATTGGCAGCAAGCAGCTAGCGCTGACACTTTTCTAGTTCCTGAGCTAGCTGGGTGTTCTTCTCCGTAAGCACCTAGTTGTACATTGATCCTTAAATCAGTTGTTTCAACTCCTTTAAGTCTCAGGGGCTACTGGCATATGGTTATCATAGTCAGACAAAACAAATTTACCTACAAATCTTTCAAATGTTGCTTTGTGGCCCTGCTAATTCCATCTCGAGCAGCTCGGATGTATGCATCAGCCGAGCTGAATGCGTTAAACAACTCTTCTGAAAAGCCAGGGTCTCGTAAAATGGCCCGGCGGCGCCGATGATTCATGGCACTCTCCACTTCCGAGTTGGTGACGAATACATCATCCGAATCCTCGGCTGGAGGACAGTTCGGCGTCGCCCCCGCATTAGCCCCCATCTTCACGGCAGGATTTGAATACTGGCTGCGGAAAGTACGGCCGCTTGAACCTCCGGATATAGTCCGGCGCACCTTTCTCCTGAAACATGGAAAATGGGAAGGTCACGGTTGGACGTGACTGCTCAGGTGCATGTTGGCGAATTCATACCTCTTCGATGAATGTACTGCCGTGTCTTCGTTTGCTTTCCTCTTGGAAGACTCGCCCGGAGTAGGGGACGCCCTCTTCGGAGGTACCCCTGGAGTGGTATGGCGTGCCAAACCCTTCCCCTTTTAAGCATATGATAGTGCGGTGGGTAAGAAGGAAGGAGAGATTTCTTTTGAATAAGGTGTCTTCGGATCACTTACGTGTGAATCTGGAAGGAGGCCGGGGTAATCGGTGATAATAGGTACATATGTACCATCGTAGCTCATCTGATAGAACGTTCCCTCCTCAAGCTCCACGAATATGTCCGGGTCTTCTTCATATCCGGAGTCAAGATCCTAGTTGCGATTCTCCGGCTGAGGGGCAGGGTCATGGATCCCCTCGATGGCCTTTCGCCATTCCTATTATGAGCAGATAAGATGTTTCCTGTCAACGAATGATCCAAGGACAAGATAAATTAAGTGAAGCCGAACCTTACCCAACTGGGAGGATTGTACATGGAAAGCCCGTCTCGATGTTGGAGACGGCTGAACTCCTCCTTCTTCCCTTTATACAGCTCGGCCAGGATCTTGGCTAGAGCGGCGGGGGTCTTCGGGCCTTTTCGGCCATAACATGAGGCGTCGTCTTCTCTGTTATAATGCCACATGGGCAGTCCTCGGTATTGCAGTGACTAGACCCCCCGCGTTATGGAAATTGCCATCACTTCGACTATTGACAATGCGGACTGGGCAAGCATTTTAATCTTGCCCAGTAGCAAGCTGATTTCCGTGCTATCCTCTTCCTCGAGGCTCTGAGGACGCCGGCTGTGGCGCTTCTTCAGTGGAGCATTTGAAAACTCGGGGAGGCCTATGCGGACGGGGTTGGGTAGAGCGACATCATCAATGTAGAACCATTCGGAAGACCACTCTTCAGGAGCTTTCTTCGGCGTGCCAAACAGATATCTGGTCCCGGCAATGCGCCACACTTCAGCTCCTCCCACTTCAATGATTGATCCACCTTGATTGCAAGGGACGAGGCAGAATAGTCTTCTCCATAAATCAAAATGGGCCTCGCAACCTAGGAATAGTTCGCATAGGGAGACATAACCCGCAATGTGGAGGATGGAGCCGACGGTAAAATTGTGCAGCTGGAGGCCGTAGTACTCCAGCATCCCTCGGAGAAATGGGTGAATTGGAAACCCCACCCCCCTCAGCAGATAGGGGACGAAGCATACACATTCTCCCGCACACGGATTGGGAGAATCCTCTGCCTGGGTTTTGCCGTTGAAGGAGGGCAACCCTGCTCGAACAGGGACCAGATCTGCTGGAGGGAGAAATCCCTGCGTTTGCAGCTTTGCCAATCGGCTATGGGACACAGAGCACCTCTCCCACTCACCTCTCTCTAGGTTGGAACAGAAAGAGGAGCTAGGGTTGTTGGCCATGTTGGAATGGTCCTACCTGGCGGTCTCTGAGGATTTTCTCCGCTTGGTGCCGAAAGGATCTGAGATCCAATCTCTTTAAATAGATACTCTTCCTTACAGGACTGGGGTGTTATTTGCAAAAAAATACCCTAACTGTCCACATTCACTCGACACGTGGAAAACGAGGACATTAAGCGCGCAGAAGCCGAGGGGAGACATCGAATCTACAGACGAATACACTACTTAAGCGAGGAACCTGCCTTGCAATACCGAAGATAATCCGTGTGCCGAACACCTTGCTATTGAAGACTGGTTCGGGGGCTACTGAGGGAGTCCTGGACTAAGGGATCCTCGGGCGTCCGGCCTGTTATCTATGGGCCGGACTGATGGGCTATGAAGATATGAAGACCGAAGACGGTGCCCGTGTCCGGATGGGACTCTCCTTGGCGTGGAAGGCAAGATTGGCGAACAACTATGAAGATTCCATATTATGTAACCGACTCTATGTAACCCTAGATCCCCCCGGTGTCTATATAAACCGGAGGACTTAGTCCGGATAGGGGATACTCAATACCGTAGTCATATAGGCTATACTTCTAGGGTTTAGCTATTATGATCTCGTGGTAGATCAACTCTTGTAACACTCATATTCATCAAGATCAATCAAGCAGGAAGTAGGGTATTACCTCCATAGAGAGGGCCCAAACCTGGGTAAACATCGTGTCCCCTGTCTCATGTTACCATCAACCTTAGACGCACAGTTCGGGACCCCCTACCCGAGATCCGCCGGTTTTGACACCGACAGTACACATTCTACCACAGATCCGAAGGCAAGATCTTTGTTGCTGAGAGTGGATCCTTTCTAGAGAAGGAGTTTCTCTCGAAAGAAGTGAGTGGGAGGAAAGTAGAACTTGATGAGGTAATTGTACCCGCTCCCTCATTGGAAAGTAGTTCATCACAGAAATCGGTTCCAGTGATTCCTACACCAATTAGTGAGGAAGCTAATGATGATGATCACTAAAACTTTTGATCAAGTTACTGTCGAACCTCGTAGGTCAACCAGAGTAAGATCCGCACCAGAGTGGTATGGTAATCCTGTTCTGGAGGTCATGTTACTTGACCATGATGAACCTACGAACTATGAGGAAGCTATGATGAGCCCAGATTCCGCAAAATGGCTTGAGGCCATGAAATCTGAGATAGAATCCATGTATGAGAGCAAAGTGTGGACTTTGGTGGACTTGCCCATTGATCAGCAAGCCATTGAGAATAAATGGATCTTCAAGAGGAAGACAGACGCTGATAGTAGTGTTACTATCTACAAAGCTCGAATTCTTGAAAAAAGTTTTTGACAAGTTCAAGGTGTTGACTACGATGAGATTTTCTCACTCGTAGTGATGCTTAAGTCTGTCCAAATCATGTTAGCAATTGCCACATTTTATGAAATATGGCAAATGGATGTCAAAACTGCATTCCATAATGAATTTCTTAAAGAAGAGTTGTATATGATACAATAAGAAAGTTTTGTCAATCCTAAAGGTGCTAACAAAGTGTGCAAGCTCCAGCAATCCATCTATGGACTGGTGCAAGGATCTCAGAGTTGGAATATACGCTTTGATGAGTTGATTAAAGCATATAGTTTTATACAGAATTTTGGAGAAGCCTGTATTTACAAGAAAGTGAGTGGGAGCTCTGTAGCATTTCTGATATTATATGTGGATGACATATTGTTGATCGGAAATGATACTGAATTTCTGGATAGCATAAAAGGATACTCGAATAAGAAGTTTTTAATGAAAAACCTCGGTGAAGCTGCTTACATATTGGGCATCAAGATCTATAGAGATAGATCAAGACGCTTGATATATTTTTCAATGAGTACATACCTTGACAAGATTTTGAAGTAGTTCAAAATGGAACAGTCAAAGAAGGAGTTCTTGCCTGTGTTGCAAGGTGTGAAGTTGAGTAAAGACTCAAAACCCGACCACGGCAGAAAATAGAAAGAGAATGAATAGTCATTCCCTATGCCTCAGTCATAGGTTCTATAAAGTATGCCATGCTATGTACCAGACCTATTGTATACCTTAGCATGATTTTGGCAAGGGAGTACAATAGTGATCTAGGAGTAGATCACTAGACAGCAGTCAAAATTATCCTTAGAGGAATAAGGAATTATTTCTCGGTTATGGGGGTGATAAAAGAGTTCGTCGTAAATAGTTACATCGATGCACGTTTTTTACACCGATCTAGATGACTCTAAGTCTTGATCTAGATACATATTGAAAGTGGGAGCAGTTAGCTAGAGTAGCTCCGTGCAGAGTTTTGTAGACATAGAAATTTGCAAAATACATACGGATCTGAATATTGCAGACCCATAGACTAAACTTCTCTCACAAGCAAAACATGATCACTCTTTGGGTCTTAATCACATAGTGATGTGAACTATATTATTGACTCTAGTAAACCCTTTGAGTATTAGTCACATGAAGATGTGAAATAATCACATAAAGATGTGAACTATTGGTGTGAAATCACATGACGATGTGAACTAGATTATTGACTCTAGTGCAAGTGGGAGACTGAAGGAAATATGCCCTAGAGGCAATAATAAAGTTGTTGTTTATATTTCCTTATATCATGATAAATGTTTATTATTCATGCTAGTATTGTATTAACCGGAAACTTAGTACATTTGTGAATACATAGACAAACAGAGTGTCCCTAGTATGCCTCTACTTAACTAGCTCGTTAATCAAAGATGGTTAAGTTTCCTAGCCATGGACATGTGTTTTCATTTGATGAACGAGATCACATCATTAGAGAATGATGTGATGGACAAGACCCATCCATTAGCTTAGCACTATGATCGTTTAGTTTATTGCTATTGCTTTCTCCATAACTTATACATGTTCCTATGACTATGAGATTATGCAACTCCCGAATACCGGAGGAACACTTAGTGTGCTATCAAACGTCACAACGTAATTGGGTGACTATAAAGATGCTCTACAGGTGTCTCTGATGGTGTTTGTTGAGTTGGCATAGATCAAGATTAGGATTTGTCACTCTGTGTATCGGAGAGGTATCTCTAGGCCCTCTCGGTAATGCACATCACTATAAGACTTGCAAGCAATGTGATTAATGCGTTAGTTATGGGATGTAGCATTACGGAACGAGTAAAGAGACTTGCCGGTAATGAGATTGAACTAGGTATTGGGTACCGATGATCGAACCTTGGGCAAGTAACATACCGATGACAAAGGGAACAACGTATGTTGTTATGCGGTTTAACCGATAAAGATCTCCATAGAATATGTAGGAACCAATATGAGCATCCAGGTTCCACTATTGGTTATTGACCGGAGATGAGTCTCGGTCATGTCTACATAGTTCTTGAACCCGTAGGGTCCGCACGCTTAACGTTCGGTGACGATCAGTAATATGAGTTTATGTGTTTTGATGTACCGAAGGTTGTTCGAAGTCCCGGATGTGATCACGGGCATGACGAGGAGTCTTGAAATGGTCGGTACATAAAGATCAATATATTGGAAGCCTATGTTTGGACATTAGAATGGTTCCGGGTGAGTTCGGGAATATACCGGAGTGCCGGGAGGTTACCGAAACCCCCCGGTAATTATATGGGCCTTATTGGGCCATAGTAGGAGAGAGGAGAAGGGAGCCTAGGAGCCCCCACCCCCCAAGCCCAATCTGGATTGGGTGCCCCCTTCCCTTTCCTTCCTCTCCTAATCCAACTAGGGAAGGGGGGAATCCTACTCCTGGTGGGACTAGGACTCCCTTGGGTGCGCCATATACGGGGGAGGGGGCACCCCATAGACACACAAGTTGGCAATTGTCTTAGTCATGTGCGGTGCCCCCCTCTACCATAATCCACCTCGGTCATATCTTTGCAGTGCTTAGGCGAAGCCCTGTTCCGGTAGCTTCATCATCACCGTCATCATGCTGTCATGCTGACGAAACTCTCAACACTCAGTTGGATCTAGAGTTTGCGGGATGTCTCCGAGCTGAACGTGTGCAGATCACAAAGGTGTTGTACCTTCGGTGCTAGGATTGTTCGGATCGTGAAGACGTTCGACTACATCAACCACGTTGTCATAATGCTTCCGCTTACGGTCTACGAGGGTACGTGGACAACACTCTTCCCCTCTCGTTGCTATGCATCACCATGATAGATCTTGCATGTGCATAGGATTATTTTTGAAATTACTGCGTTCCCCAACAGTAAGTGCATCGAGTGCCCCTTAGTGATTTCGGTGTATTGAAGACTTATAGGTTTAGGGACTAATGCGTTTGTGAGTGTACACAGTTCTATAAGTCTATGAGGAGTTTGATATTTACAGAGAAAGTCGACCCCTAAAAATGAATGTCTTCAACTGAAGACTTTGGCCTTCTGAAGACTTTGAAAGTGAAGAAATTGGTGTGATCCTGAAGACTTGATATTCATGCGAGGAATATGAAGCGTGAGGACTTCTGTTTTCATAGTTTCATTTTCTCTCTCTTGAGTCATAGGAAACACCGTACTGTTAAAGGGGGTCGAGGTAAAACTAAGGAAAAGTTTCCAAGTGATGGTCATCTCAAAATCCTACACCTACCAATCCTTTCGAGTGAAGCCATTGGAAATCTCATACAGTTTAGTCAATCTCTTCAGTGCCAAAGACGTAGATCTTCTGGTCTCTAAGGAATTTGTTCTGACTGAGGAGTTAGGAATTCGCCAGTGCGGATTGCCTACCATGAGGAACATGATAGCCCTGAGGAATTTGAGAGCTCAAATTTTCGACCGTTGTTGTGTTATGCGCCAGCTGTCCCAAAATATCTACCCACCTAACGGTCATATCATTGAAGGGCATTTATGTATTATCATGTCGGACTGCTCCCTAGTCTATAAATAGCTGCCTCTACAACCACTAGCTGGTTGGCTGCTCCGCGAGAAACTGACACTTTTCATTGAGAGCATCCCATCCTCCGAGGACTTCGAGCAAAAATCATCAAGTGAGGAAAAACCCAAACACCCAAACCAAACACCTACAAACCGAAAGTGATTGAGCATCACTGAAGAAATTGTTCCTGTGTGGAACCTATGCATGTTACCTTTGAGGACTGTGCATTGTCCAGGCGATTAGGCATCATGGTCTAGAGCATCCAAGAGGAAATTCTGGATCGCCGAGTGACCGAGTCTGTGAAGGTTTGGAAGTCATCTGAAGACTTACCACGAGTGATTGGGCGAGGTCTATGTGATCTTAGCTCAAGGAGAATACGGTGAGGACTGTGTGTCCGGGACTGTGTGTCCTCAAATTTAAATACCTAGCCGCTCCAATCAGACCTACAACTGTCACAGCAGTTGGAACTAGTCTACTAAATCATTGTCTTCACCGAGCTAACTGGTTCTATTTCCTCAACTCTTTCATTTCCTCATTACTGTGTTGTTATACTTGATCGTTACTGTTTGAAGACTTTGACTGAAGACTTTCTCAATTTCCTCAGTTCAATTTCTTCAGTGAGTTTGTCTTCAGCCTCCTTATCCTGTGTTTACGCTACTTGTACTCTGTGCTTGTTTTCATTTCATCATGATGACTGTGCTACTACTCTGTTATGCTTGCATCTAAGTACTTATTCCGCTGCTAAGTAGTTCATTGCTTAGGAATTTCCTCACCCTGAAATTCCTCAGTGGAGAATTTGTAAAAATCGCCTATTCAACCCCTCTAGTTGATATAACGCAATTTCACACTATCTGTAATAGCACATCTTGATGTATCGAACAAATTATAATGAAAACAGTTTTTTACCAACCCTCGTTCGGTCTTGGTTTGTTTCATAATCTGCATTCCTCTTTTGTGCTAAGATTGCCACATATACATTCTGGTATAGCTTCAATACCAGGGGCTCTATTCGCCCACACATATTTTCCAAAAAAAGAAGTGTGAATACTTTTAGAGTACACTTCAGCATCCCGAACATTCCGCTTGTTCGGCTAAGGTGGAAAAGGGAGAACTACTGCAATTGTGTTTCTGGTTCGTCCGGTCAAGCACCTCAGTAGAGAAAGCCGAAAATTAACTATCATGATACGACGAGAGCTGGTCAGCGATTCGGTGACTTACAATAAATCTCTTGTGATTTCTTTCGTATTATACGAAGGACTGGCCTTCATCCAGTCACGCGCCTAAGGCATCCAAGTTCGGATAGCTGCACACGCACCAGGGGCTAGTTCCTAGTCCCATTGTCAAACTCCTATGGCTAAGTGAGAGTGATAAAGCCGCACAGTCTGATTGTCTGGTTCGCTCCGCAGACACCTCCTTTACGGACCAAGACGTTGGGTCAAGTGTGATCATGTGCTATTCCGAATACCCCCGTAGCATCTACGTGGGGGCTGAAGCCGACGACTAGCAAACTCTCAAAATTAAAAACGGCTGCATAGGAGGTAAATAATTTCAGAATAAAGTCATAAATATATTACAAAGCCTTGGTTCACAAAATAAGGGCTGGACAACCCGGATACATTCATTCGAACACAATATTCTTCGAGCACTGGCCCTCTACTATCCGGGCACCCTCCAGGACATCGTCGAAATATCACTCCGGCTTGCGGTGATCCTTGCCTTCGGGCGGGCCCTCGGTCGCCACGACGGTGGCCTTCATCTTAGCCCAGTACATCTTGACACGGGCAAAGGCCATCTGCGCACCCTCTATGCACGCCGAGCGCTTTACAGCTTCGACTCGGGGCAGGGCGTCGGCGAGTCGCTTCACCAGGCCGAAGTAGCTGCTAGGAATGGGTTTAGTTGGCCACAGCCGGACTATGAGGTCCTTCCTGGCCAAGTCAGGCATCCTATGTAGATCCGCCAGCTGCATCATCTGGTTGTTCAACAGCGTTGGACGCTCCGGCGCTAGATACTGTGACCAGAAGAGCTTCTCCGTCGTGTTCCCCTCTTGGGCCCAAAAAACCGCGCGGCGTCGGCAGCGCTCTTCGGAAGATCCGCAAAGGCATCTGGAGAACTCCATAGTCGAGTGAGCAAGGCGTATTTCTGACTGCCAAATTTACTCTGCAAAAGAAAGGGCTTACCAACCGTTATCTGTTCGGCCTGTTTGATCTCCTCGTGGGCCACCCGGGACTCGGTCCACGCCTCATTGGCCTCCTGGAGAGCTTTGGCGAGATCGACCGCTTGGGCCTTATTCTTCTCCTCCAAGGCCTCGCACTTGCCGGCGGTGTCCTTGAGCTCTTGCTCTACTTCGGAAACCGCTCCTCATACCGACGGCGGGCGACCTGCTCGGCCTTTAAATCCGCGGCCGCTTTGTCAGCGGCCGCTTTGCTCACTTGTGCCTGCTCCTTGGCTTGGGTGAGGGTGCTCTTCAGGGTCTCGACCTCGGCCGCACTACCTGCAATAATGATCAGGGCAACACAGGAGCTTAGACTCCACATTGGCATATCACTTCAGGTGTGTAAATAATTCTTCAAACATACCTTGCACTTCATTGAACTGCTTGTTCATGTGGACGGTATCATCATCGGCCAGCTGCAGCTTCCGCTTGAGTTCAGAAACTTCAGCGACCAGGGCGGTCGCCCCTAACAGGGAAGCTTGTTTACCAATAGACCAGTATGTTACCTCCTGCGATTATTATTTGATCCTCTATTCAACCGTTTTTCAAAACCGAACAGAGTCTCAGGGGCTACTATCTATACACAGGCATATTTTTCATACAAAAAGCGGCTAAGAATATTACATCGCATACCTCGAAGCCTGTTAGTAGGCTGGTGAAGGCTTCATCCAGCCCGCTCTTGGCGGAGTGAATCTTCTCAACCACCACACCCAACAGGGTGCGGTGCTCCTCCATGATGGAAGCACATCGCAGTGCCTCCATCAAAGTGTTTGGCGCCTTCGGATTAGTGGAGGTCGCCGCCGGAGTTGGCGCTCCCTCCTCCTTTGTAGGGGGTTGCTCACTCGATTTCGGAGCCACATGGGTCTCCGGAATGGTGTTCGGCTGGGGGCTGGACTGGTTAGGGCCCCCGTCGTCAGTCTCCATGGGGGTTGTGCCCCCATGTTCTCGGTAGCCAAGGCATTACCCTCTGGCGTCGTCTTGGCGGCCTCCCGCGCCTCTCCGTGGCCCGAAAAGGTCCTTTGGGGTAACACCTCAGTGTCATCTGCGGTGGGGGCGGAGAGGCTCGCAGAGGCCTCTCGCCCTCCACCATCTCCGGCACCAGGGAATTCCCCTCAGATGATGATAGTTGGGGGAGGTCATGGGCCGGACTGAAACACATAATATAATATGTTATCCTACAATCATAAAAGACCGGATATATATAAAGCATCCTTGGATACTTACAATGCGGCCTGGGGCTTCGCCCTGGGGTGCCGCTCGGGGATGGCGTTGGCATCCGAATTCGAGCCGTCCGAGAGGGATATCTTCACTCTCTTGGATGCCCCCGCCTCTGGGTCTACGGACGCCGCCCTTTTCTTCTTCCTCCCCTTAAGGGGAGAATCGCTCTCTGCCTCCTCCCCCTCATCGTCTTGATCTCCCTCGTGGGAGGAGGGAGTTTCGATCTCTCCGGACACAGCATCCGAAGTACCTTTACGGCGGAGGCCACCTTTGGCCTCCTTGCTCTTCTTCTTGGCCTTCTTCTCCGGCGCCTGATACAGCGCCGGGACCAGCATCCTCGTTAGCAGAGGAATGGCCGGGTCTTCGGGTAGCAGAGCCGGACACTTGATCCGCTCCTCCTTCTTTGTCCAGCCCTGATTGAAGGATGGAAGGCTCAGCATACCCTTTGATTTGTGAACTGAAGTTATGTTCGGAAACTAAATGCTTACCGGGGTGGCCGGATGTGCGTTGTCAAGGCCGATGTCGTCGGTCGTCTCTGGCCACATTTTCTAGGCCTTGAAGAGCAGCTTCCAGATCTTTTCATGCGTTATGCCGAAGAATCGTTGTAGGGTTCGCGGCCCTTCCGGATTGAACTCACACATATGGAGAGGCCAGCGCTGGCAGGGGAGGATCCGGCAGAAAAGCATCACCTGAATCACATCAGTGATACTGTCGCTCTTCTCTATCATATTTTTGATGTGCTTTTGCAGCATTGTCACTTCGTCGGTCGACCCCCAGTCCAGACCCTTGTTGGTCCACGACGCGAGCCGCATTGGGGGTCCGGATCTAAACTTAGGAGTGGCTGCCCATGTGGCGCCACGAGGTTCGTGATGTAGAACCACTCCTGCTGCCATATCTTGACAGTCTCCGCGAAGGCCCATTTGGGCCAGGTGATGTTGGGGAGCTTGCTCACCATGGCACCACCACAGTTCACGTGCTGCCCGTCGACCACCTTCGGCTTCACGTTGAAAACCTTGAGCCATAGGCCGAAGTGGGGGGATGCGGAGGAGCGCCTCGCACATGACGATAAACACCGAGATGTGGAGGAAGGAATTTGGGGCTAGATCATGGAAATCTAGCCCATAATAGAACATGAGGCGACGGGCAATAGGGTGGAGAGGAAACCCTAGTCCGCGGAGGAAGTGGGGGATAAACACCACTCTCTCGCCGGGCTCCGGATTGGGGATGACTTGCTTTTTGGCAGGGAGCCTGTGCGCGACGTCCGCAGCCAGGTACCCCACTTCCTGGAGCTCCTTGACGTCCTTCTCTGTAACGGAGGAGGTCATCCACTTGCCCTGTGAGCCAGATCCGGACATGGCTGGAGAGGTTGGAGGTGGTGGGAAAGGTTGAAGCTTAGGCGCTAGAGCTTAAGGATGGGAAAGCAGGGGGGAAGAAGGCGTGAGGTAAAAAGAACGGATCTTTATCCGCTTATATAGGCAGTGAATATCAAACGCCCCACTCAAGCCTTAAAATCTGCCTATTTCCATGGGGTCATGCGAATGGCACGGTTGGATTACCCAAACCCATATTGATGAGAATCCCGCAATAAGGGGACACGATCTCTGCTTTGACAAGACGTGTCAATAGAGGTTGCGCCTCGAAACGCGAAGCGGGAGGCTAAAAAATGGTTCGGAATGATAAAGAGGTCAGACGTAACGTTTTGCTGAAAAAGTTGTCAGTAGACAGACCATATTTTGATTAAATATCTTGCCCTTGTGGTTGAGAGTTGTGGCTGTTATACAGAGCCGGATACAGTTCTCTTATTCAGAAGACTACTTTGAAGTATTTGGAGGAGGAACCCGTCTTGCAATGCTGAAGACAATCTACGTACCGAACACATCGTCATCGAAAGACTGGTTCAAGGGCTATTAAGGGAGTCCTGGATTATGGGGTCCTTGGGTGTCCGAGCTGTGTGATATGGGCCGGACTAATGGGCCGTGAAGATATAAGGTAGAAGGCCTTCCCACGTGTCCATATGGGACTCTCCTTTGCATGGATGGCAAGTTTGGCGTCTGGATGTATAGCTTCATTTCTTTGTAAGCCTACTCTGTACAACCCTAGGCCCCTCCGGTGTCTATATAAACCGGAGGGTTTAGTCCGTAGAGACAAGGAGAATTCACATAGGCTAGACAACTAGGGTTTAGCCATTACGATCTCGAGGTATTCAACTCTTGTAACCCCTATACTCATCAAAGTCAATCAAGCAGGAAGTCGGGTTTCACCTCCATTAGTAGGGACCGAACCTGGGTAAACATCGTGTCCCCTTTGTCTCTTGTTACCTTCTATCCTCAGACGCATAGTCCGGGACCCCCTACCCGAGATCGGCCGGTTTTGACACCGACACCTACCACTTACTTGTGCTTGATTGTCTTTCTTAATAACCATAATAAAGATCCTCTCATTATTCTGCGGCCAGGAGCCGAAGAATGTCCCATGAGGTCTGGACCGTCATACTCAGCCATTGGGGCAAAGCAAGTTGGAATTCCACTGTCAACGATGATATGGTGAATTGGTGGAGTAGTAGGAAGGACCGAGTAATGCTACATTCATGGACCAATAGAGGGTTTTTACGGGGTCATTTTGACTTGATAAATTATGATTGGGTTAAGGGAGAGGGAGGGGGAGGGGCCCCACCCACCTGAAAATCAGGGGATGGAGTGGATAGAATTAAAGAAAGGGGCCCGTGAACATCCTGTAACTGGTCCATGTGTTTAGCAATTTCGAGGGAGGACCGGGGAAGGGGGCTGGTAGAGACATGAGAACGGATGTGCTGCTGACCACGTCGAGCATTTGGACGCACTGAAATGACATTGTGTTCAGTGGTGCTACCGCGAGGTCGGTGACGGTGCTGCATAAGATCCTCGAGGAGGGTGTCAACTGGAGAGCCGCAAATTTGATTACGTCTCTGAATCTGGTAGTTGGGTGGACACTGTTAGAAGGGAGAGAGGGGTTTGATGGAATAATTCAATGTATTGCTTGAGCCTCGTGGGCATATATATAGGAGTACACGATCTACTTGGAGTACAAGGCAAGCCAAAATATTTCCTAGTCTAACCTATGTTTCCTAATACAATCACGTTACTCAACATCCCCCCGCAGTCACAACGGTAGCGACGCAGACAGTGAGACTGGAGAAGAATCCGAAGGCAAGCCGATGGACACCCCCCCACAGTCATAATGGTCGACGCATGGTGGAGTCGTGGCTGGAGTGGAAATCAACGAGGTTGCTCAAGCAGGTGGTAGCCCTTTATGCCGTTTGTTGATGTAGCCAAGAGCGTGGGTGGTGGAGCCGTGGTCGAGGTAGCCGTGCGAAGAATGTCGTGGTCGATGTTGAGTAGGGGTAGCCGGTGTCGAGGAAGTCGCCGTGGAGCCGCGGGCGCAAGGGGGCGCCGAGTTAGCATGGGCGCAGTGGTGTCGAAGTAGGGGTGCGCCGGAAAGAAAATGTTGTTGACGACGCGTCGCGGCGGGTTTGCCAAGCCTGAGGACACATCATGGACGAAGGCACGCATCGGTGTTGCCAGCATCGGGCATGCGTAGACGGACGAAGACGAAGTTGACGAAGTGCCAACCAGGCTTGCCAGGCCCGTGACACGTCATTGATGAAGGCACGTATTGGTGTTGCCAGCACTGGGCATGCATAGATGAGGGACCTGCACGAGCTGTACGCCACGTCGGAGAAGTCAGAGGGGCCAGCAGAGAAGAACTCAGGACGATTGTGGTGTCCATCAGCGCGGGGCCGATGTCACCAACGGTGTTCGGAGTAGACGAAGTGGTCGGGATAGATGAGGCGACGATGGCGATGGGCTGGTGCTTTGACGAAGACGAAGGGGGTGGACGGGCGGCGGCGGCTACGAAGGTAGCGGCGGCGGCGACCAAAGAAGAGCGGCGGTCGCGGCTTGACGGCGCCGGTTAGGTTAGGAGTGTGGCGGCGGTGCTTGAGGTAGGCGAAGAACCCTGACAGCGTGACGAAGACCGGCGCGGACGGTGGCGTTCACGCGCCAAAGAACACGGTGTGGCGCATACCATGGGAGGTCGACACGCGGCGACAGCTGAGCGGACCGCGGGTCGCGGCGCTACGGCCCAAAGGGGCGACGCAGCGGCGGCAGACGGTCGTGGCGACGGCGGGAAGACCTCTGGGCGGTGGCGGGGACCGCGGGCCGCGACGCTGCGGCCCGAAGGGGCGACACAACGGCGGTTCGCGAGTCGGTGCAACCGCGGGGACGGCCTCGGGGCGGCGGCGGGGACCGCGTATCGCAACACAATGGCCCGAAGGGGCGACGCAGCGGCGACGCACGAGTCGATGCAGCCACGAGGAGAACCACGGGGCGGCGGCGCTGCGGCCTGACGGGACGACGCAGCGGCAGCCCGATGCTCGATCGGTGGAGAGGCACGCTGAACTCGGGGACGATCTTCACGGGACCTGCGGAGGCGCGCGTAACCGACAGGCCAGGTCGGTCGCGTGGCGTAGATGAGGCGGATCGCGGCGGCGAGCGGGTGATCAAGCCGATCGCGCGTGAGGTTGGGGACGCCGCTCGGTGGAGGCGTGGTGGCGGCGGAGTTCGAGATGAAGCCGGCGACGACGGACGGCGTGGGACGTCGTGCCAGCACCGGCACCCGGGCTGCCAAAGCAACGCCGGCGCCCGGGCAGCGAGGCCCGAGCGACCAACGGAGCAGCGGCGCCCGAGTTGAGGCAGCTGACGAGCCTGACACAGCCGTCCCGACGCAGCCGACGACGAGGCCGGCGAGGTAGACCGCCGGGCCGCTGTGCACACGCGACGGAGGCGGGTGATGTGGATCGATAGGCGGGCTGGCGCGCGAGCGACGGCTATGATTGGCCGTCGCATGGCGCAAGGCCGCCGGGTCAGGGCGATGTAGGTGTCCCAGTCGGAGCAGGGCGGTGACGGCCGGTCGGAGGAAAGGCCGGCTGGTCGCGTCGGGGTCGGAGTAGAGGCGCTCGGGATCGACGGCGGTGGTGGGCGACGCAAACCGATCAAGAATTGATCGGAAAACCAAAAAAATCGCGCGATCAAGATGACCGACGGGAGAGAGAAATCACCGGAGCAAGGCTCGGGGAAAAGACTCTCTAGGCCGGCCGGTCAACACAACGAGCGGACGAATCCTAGGTACGGGCGGCGCGGCCTCCTGCGTCGGTCATGGAGGCCGACCGCCCCGGGGCGGCGCACGGGTGCGGAAGTGGCAGCGGCTAAGGTTTAGGATCGACTTGCGATAGATATCATGTTAGAAGGAAAAGAGGAGTTTGATGGAATAATTCAATGTATTGCTTGAG
>NC_041382.1:150522775-150555654 GCF_002162155.2 Triticum dicoccoides | reverse complement strand
ATTTGGAATATAAGACAAGCCAAAATATTTTTTAATCTAACATATATTTTCTAATACAATCACGTTACTCAACAGACACGTAGCGAGTAATCCATTGTCTCTTTTTTGATTGCTCATGTTGTAACCGCTTCGACGGTGTTGTTTTACCCGTCTCGCCTCTTCCTTCTGTGCTACTGGTGCGTCTAATTTGGACGTGTGCTTGAAAAAAAGATCCTCCGGTTCACCTCACCGATTCCGTTATTATTTATCTCCTTCCCGTGAGTGACCAGCAGAGTGACAGTGACAACATTGTTTTTCCATTCGGATTCAGTCTTCTGCACGTCATGGCTCTCAACCATTTCAACGTAGTACATTAGTACGTACAGCAGTTTGTACTATATTCTCAACTGCCACGATACCCGAATCAACCTATGTTTGAGTTAGTTAGGTGGACAGTGGTATCCTCAACCCACCAGGGTTCAAATCCTGATGCTCGCATTATTCCTGGATTTATTTTAGGATTTCCGTCGATGCGCTTTCAGTCTTTCGAAGGTGCGCGTGTATATGAGCGCTTGTGTCTGTACTGATGCTCAAAAAAAAAACTGCCACGACACGTCTACTAATAAATATCTGGAATGCTGTTTAAAAAAAGTGGAATGACATCGCATTGCATTTCCAATTGTCACAGCCAGCACAGATATCTTTTTTTACAATGCCAGTACAGATATCCTTATGTCTACGGACATTTGGTCAACACACGAAGATTCGGTGAACGGGATAATTGGACTAGTGAGACTTCGTCAACTAATACAATCAATATTAGGTTGGGGATCACTACGTACTTGAGAGTTGACACGCTCAACCGCAAAATGCCAAACAAAAAAAAACTCACAGTGGGAATATAAGTCGGGTATGAATTTTTAGGGTTTCAATTTGACCAAGTGCATTATTTTCTTTGTATTTCTTTTCAGAATTATTCCCTCTGTTCTTAAAAAAATGTACTTTCAATTTTCTTGAAAAGTTAATTTTTTTTATGTTTGACCGTATTTATAAAATAATACATTAATATTTATGTCATTAAAATAGTAGCATTAGATTTATTATGAAATCTATACCTAATAATAATAAAGCACGGATTGACTCCGTAGGTTCACCGTCACAATATGCTTCTTCCCGTAAGTTTACGTTTTCACTCTGAATTTAAAACATATTCGAGGTGATACTAAATTTTGTTTAGACAGTTTTCGAAAACTCCCCCTGTCGTATCAAATATTCAACCCGCGGTCCACAAGCACATAGAAGCACGGGTTCTCCTCGCCTCCCAATCCCAGCCGCCATGAGGCGATCCCGGCGACGCTCGATCCGGTGCTGCGAGCTAGGGTTCGAGCAGCCACCTCTCCGGCCTCCCCGCCGGCGGCGCGCCGACGCGCCGGTCACGCCTCTTCTCCTCCCCTTCCCTCCTCTGCTCTTGGCCTCTTGCCCCCTTCTCCTCCACCCAATTATTTTCCGTCCGTCTCAATTCGATCCATCCCTCCTGAGCGGCGGCTGCAGGCGACGTGGTGCCATTCCACTCCTCTCTCCTCAAGGGGTCGCCATCCCGAGACGCGCTAATCTGGTGCTACTAGAGGTGTCCGTCGTTGTCGACCTGACAGGCTCAACAGTCGCCGCTCGAGCTCCACATCCCCAAGGCGAGGTGGAAGAAGCCCCAATCGCGGGCAACTGCCGCGGCCCCAACAACACCGATGGGGGCTGGGAGGTAGAGGTCAGGGACAGTGGAGATGATGAACAGGCCGCGGACGCCAGTCGAAGGCCTTGAGAAGGACTGCGCGGTCGGACTCGAGAGCAGCTGCACTAGAGGACACCATGGTCTTGGCATTGCTGCCCCGCACGAGAAGAGGAGGGTTCCCTCCGCCGCCGCCGAGCCCGCATCCGTCCTCTCCGCGGTGCCCGTCCTCGCTCCGCCATTGCCAAATCGTACGAGATCGGCAGGATCCGCTGCATCTTTCGCGCCGCCGCCGGTGCTTCACCTGTTGTCGGCCTCCTTCCAGTTCCCTCGTCGCCGAGGACGAGCACGCCAAGTTTCCATGCCTTTTCCAGCGGTGCTGATGACGAGTTGTTCCCCAACTGAAGGAACAGATCAAGGCCATGGGATCCAGCCGGTGAGAGTCCCTTGACCGCATCACCTTGCTGAACACATGGTGGGGGACGGCATGGACGAGCTGCTCGTCGGCATCCATCCCCTGCACCCAGCCCCCGCCTACGATGGCCGCCCATCACCCTCGACGGGGCGCGCCTGCAGCATCCCGAGAATCAGCGCCAACCTCCCTGGGAGAGCTCCTCCTACCTCAAGAGGAGGCGCATGAGCCGAGCCCAGCCATCACGCGCCCGTGGCCAACAACAACCTCCAGGTCGCATCAGCGTTCGGTGGCATGGGCATGCTCTCCACTGATTGATTTTTGTATGGAAGATTTTTCTGAGTGGGGGCCGGGCAACGCCCATGGGTGCTGTGTAGGAGTACATGTTCAAGACAATCAACAGCTTCTTTGATGACTTCCTCACCTAATGGAGAGATACAATTTTGGGACAGTGAATAGATGTCTAATAGGTTTGTTGGCTACTTCTGAATGTTTCTAATCTGTAAAACCATTCAAATTTACTATGATTTTGCTTGAACAGGGGCACCGCCGCATGAGGAATGACACTTTCTGGCTAGCAGTGGCGACGACCACCACTGGACAAGAGGGATCAACATGCTGACTGAACGAGCTCGTCCTCGGAGTTAACTTCCACTACTTTCACTGATTTGGACTCACTTCTCTTCAGTCCAAATATTTGGACTCTCAGTTAACTTCCTGCTTTTCAGAAGTTTAATTTAGTTCCACCATTTGAAATTCTTCAGCAACAGTTAGTCGTCGGCCGTGAGGCGGTTAGAGAACATGGTGACTGTAGCATAAGCTACACAGCCGGTTTTTGCTCCGATCACCTGCCTTGCTACTTGTGCGTGATTATGATCTGATTTGTATGCAACTCTGACATGTGAAAATAATGAAGCTGCCAGCTGGTTCTTTGCATGTTCCAAAGAGCTTTTGTGTTCGTTTAATTTTGATAGAAATTTGGTTCTCAGTTCTTGGATGCATAGCTCTTTTACTGTAGCAGTTATCTTTTGTTAACTGCAACGGTTAACTTCATTGTTACTGTAGTGGGTTCCTATTATAAATTGAGAAAAAAATAACTGGTGCAGTTAGCTGTGAGATGCAGTTCTGTTTGGAAATTGATGGTCCCGTTAGCTTTAGGAAAAAACAGAAAGTTTAATTTGCATTTTACAAAACAATTCATCTTTTATGGTCCAGTTAGCTTTAGAAAAAACTGAGGGACGTTCTGCAGTTTGTTTTTCTTTTGATGAGAAAATGTAGTAGTTAGATGAGCACTCCCGCCATGGTTGTAGGAGGAGAGAAATGTAGCAATTAGGAGTTTATTTGTCTTTGTTGCTTCGGGCCACAAGAGAATAACTGTGAAAAATTGTTGTAGCAGTTAACATGTAAAAATGTCACAGTCAATGTGTGAGAGAAAAAAGTTACTGTGTTACAGAAAAAGGAAAAATATTTGTTGTACCAGAAGTTAACTATTCAATTTACCAACAGTTTTTTTTTTGCAGGGGTAATTTAGCAGCAAAATTAGCATCGTTTTCCTTCAGTCCACTTTTCGTGTGCGTTCAGTCATGTATTGCCGTCTCTATTTGGCATGATTTGCAGCGAGTTTCTTTGGTGTCTATTTTTATTCCAGTGCCTTGTTCTTTCTGGCAAGACAGTACTTGTGTTAATGCCTATGGTAGATTAGCATGTATTATGATTAAGAACTACAATTGATCAGCATATTGAGTAAGCAAGATGGTCGGCAATCAAACTGAGTGCTAGCATTAAGCTTGAATCCTGGTCGTTCCTTCTCCCCTTCTCTATTTTGCTATAGTCTGAATATTCTGAATTTTGAATACTTGCAGGTACCTTCTGAACTGAACTTTGAACACTTGCATGTAGATTCTAAACTGATGTTTGAAGGCATGCAGGCAAATTTATTTCAAGCATCGGGTTGTCTTGGGACCGGATACTGATGAGGTCGGAGACGATGGTTCATGGCGGAGGCCGTCGACAACCGCCAGGACACGAGGTTGCCGGTCCACAATCTGCTCCAGCATGCTTCGTATGTTGTCCTTCTCCCCCTCTGCTTTTTCCGTACTTCTCTCACCTTCGTTTCTTTTTCTTTTACAGAAAAAACCAGCACGTCGCCCTCGCGCGAGTGTTGAATCAGTCGTGTGAAAATTATGTGCGACATTTCTATGCTCAATATGCGCCGGGGCGCCGCCGCTGCTCCGTGCCCACCACAACATCAACCGCCACTAGCCCTCATGTTTCTGCATTGTCTCCACCACGGGCGTGGTAGCCCGTGCAGCCACCTCATGCGTCCTTCATCGCCCATGCCTATGTCCCCTGTGTGACGCGGTTCCGCCTCATCGGGTGAGGAAACCGGCACCTCGGCTGCCATCTCACACATGTCGGCATGCACCTGGGTGTGCGGTGAGAACAATGCATTTTCCCAACAGGACATCTTTCTTTAGCAAACTTTATGTTTTTACAAGGATAGTTTGCAAGATAGTGGTACTATCGTAACGTATTGTAGTGCCTACTGGTGACATAGTTTTTAGTAGCCATGGTGACATCAGGTGATCCTTATGAGCAAAACTACCATGACAAGCATACGGGTCAATAGAATCCAGAAAGTTGCATTTTATTTGCTCTATTAAAAAATGGATTCAATTTCAATGAAAATCGTTAACTGGACTCCCATGATTGCGGTGGTGTATTATTCTGCAAAATGTAGTTTTGTCACCTTTTAATGTTTTCATTCACATATGTGGTCATATATGTTGCCTCACATGATGCGAGTTATCAGCCATGCAGACGTAGTTCTTATCTTTCTTTTCATCACACTTTTGGCCAATTAATTAGCTTTCGTTGCATCATACACACATCTGAATAATGAATAAAATGATGTACCTTTTGGATTACTTCTTCACCAACATATGTTCCACTCTACATTTGTCTTTTGGATTACTTCTTCACCAATTTATGTTCCACTCTACATTTATATCAGGAAAAATAGTTGTCTATAGTGACCTTGTATATAGTGGTTTTAGCAGGCATGGGTGTTTGCATTTTTCTATTTTCTACGCGCTGCAACGCACGGGCCCTTTTGCTAGTGTAGTTTCATCATATACATATTTGGTTTCATAAAAAAATTTGTTTTGCATAATGTCGGTCAAATTACCTCTAACAAAGTTGAAAGTACATTTTTTTTCAAAGACGGAGGAAGTATAACCGGACACACCAAGTTAGGTCACAGGAGACAGCCATCTGAATTGTAAATTTTGCCTGTTAGAGTATATTATAGGTGTAGCATCGACAATGCAGCTGCTGGCGGCATCTAGAGGGCAGAGTTGAAACTAGGGTAGTAATAATCTAAGTAGACAGTGAGTGGGTGCTGGCCGGTCTATGCCTCTGACAAAGTAAGTAATCTCGTGATTAGTGGGAGAGTGGGCATGCATGTGACGGGCGGGCCAACACGACGTTGGTTCCGTGTTGACGCAGAATATATTTTTGCAATCTACCGAGTGCACCACGAATCTAATCAAAAGGATTCCTCAACATAAAAAAGACATTCTAAGCAAAGGGAGCTATAAAGGTTATTGTTGTAATTATTCCTCTCCAAACTATATTATCTTCCGCTTTCGCCTATCATTGCCCATTACAGAGCTCTCATTAGAAGTTGGCCAAATCCTGAAATCTAGAACAGGTGTTCGTGTGTGTGCGCGCGTGTGTGTGATGTGACAATGCTCATTTGCCCTATGGAAATATATTTTTCCGCGGGGTCCTTCGCACGAATGTGACAATGCTAATTTGCCCTTTGGAATGGACGATCGCATATAAACTTGGAGGAAAAGAATCATATGTGCAAATGGGTTGGTATTAAATTGGCCGGTGCTCCAGCAGCGGAATCTCGGGGAGTGCTTTTCTCACGACACAATCATCGGGGACGCTAGTTTTCAAAAGGGAAATCTAGGCATCCGTGTGGGTGCCGGATTTCGTACTCGTAATATGTGGAGGTATCAATTAAGCCCGAAAGAACGCAGAAAGTATTCTCTACCACCACTAGTGGAAACGGCGACGATGAAGGTCTGAACTGAAACGGGTGTCACCGGGGTCAGTGCGGCGGCTGCGCCTCAGGTCCGTGTTTTCCGACTACGGGGACGGCTTGCACGCGCGCCAGCGGGCATGTGCACTGCCACGATCGGTCCGTCCTCACGCCACGAGCCGCATGGGCGAAACTAGTTAGTCATGTCCACTCGTGCAGTTGTACACTTGTACTCTTCCCCAGCTGAGCTGACAGACATGGATGCTGTGCTGATCAACAGTTGCTAACGACTGTTAGGCCCGGCCTGATTATCGTCTTGCGTGGCCGACCATGCCGTATTAATGAAACCGTGGAATCAATTCCTCCAGCAATTAAGATTGCACGATGGCCGTCTGAGTGCACGCCAATGATTCGGTTCTGGGCCTGCGGTTTGGTCTCACGAAACACTGTTTGTAAACCAAGAAGAAGAGCTGTGTTCTGTTGTTGCCTAATTGTGCTGTTGGGTACGTACAACCACCACGGCAGATCAATTAACCCGTTGGCGCAATAATCAGTTTTATGTTAATCCAACTACCATGCCATGATAATGATTGGCGACTTCCGTACAGATTAACCAGATGCAGAGACACGGCCGAGCTAGCTTAGCTACTCGGTAACGTGACAAGACTCGAGACAAGAGACAGCCCGTATCATCACTCTCAGAGTCTCAGGCCCCCCTCTTAACTGACTGCTTCCTTCAACAGAGAAAAAACTCATCGCGAGATTTTTGCTTGGTGAGCACTTGAAGTTCTTCTTCTTCCGGTAGCTGGATCCTGAAAGTTAGCACTCCCTCTGTATATAGGACGCCAGTATGGGACACCTAAGTGCCTGGGCACCTTTTCTAAAAACCGTTGGATGACACTAAGATGTGTGCACGTGTAATTAGTATTCGCATTAATTAATAAATTAATTAGTTTTGTATTAGGAAAGAATTTTTGCTAATTATTGCTTAATATGGACACTTAATACCCATCAAATTAAGCTCATGCATGTCTCATACGTCACGTAGCCGGGTATTCTTTTACGTATAATGGATATCATTTTTCTTTATTTGCTCGCCTTTATTTTTCACCGAGTATCTAATACCTTGAATAAATCACTAGGTATATTTAGACATAACCCAAAATACCTTAAGTATGTTTTTGTACTCGAAATATGTTGGATATATATTAGATAGACGTACATCATGTAGCCATATTTATTTTAGGTATATACGTCGACTGATTATGTACAATATTTTTTATGATTTTTTTCGTACACCCGGGTATGCAAGTGTGCAGATACCTTAGGTATTTCCACTTGAAGTATATTATTGGATGTATAATATTTTCCTACACTTATTCATATAGTCGGGTATATACGTCGACCGGGTATATATAATATTTTTATACCCTTTTCATATAGCCGGTTATATACGTCAACCGGGTATTACAATATTTTTGTCGGTAGGTATTATATAACCGTATTGGATAGTTAGGAAACAAAAATAAAATGCAATTAGTCAACAAATAAATTATTGTGTATATACATATCCGCGTACGTACATATATTCGTTAGTAAGTATATGATACCCATTTTAGATAATTAGGAAACAAAAAATGTAATAGTTGAAATAAATAAATTACTGAATACATACATACATGCGTATGCATATAATTTCATCGGTAGGTATTAGATACACGTATTAAATAGTTATGAACAAAAATACGCACATTATATACCTGCAGGAATTTTAAAAAAGTCAACATTAATAGTTTGATTCTATGACAAGTCTTGGATGTCCAATTGTTAGAACCAAAAATAAAACGTAAGCATGGAAAGTCTTGTATGAAGAATAGTTAGGAAACGAATTAAATATATTATGGTTTCCAAAATGATCAAGGTGCCCAGGCACCTAGGTGCCCCAGCTATTTTACACACACACACACACACACACACACACACACACACACACACACACATATATATATATATATATATATATGTATGTATGTATGTATGTATGTATGTATGTATGTATATATAGGTAAAACTGTGTCTATCATAGTTTGCCACAGAACTAGTTAAGTTTCCCTAAACTTCTAACGGTTCAAAAGTTATCAAAAAATATGAAATAAATATGGGAGCATCTCGCTAATGTAATAAGATGATCCAACGGAAGGATTGTCAAAATATGCATCTATGTGTATCATTTTTGACATTATAATAGTGTAAAAATTGATCTTCCATTCTGAGACGGTGGGGGTATTATACTTCAGACTAGTTCAGAATGCATAGGATTCAAATACTGCTGAATTTTGTCTTGCCGACATCAACATCCCCAACAGGAGTGCCATGGCTTTGCTTGTAATGCTAACATCTTGGGTTGTTTGGGGTAAGAGAAACGCTCGCGTATTTCGCAACAAAAGTGCGCCGGCCTCAGTTCTCCTGAGCAACATCAAAGGGGAGATGGCACACTGGATAACTGCAAGGGCAAAACAGTTGAAATCTATCATACCGGGAGAGTAATCCATTTTGTATTATTCGGAGTGTTGTAATTGATGTAAACTCTATTCTTTCTCTTATTTAATAGATAAGGCAAATCTTTTACCTCCGTTTTAAAAAAAATGTTGAATTTTTCTGGAATCGACATAAATTCCCCATTTTCAATAGACTGTACTCGCAGAAAATCAGTTCCCGATTTACCAGAATTTTCCACGAGATTTTGTGTGGCGATGGGGCCGAGCAGAAGGCATCAATGGATTAATTTTTTTGAGACAATCCCACGAAGCTTTTATTGAACCGTCACAATGTTTACAGGGACAAAATTAAGTTCACTAGGAAGGCCTAACCAGACATGGCGACCCAGTCCTAGCTGCAAAGTATGCTTCGCGAGATTGTGAGCCTCGAAATTCAAGCTTCTAAACTCATGAAAAAAATTACAAGTAGTAAAACCACTATAGTACTCTATGATTTCATGTATTATTGCACCATAACTTGCTCCACTCTTCTGCTTGATATCATCAACCACTATCTTGCAATCCGACGCCACAAGGATGGAGTGTAAGCCCAGATCATCTGCCAGTGCCATCGCCTCCCGGGCCGCCAACGCCACCAAAGTAGTAGGATTATTGACGCCCTTCACCACCAGAGCTGATGCACCCAGGAAAGAGCCGTCTTTGTCCCTGCATAACGCGACGGCAGAGCCTGCCCGCGCCGTTACTCTTGTTGCAGCATCTACGTTTGCCTTGGCGCATTCTCCCGACGGTGGGAGCCATTGAGTAGGCCTTTGAGCTTTTGGACAAGTGCTCCCTATGCCGGTTTCTTCAAAAACTGGAGATCATTTATTTGTGCCTGGATGAACATATGGGTTGACATGGGGCTTTGGAAAATATCCTCATAGACAGCTTTCCTTCGGGCGCTCCATATGGCCCAAAGTGTGATTACCATACGTACAAAAAGATCATCTGTCAGCAAATCTTTCATCTAGAAAACCCATTCCTTTGCATTGTCACTATCATACTGGGTCATATGTTCGACTAGGGCCTCATCAGAGAGAGCCCAAGTGCTTCTGGCTATGGATCAATTGATTAGAGCATGTCTCCAAGAATCCCTTGCTCCACACAACCTGCACGCCCCTGATGTTGCCATTTTTCTGTGCTGGAGGAGATCCGCCGTACGAATGGAACACTGGGCTAGACGCCATAAAAACATTTTTACCTTCGATGGTATTTCCGTTCTCCAAAGTGCAGTCCATGCGTTGCCCTCCTGATCAGCTCCAGAAGGTCCATCATTTTCCTCAATCCAATTTTCCCTTGTAATCTTGGTTTGCATTATCATTTTATAAGCAGACTTGACAGAGAAAAATCCTCGTTTCTCTCCACTCCATGCCCCAAAATCATCAATATTCCTTGTGCAAAGCGGAATAGACAGAATGGCTTCAGCATCAATGGGGACAAAGACCGCACGAACCAACTGCTCATTCCACGATGCTGATGATGTGTTGATCAGTTCTTAAACATACCTCGGAGGGTTAGTGACTAGTGAGATGATGGGTCTCATCAGACCGGTCCTAGGCAACCAGTTATGAGATCATATTTCTGTGGTACTTCCATTCCCAATCCTCCGTATGATCCCTTGCCGGAGCATATCTCTGTCATCAATAACCGCCCTCCATATCTGAGATGGCCGGCCTCCAAGTTCAGCTTCAAGAAGTGTTGAGTTTGGGAAGTATGCCGCTTTCAAAATGCGTGCACTAAGCGAAGAAGGTCACATAAAATCCTCCAGGCCTGTCTAGCAAGTAGCGCGAGATTAAATATTTCCATATCTCTAAAGCCGAGACCTCCAAGATGTTTTGGCCGTGTCATGATATCCCACGCCACCCAGCTCGGTTTCCGTCCCACCAAAACTGCCGGATGATTGAGGTTATGTTCTCGCAAAGTCCTCTCGGAAGCCTAAAACACGCCATTGAGGTTATGCCTTTATAAGTACCTCCTTCCCTGCAGCCGACAGAAGCTTCTCCATCCAACCTCTAACCTTCTCCCACACCCGGTCTCTGAGATATCTGAATGTGCCCATCTTATTTTGTCCAACATCCGTGGGCATACCCAAATAGCGATCACTCAGTGACTCATTTTGCAAATTCAAAATGTTCTTAATGTTGTCCCTCAGATGATGTGGAGACCCTTTACTAAAGAAAATAGAGGATTTGTCATGATTCACTCGATGTCCGGATGCACTACAATATACATCCAACAGGTTTGAAACCGCTACTGCCCCCTCATTACTAGACTTGAATAACAACATGCTATCATCAGCAAAAAGGAGATGGTTTACAGCCGGAGCCGTGGGAGCCACCTTGATTCCTCCAAGAACCGATGACTGAGAACTGGTTTTAAGTAGGCACAGAAGGCCCTCTGCTGCAATCAAGAAAAGATAGGGGGAGATCGGATCTCCCTGTTGGATGCCCCTGGATGGTTTGAAGCTCTCAAGCTTCTCTCCATTAAATAAGACAGAGAAGGAAACGGAGCTGATCATACCCATTATGATGTTTACCCACTGTTGCGAGAAGCCCAACTTAATCATTATTGCCCGAAGATAGCTCCACTCCAATCTGTCATATGCTTTCATCATATCCAACTTAAGGGCACAGTGACTATTTGTCTTTGCCTTGCTCCTTTTCATGAAGTGAAGACATTCATACGCACGTATGATATTATCAGTTATCAGCCTGCCTGGGACGAAAGCTGACTACTCCTCAGATATAATGTCTGGCAGGATTACCTTCAGCCTGTTTGCAATAACTTTCGAAGCAATCTTGTATATGACATTACATAAACTGATAGGTCGGAACTGAGTAAGGAGAGTAGGATTTAGCACCTAAGGGATAAGCACTAGAACCGTGTCATTGACACACTCTGCACTTTCTTCCCCTCGAATTATTCTGAGCACTGCGACCGTGACTTCCTCTCCACAGATGTCCCAGTGCCTCTGATAGAAATGAGCCGGGAAACCATCCGGTCCCGGAGCCTTGGTTGGAAACATCTGGAATAAAGCGGTTTTCACTTCCTCTTTTGTGTATGGGGCCATAAGCATCGCATTCATCTGTTGTGTCACTTTACTGGGTACATGCTGGAGTACCTCATTCATGTTTCTGACTCCCCCGTCGTGTAGAGACTCATATAGAACTCTGTTACCATCTTCCTCAACTCGGCCGGATCGCTAACTGAGACTCCCAGCGAACTAGCTAGCGCTTTAATCATGTTTTTCTTCCTTCTCATGTTCGCCCACATGTGAAAAATCTAGTGTTTTTATCCCCTGCAGACAGCCACTCCAGCCTCGATCGTTGACGCCACATTAGCTCTTCTCGTTGATACATCTCGACTAACTTTTCATTTATCTTGAGTTCGACATGAGATGGACCTACCCACGTCGGTTCACCCTTCAACCTTTCCAGCTCCGCTGTGAGATTTCTTATTTCCTTCCGCACGCTGCCAAAAGTGTCTCTATTCCATTTGCTAAGATCATTTGAAATTGCATGGAGCTTTATTCAGCTCCTCCAGACTAACGGCCGGTTGCTCCTGCCCCCAATATTGCGTGATCGTGTCCTTCCACTTGTCATGTGTCTCCCACATGACCTCATACTTAAAAGGGGGTTTTGCAGCCGGCCTCGACTGTTCATCCTGTAGCATCAAAAGAATCGGCGAGTGGTCCGATGTGGCAGCCGTGATGTGTCTTAAGGAAGCCAGGGGAAACCTTGCTTGCCATGCCATTGAGGCCAATGCTCTATCAAGCCTTACTCGTGTGTAAGTTCCCCTCTGACCTTTTTCTCAAAAGTCCAAAAATTTCCTTCGTAGCCTAAGTCATCAAGCATGCAAACATCCACCGCATCTCGAAAGCCCTGAATTTGTGCGTTAATGCGTCAACCAATCCCTTCATGTTCTTCTGGACGTAGCACCTCATTGAAGTCTCCAATGCCAACCCAAGGAAGCTGGCTCAGACTTGCAATTACTTTCATAGTGTCCCAAGTGTATTGACGGTGATTGGTTTGCGATGCACCATAGAAAACAGTATATCTCCAAGGATCTTGCCCTGGTTCAAAAATCTCACAGACAATGTGATACATCGAGTACCCAAGAATCTCAATCTTTATTGAACTGTTCCAAAAAATACCTAGGCCGCCACTACGACCCTGACTACTGACAGCAAAAGCGTTATCAAAACCAATAGAACTGGCTAAACTTTCTACTCTCGCTCTATCGAGCTGAGTTTCAACAATACAAAGAAGAGTAGGGGCAAATTTCCTCGCTAATTCGTGAAGTTCTCGGATTGTCACGGCTTTTACCGCACCACGACAATTCCATCTTAAGAGACTCATTTGTGCCCGGCGGTGCTCCGCCGGGGAGCCCGCCGATGATGCATCTGGGGTTTTGCCTCCTTTCTTGCTGTTTGCCATGTCCTGGGTGCTCTTCTCTCCTGCAAGGGAGATCTTGGACCGCTTCAGGTCCTGTTTTGGGGGCGGGCTCAGTGGCGTCTGAGGTGACGGCAAAGCCAGAACCCCGCTCCCACCGGACCGCCCATCAGCTATCGATACCACTGCTCCAAGCCGCGCCGACTCGTGCACCTGCCCATCATCTCTTCCCAGTATCTTCCTGTTTGTATCTTGCATATCAATATCAGTCGTCGTCTTAGCCGCTAGCTCATCTTCCTTCGCAGACTCTGTGTTCACGGTTGAGTTGCGCTGCCTGTCATCTCTAGCATTTGGACGGCCTCCACGGCCTCCTATTCTTCCTCTTCTATGGCCGCGGCCTCCTCCAGGCCTTGCTCCTGTACGCATAGCCCATGAAGTGCGAAGATCCTTGAAAACCAGGGCTGCTGGTGCATGAATACCATCCCCATGCTCCTTAAAGATATGGCCAAGATGCCCACAAATAGCACACCAATCTGGGAGTTTTTCATACTTCACCCTGTAAATCTGGCGCTTTCCATCCCTGATCATACTCACTGCGTTCTTTAGGGGTTTGGACACATTGATCCTCACCCATACCCGATAAATATTTCCAGCAAAATCCTGGGATATGTTTTCAACGTAAAGGACCTCTCCAATCTTTCCTGCCATGGCCTCCACAAGATGAGCATACTTATCTGGAACATCATGAACCTGCACCCATATGTCAAGTGTGTCCAGTGCTACCAACGAAGGCTGAGTGATTCCATCATAAGGCTTGAGGATGACAGCGTTTCCCTGAAAGTTCCATGGTCCATCTTGCATAACCCTCTCCCAATCCCCAAGGCAGAAAAATTGAACCGTGTAAAGATTGTCTTCTAGAGGACGGAATTTGCAGTCATACGCGAGATCCCACGCCGCGCGTATGTTCTTGAAGAACCAATATCGACTGTACTGCTTATCTATATGCACCCAAACGGCGGCCATCCATCTTGCTGCATCCAGCGGTGCTTCTTTCTCATCATAGACGACATCATCCAGACCCTCCTCACGGAGCCCTAGCTCCGCCATCATCTTCTCTAGCCCCGCAGCGGTATCTGCGCCCGGAGCCCTTGCCACTGACGCGCCATCTGCTGCCATTACTGGAAATCCTAACCCGATGTAGATCGATCGGGTGTTGCAAGGAGCCCTAAAACTTCCTTCTCGTGGCAAAAGGACGTCCAGGACGGGCGGTGTCCCTAGGGAGACACCCCTTATGCAAGCCTGAGTCCGATCCCGCGACAAGATCGGAGGAGGGAAGGAAACCTCGACGGCAGCGACGTAATCGCCCCGAGAGAAAACGAAACCCTAGCTAGAGGGAAATACACGCTAATTCCAATTGGCATCACGTTCATCAATGGATTAAATCAAGAAGGTCGTGCGTGCAGCTCGAGCGGGAGCCCAGCTGGGAAACAGCTTGAGTGGACAGGGAGCCAAGATATTGATATTGTCATTTGAGCATGGGCACAATCAGCCTTTTTTTAGTTTGGAAAAAAATGGATTTTTACGGCCTGATTTTTTTTAATTTTTTTGTACATGCATGTATAGGAGTGTAGTATACTGGGTCAAATTTTCATCAATATATGTACTTGCATGTGAGAGATAAAAAAAGATGAATAGATGCAAAAAGTGGGCTTGTTATTTCTTAAATGAAAAAATGGGCTTCTTTTTGTTGATTTTGGGGCCGAAATTTTGAATTTCGCAGATACTTAGATCTAGTGGCGAATCTATGGAGTAAATGGAGGGTAGGCTCAACTCTAATTGTGCCATTGAGATGGCCTGGGAAGCACTGTGCTGGCCTGATCGCTCGTACTCCCTCCTTTCATATATATAGGGCCTAATGCATTTTTTAAGGCCAACTTTAACCACATGTTAGAGCAATAATATATGACATGTAAGTTACACAAAGTACACCATTAAATTCATACATGGAAGGAGCTTCTAATGATATAATTTTCACATTATACATCTTATATACTATTAATCTTATCAATAGTCAAAGGCAACATTGAAAAATGTATTAGACCCTATATATATGAAAGGAGGGAGTAGCAAAAAAGAAATTACCCCAGGCTCAAGCCTGCTAAAGCATGCCTAATAGATCGCCCCTGCTTAGACCACGTGCATAAGAATTCATTTTTAAATATTCAACAAAACTCAAAATATTTTAAGCATAATCTTTTAGGGGTTCATAAAAAAACATGCTACAGTGCATTCATGCTCTCAATGTCCGCTTTACAAGGTAACCAACTATCAAGTCCTATCTAAGAGTGGCGTTTGCGAGCTCGAGCTCTTATCTCGTATACTCCCACATATACCTGGCCATGGGAAGCTCGGCCCAGTCGGCCCGGCCCAAAAAAGCCCGACCTGGCCAGCCCGACGCTGCTCCCGGGCTGGGCTTAGGCCTAGTTTTTGAGCCCGATGGCCGGGCCCGTCATTCTTGCGATTTCTTGAAGGGGCCCGGCCCGAAGCTCGAGGCCCTCGCTGGGATTTTACGTGTTCGGGCTAGGCTCGGGCTTAAAAACCAGGCCCGATGGCCGGACCCGGGCCTGGGTTTTTTGCCTCGGGCTTGGCTAGGCCTGGCCTGAAGCCCGGCCCGGCCCGAGGTTTAGCCAGGTATACTTCCACACCAACAGTATAACTTAAACAAATAGTAAAAAAACATTAAAAAAAACTGTTTTATTTTCAGCAACAAACATGTTCATGTCTTCTAATGTATGCAATTTTCATGGACATGTGGGGTGATCTTTGAAAAATGACGCTCCAATTGGCTCATATTGTATCCAGACAACGGTCTCAAATTGTCACTCGTTGGTACGGCGCGGCCCAGCCGCTCAGGTGAGAGGAGAACACACGACACACTCTGACACAGGCACGCAGCCTATTACTCCTATAATGTAAGACGTTTTCTGATATTAGAGTTTTTTTTAACAATCACGGGGGAGAGTTTCCACACCTGGTCATGGTCTGTGCATACAACATTTTACGCGGTCCAGTGTTTTTTAAAAACATTTCAGTCCTCCATTCGCAACAGATTAACTTCGCACCATGAATATTTTGAGGCCCAACGTACTCCGTGAACAACTGAATGCTGACCCTTGAAGATGTACCAGCGCTGCTTTTAGAGATGAGATGAAAGTATACGTCCTAGACCACCCCTAACCGACCCAGCTCAGGCTGCGTTCGGTGGCGCCAAATGGGCCTGTCCAAGACCCGACTCCAACCAACGACAAGGCATACGTTCCTGCGGATCATGTGGCGTCAAGCTTCAGAATCTCGTACGCAACGGCTGCATGCTGCTGCGACTATTTTTTCTATTCTCTCATCCTCACAATCGAAACGACTACAGCGCAAGCTACAGAGTGTGCAGGCCTCCCGAAACTCCCCCGTACTCGTAGTTTTCCTCCGCCTTTTCTGCTTGTTTGCAGTGGTTCACCCGATTCAGAAACGACTGAACCCGGTGTCTCCAAAAGCGTGAGCGTGGCCTCGCCTTCAAGCGTTGGGCTCGAGGAAGATGCTATCGCTGCCTTGTGCGTGGCCACCAAGTGAGTGCATGCCATGGACCATTCAGATGCATTCGTTGTCGTCGCCCTGGTCATAGGGAGAGATTCTGTTGTGCTCGCTCTCCGGTTGCTCCAGATCGCTCTCCGGTTGCTCGAGATTGCTCTCCAGTCACTCGCGTTGGCTCTTCGGTCACTCGCGCTCCATGCCAGCCGAGCCGCTCCCCGTCCGTCCAGGCTTGTACTTTGCTGACTAGGAGTTGGGTAGAGGTCGTGGGCCGTTCGTCGTTGCGTGTGTCGGTGCCGCCAAGGTCCCAATCTGGGTGTTGTAAGGATTCCAATGTCAGTGTCTTTTTGGACTCTACTTTTGAATCCCAGCTTGCCTTGCTTCGTACGGAGCTCCTTCAAAAGATTGAGTTGTTTCGCACTGAGCTTCACGACGCACTTGCCAAACTTGAGGTTGTGTCGGTTGTGCCTTTGTTGCCTGAGCTCCCGATTGGTTCCATTGAGGAGGCTGAATGCCTCTTCGGAGATTTTTCTCCTCGTGCTCTACATGTGACGCCGTCTTCCCCGGTGAGTGGGGTCACCTCCGAGGTTGTGACTCCAGTTATGCAGATTATGCCTGAGTTGCAGGAGCTTTGTGAGGAATCATCTATGGTGTTACCGATGGAGCTGGGCTCATTGGAGTCCTTGGTGGTGGCCATGACACCCTCGCTACCTCAGTCGCCCGCCTTTGCGAACAATGGAGACTTGGTTGGTTCTATCACTGCCTCATCTATGGCCATCGGGCATGTGGCGTCTTTGAGTGGAGAGGTTGATGAGACATGTGTGTTGGCACCTAACTCTGAGCAAGTGGAGACGCCTGAGTCCATCGTGTCAGTGATACTTGTGACTGATGATGTTGAGGCGGTTGGTACATTGGCGCCCGATCCTTCTGAGCCCAACCAACAGCTCGCCCGTGTGGAGCGTGGAGGCTCCGATGTTGCGGGCACCCACTCGCACGTGATTGTTGGGCATGTTTCTATGCGTGACAAGGTCAATGAGATTCTCTTTCAGATAGAGCTTCACAGCTTGCTCAAACGTTTGGAGAGGATGAGCCCTGGATCTGGCAAGGCGATTGTGGAGGAGGCTCTCACGAGCAAAGGAAAGAAGAGTGGCGTCATAGAAAAGGCGTCCGCAACTACTTGATGGATGGTTATCAGTCTATTGGGTTGTCCTTATGGCTTGACTTGTCTTCGTTGATTTGGGTGTGCCCGTGGTCTTCGGCCGAGTTACTCTTGTTAGGGTGTCTTTGCGATGTATTGGTGGTCGTTAGGTGTTGGGTTTTTGGTTGTCAGGTTCGAAGCCCTGAGAGTAGTCTACGTGTGGTTGGCCTGTATCGGTTTTTGCCCGGTTTTCCATTAATTAACTGGGCAATTCTCTTCTGCTTAATTAATCGATGAGGCAAATCTTTTGCCTCCGTTTAGAAAAAAAAGCGCGAGCAGCTACGACAGGCGCACCGCATGAGGCAAAATTTCATGTTTTGACCCTTATCGCATACATATTCAGGATCTAACCCCGGTTGAGAAAAATTTCGGGATTTAACCCTTTCGCTACCTCCAGGGGCCCTGGCGATAGGGTGCAACGGAGGAGGACGGCGTCCGTTTGCCCGTGCTTACGTGGATTAGTACCCTGGCGGTAGGGTGTGACTGGGTTTTTGCCTTGCAAAGTTTCTGTAACGAAATATCAAAGAGCCCTGGCGGTAGGTTCACCCTACTGCCAGGGGGGTTGGCGGTAGGCTGTGTGACCCTACCGTCAAGGTACGTGGCGGTAAGGTCTTGTGTTTTATTGTTTCAGGTTTAATTGGTTGCTTATTTTCAAAATCAATATTACAGTAATATCACAAATCTTAAACAATTAAATTTGGGCATCACATACACATTAACAAAACTTGAAGTACATAGACACATAATTCCAAAAATAACAAACGGAGTTCAACTAATTAGTAAACGGAGTTTCACATAGACACACAAGTAGCAAACACACTGTTCCACGAATAAGCTACAAACGGAGTTCCACAAACGGAGTTTCAACTACAAGAGCCAACTACCCAAGAGCAGAATTACTTGCTCCTTCCCCTCTTGAAGGTACGGTCCTCGTTACTCTTTGAACGAGTCTCTTCAGTCTTCTTCTTGGGCCGTCAAGGAACCGGTCTCTGGAAAGGGTCCGGACTCAGCAAATCCTTCTTCTTTGGATTCCTCTTCGGCAGCTGAGATGGTTGAGATAATTGAGTTGGTGGAGGTTCATAATCTTCATCGTACTCCTCCTCCCCATTGCTCTCATCCTCCTCCTCCCCTTCTTCATGTGTGGCCTCCTCCTCCTCCTCCTCCTCCTCCTCCTCCTCCTCCTCCTCCTCAGCCAACCTAGACGACAAGGGAACATGGCTCGATGAGCTGATGTGACCATGTGTGGCTACAGGCTGATAAGCTTCAACCGACCCAACGCCACCACACCCAAGCAGCCCTACCAGCTTGCGACAATGCTTCACGAACTTCTGCACTCACAATGAAACAAGGGCACAATAGGTATGAGATTTATGATTGCAAGTGAACAAAGATGCATATGTTTCGAGGAGGCTGAAGTTGTACCTTCATCGTCCCCCTCATGTTGTTATCAAATTGTACGCTCCCGGGGGTAGCACCTAGTGCATCTGAGGCTTCAAAGATGCATTTGTTCAGCTCACCGGACTGCAACAGCATAAGTCAGTCACGATGATGAATAAAATAACTTAAATACAACCGTCAGTTCAAACTTACCACTCTGTTGATGAGGGGTGCAAACTCCCTAAATCCACTATGCATGCCTCTGATGCCGGTCTGGTAGGCCTCTTCCTCGGGGTCATCCCTCTCCAGCTCCACGATGTCTTCCACCGTCCACCGAGGCCTAAGATGAAGACGGTGCTTCTGGCCATCATCGTACCACCTCATGTGCCGGCCCAGGTAAGCATCCCAGTCAGTCACTTTCCTCTCCACATCTTTACGGTACCTCCGTCGGTTCCACTCCATCACATGAGTTTTATGCTCCTCTCCCTAGTTTGTGATCGGGTGATTCTTCTGCCTTCTCATCCTGCAAGGCATAGTCCACAAGAAACATCATAATAAAATCGCCACACAATGAAATCATGGGCACGAAGAACAAGCGCACTCACATGTGAAGCGCGTGGCCGCCGATATCGGTGAGCTGGCCCGGTGGGGTATGCTGATACATCCCAAACTGCGTGGCCACACGGTGTGGCAAGTGCCACTCGACGGCGTACACACATATCATGGGCACGATGCACCGCGAAAGACCACTGTCCGCATCGCACATCATGTTCAGATCGAAGTCCAACTCTCGGTCATGATACGGCCACCGGTTTACCTATTACATATACATTGGTAAGTTCCCACTCTCGGTCAAAAGTGGAATCAAAGAGAAAGGTGGTGAGCTAGTTCATATACCTGCGTATGCGTCAAAGCGTCCAACTCGTCGGTGTAGGTCTTGTACGAAGTCTTGTTCAGGCCCGTGTAGAGTTTGACAACGTCCCACTTGTAAGCTACGGTGGGGTGTCGAGTCGTGTCGCCGTCTTCGCCATAGGCACCCCATGGGCGTCTTGGCATCTTCTCCAGACGCCCCACTGGCAGCCGTTCCCACATCCAAATGGAGAGGGACCACACAAAGCCGCCCATATTGGACTTGTTCCCGTCCTCGGGTTGCGTCGTCAAGCTGCAAAACATCAAATGAGGATCAGATATAACAAAATGTCATGGATATACTTTCGTAGGTAGGAAATTAGATACTCTCTTACCGAACAATATAGGTAGGCGAGAGATGCGGTCCCCCAACTGTACCCTGCATCCCAGTCGGCTAGGAAGAACAGATACGAGCAGTTGGCAGAATTCCCGGAGCTGTCTGGAAACATGACCTCCGTGAGAAGATACCACAGGTAGGCCCTCGCGTACCACTCCACAGTCGCCTCGTATGCGCCTTCAGGGCATGTCTCCCGGTGCTCCGAGAGCCAGGTCAACGGTACACCGGATGTACGGTTACCCTTAGCATCAGGACAGTCACCGATGAGGGTGGTAACTCTCTACAGCCAGTTGGTCCTCTCCACTCGCCCGGTGAGTGGTTGACCCTCGATCGGCATGGCAGTAATCATCGACCAATCCTCGAGGGTCACCATCATCTCCCCGCATGGAAGATGGAAATAATGGGTCTCCGGTTGCCACCAGTCAATCAAAGCTGTCAGAGCTGCGTGGACAAGCGTCGGCGGCTGACACTTGAATTGCAACACGAAACCCAACAGTCGGGCTCTCTTAAAGTACGATGCGTAGCGCTTGTCATAGTCCATATTCCCATGAACCCCATGACCCCTCATGCGCAGTGGCTGGAGCATCTGTCAAAAAGTGGACGGCAAAAGTTAGGAACTTATTTTCATCAATCTGAAAACTTTGATCAATATTTTCTTCATATTACTTACCTCTCCGTTCTCTATGAAACGGGCACGATGACCCTTGTCGAATGCGTAGTCAAGCATGGAGTATCGTGGGCCGATGTTGTCCGCAAGAGGTGCCCGCCTTAATAAAATTTCATAAACAAAAGCATCATAAGCATAAGCATACATAAAAAAAATGAAATTTCTTGGTTACATGAACTAGGGTTCATCTTAAGCATATTCCTCCAACCACATATACTACACATGATGGATCAAATCATATCAACATGCATCATATCAAAATAAAATCCTCCAACATGCATCATATCATCATTTTTTAAACAATTTTTTAAATAGAGTTCATCTTCGATGTTTTTTCTCCAAACAACATCTTCATATCATCATATCAACATCCATCATAAAACTACAATCAAGTCCTCCCACATGCATTACATCATAATTTTTTTAACAAAAAAATTTATGAACTAGGGTTCATCTTCACACTAAAATATGAACTTTTGATTAGAGTTCATATTCAATACCACTAGTTACTAAAGAACTAAGAACTGGAACTAGAATCAAGCTAAAACAATCCTAGGTTAAAAAGATTCCAATCTAAGTTAAAAAATATGAGGGATTTCAAGCAAATAATGCATCGAATCGGAAGCAAGTTTGCAAAAACTAATTGGAGGGATCAGAGGAGCTTATGTTTCTCTCTTCGGGGCCATCTCGATCCACAAAAACGATGAAGATCCAAGGGGTAGAGTGGAGGAGATGAGAGAGGGAGAGAGGGGCGAGTGGGGAAAAAGAAACTGCCGACGGGGGGAGGGGGAGGGGTGGGGAAATGGGCAGGGGTGCGGGGTCTCGGGTGATATAACTGCTCGCGTCCTACCGCTAGGGGCGCTGACGGTAGGGTTAGACAGCCTATCGCCAGGGGGATGTGGCGGTAGGGTGCGATGAAGGGGGGCGGCAGTCGTCTTCGCGTGCTGACGTGGACTAGTGCCCTACCGTCAGGGCCCCTGGCGGTAAGAAAAGGGGTCAAATCCCAAAAAAAATCCCAACCGGGGTCAGATCCTGAATTTATATGCCAGAAGGGTCAAAACACAAAATTTAGCCATCGCATGATTGATGTTCTCTCTGTTGTACCGTCAGGGAGTAGTGAGGGTGGAAAAGAGGGAATTGGGAGGCATGGTGGTGATCCATTGAGTAATTGGTGAGGCCAAAAACCATGAAGGGACTCTTTTTTTTGAATTGTTTGAATTGCTTACCCCATGTGTCATGTGGTCATGAAGGGACTATTTCACTAAGAGAATTTCCAAAGAAATTTTGCAGAGTTTTTTTTGTTAGCGTTGGTTAGTTTTGTGCTTCACGCGAGGCCGAAGGCAGGGACGACGTTAGGAGGGACACGGTGAGCGTTGGCCATGGCAACGTAGAGATGTGAATGAGTGTGAGCGCATCCAAAACTTGATGGGTGCGAGTCGGACGACCCACTCCATCACTACTTGTAGGATTGCAACTCGTAGGGATTTCTTTTCGAATTCATTTGTATTAGATTCAACAATAAATTGGAGCACACAAGAAAAAAAAGACGGTGAATGTGATGTGTGTTCGACTGATCTGTGTTAGTGGGTGCTCGACAACGACGTTGGTGAAGCTGGCGGCGGTTGGAGGGATCGAGCACGACGATCTTCAATAGCGACCGGCTAGGTCACCGAAGAAGAGAGCGTCAACGCACAATCTTGAAGGGTGGAAAGCTCGTCATCATACCCGGACTTGCCGTGCAGCAGTTCAGGTGATTTCTCTCACGCTTTCTTTAAGGGGTCATCATGATTGGTTTGGGATTGTGAGGCGACGGTGATGTCCCAATGTAGGAATAATGTTCTCCTTGCCCATTCTCCGTCTCATTGATATGCTTATCGTTGACGGAGAGTGTGCGGAGCCGTGTTCCGACAAGTGTTCTAGGACCTGTCTGTTTAGTTTTTCGGTTGATCCGTCAAGATTCGATCGAAGGTCATGGTCTTCAAAGTTTCTACATGCCTTTATCGGCGTTTTCTTCTTGAGGACAGCGATCTGGCCGCTGGTATCTCCTGGCCTGCATCGTTGAGTTCCCCAACCGTTGCTTCTACTAGCTCCTAGGTTTATAAAACTTTGCACCACCGAGCCAGAGTCCCAGAGGCGGCATCGAGATATAATCACAGTCGTACTATTGGATGCAAGAGGAAGAAAACTTCAACACTCACAATTATTTGATTGCAGTTTTATCTTCTTATATGGATATGTTTGTTAGTACCAGTGATGATTAATATCTGGCCTTAGGCCTTTTCGCAAAATAATCAATAAAAAAATGCATCCACTCCAATCTCATATGAAGACTTTTTATATTTTTCCTGTGCACGGTCAAATGCTCATACAATCTTAATTTGTCATGAGACTCGATTGCAGTTATTTCTCTTTCCCTATTCCCGTGTTTTAGAAACTGTGTGAATCAAAGAGGACGCATGGGCCTAGGCCACAAGATTACAAATCTTGAGACCCATACCGGACACAACTCTAGATGTCAATGTGCGAAAGTAGTAGGGTAGTGTCGCCAGGGCTATGTCCCGCCCGTACCGGTTCATGTTAAGAGTCGCCTACATGCAAGCAAATCCGGTCAACCTATCAGCCCAATCTCTCATGCGTTGCCATAGGTTCGCTCGCTCACTCCGATTTTCTTTATTTTCTCTATTTTTCCTTTCTTTTCTTTGTTTTGCTTTCTTATTTCACTAGTTTCCTTTTTCTTTTCTTTATTCCTTCATCATTCTTTGTTTATTTTTCACAATTTTTTTTGATATTTTTCTTTCTCATTATACTTTTGGTTCGTTTTAGTTACTTTCTTGGTTTTCTTCGTATTCCATGACTTTCTTTACTTTTCTGTTTTTCTTGTCAGTTTCAATCAGTTTCCTTTTTAACACATGTCTGCTTTTTGTGAGTACACAATGTATATTTTTAGCACATGTGAAATATTTTTTATAACATTTGGACATTTTTCAAATGCATGCTGTATTTTTTTTAAAATAAAATACATGTTTTCAACACTTTTTGAGTACACTAGAGCATTTTCTAAATACATCTTGTATAGTTTTTGGTGGCAATTTACATTATTTCAAAACTTAATAATATTATTTAGATTTTCTAAACATTTTAAAAAATCACGCACATTTTTTGGAAACATGTGAATACTTCTTTAAAACTTCACATACATTGTTATAATGGAAATAAACATTTCTAACCTACGGGAGCACTTTCTTTAGATTGCATGAACATTTTATAAAATGCCACGAACATTCTTTTGTATCACTGAAAGATTTTCTTTAAAATGTGACATACATTACGTTAATGGTAAGATTTTTTTTACATTACACAAACATTTGTTTTTACATTATACACATTTTTAAAACTCGCAAACATTTTCTAAAATGTAAAATACATTTTTAATGTATGAACCATTGTTTTTAAATTACGTTAACATTTTTTTACATTGTCCCAGGTCGGTGTATTAACTATTTTTTTGTCTTTTTTATTTTGAACCTTTTAAAAGCTAAAAAATTGAGAAATTTCTGAAATCATAAATAGATTAGGAAAATTTATGAGACCGGGTTTTTTTTTGAAAATTTAAGGTTTTTTATAAAAATGGTAACATTTTTTAAAATGATATTTTTTGTATTGTGAACAAATTTTGAAAAACTTTCTAGAATTTCAAACTTTTTTTAAAAATTTCCGATCATTTTTTATATCCCACACAATGTTTGAAAGCGCAAACATGTGGGAATTTCAAACATATTCAAAAAATTGCGAACCTTTTCTTAGAAGGCGATTTTTTTAAGAAAGGGCAAATGTTAAAAGAAACAACATTATTCTTTCTAAAAACAAATCAAACCCAAACAGGTCAAGAACCTTCTAGAAGGTTCCCAAATCTGGGATTTATGGAACGCTAAACGGGCTGGCCTAGTTAGTTGCTCGCCTCTCTTGATCTGTACCTTTGCTCGACAAAGCGGGGCAAAGAGCGTGGATTTGCGCCTCGGTGATGCGGCGACTATATCTCTCTTACAGTGAAACGGAGGAAGCTCTTGTTTTAAGAGTCTTCAGCAAAAATGGGCCGACCCTTTAGCGCGTGCAGACTTAAAAGGAATAGAGTAGAGAAAAGGGTGGGGACACACGGATCGGCCCTGGTATCCTGATGTTGGACAACGCTGCTAGCCACTGATGCACAAATTTTACAATCATTGGGATTTTCCATGGGTAGACCTCCTATGGAACACATACTACACCACAAAAATACCGCATGCAACTGATCCGTGTGGATCATTTTGGTGGAGACTGGAGAGACATATCAAAACTTATTCCGGTATATAGAGGGATTACTCAAGTCAAAGTTGCTAATGGAACCCACGTCCTATTCTGGACCTATGGTGCAATTCTATTATGGCGGAATTGTTGGGGAACGTAGCAGAAATTCAAAATTTTCTACGCATCACCAAGATCAATCTATGGAGTAATCTAGTAACGAGGGGAAGGAGAGTGCATCTACATACCCTTGTAGATCGCTAAGCGGAAGCGTTCAAGTGAACGGGGTTGATGGAGTCGTACTCGTCGTGATCCAAATCACCGATGATCCTAGTGCCGAACGGACGGCACCTCCGTGTTCAACGCATGTACAGCCCGGTGACGTCTCCTACGCCTTGATCCAGCAAAGGGAGAAGGAGAGGCTGGGGAAGACTCCATCCAGCAGCAGCACAACGGCGTGGTGGTGGTGGAGGAGCGTGGTACTCCAGCAGGGCTTCGCCAAGCACCGCAAGAGACGAGGAGGGAGAGGGGTAGGACTGCGCCAAGAAGAAGATGTTCTCGTGTCTATGGCAGCCCCAAACCCCCACTATATATAGGGGAAAGGAAGGGGTTGCGCCCCCACCTAGGTTTCCACCCCTAGGGGTGGTGGCCAGCCCTAGATCCCATCTAGGGGGCGGCCAAGGGGGGAGAAAGGGGGGGCGCACCACTAGGTGGGCCTTAGGCCCATCTGAGCCTAGGGTTTCCCCCTTTTCCCTTCTCTCTTTGCCTTGGGCCCTGGTGGGGGGGCGCACCAGCCCACCTGGGGCTGGTCCCCCTTCACACTTGACCCACGCAGCTCTCTGGGGCAGGTGGCCCCACCTGGTGGACCCCTGGGACCCTCCCGGTGGTCCCGGTACGTTACCGATAGCACCCGAAACTTTTCCGGTGACCAAAACAGGACTTCCCATATATAAATCTTTACCTCCGGACCATTCCGGAACTCCTCATGATGTCCGAGATCTCATCCGGGACTCCGAGCAACATTCGGTAACCACATATATCTATTCCCTATAACCCTAGCGTCATCGAACCTTAAGTGTGTAGACCCTACGGGTTCGGGAACCATGCAGACATGACCGAGACAACTCTCCGGTCAATAACCAAAAGCGGGATCTGGATACCCATGTTGGCTCCCACATGTTCCACGATGATCTCATCGGATGAACCACGATGTCAAGGACTTAATCAATCCCGTATTCAATTCCCTTTGTCCAGCGGTATTGTACTTGCCCGAGATTCGATCGTCGGTATCCCGATACCTTGTTCAATCTCATTACCGCCAAGTCTCTTTACTCGTTCCGTAACACATCATCCCGTGATCAACTCCTTGGTCACATTGTGCACATTATGATGATGTCCTACCGAGTGGGCCCAGAGATATCTCTTCGTTTACACGGAGTGACAAATCCCAGTCTCGATTCGTGCCAACCCAACAGACACTTTCGGAGATACCTGTAGTGTACCTTTATAGCCACCCGGTTACATTGTGACGTTTGGCACACCCAAAGCACTCCTACGGTATCCGGGAGTTGCATAATCTCATGGTCTAAGGAAATGATACTTGACATTAGAAAAGCTTTAGCATACGAACTACACGATCTTTGTGCTAGGCTTAGGATTGGGTCTTGTCCATCACATCATTGTCCTAATGATGTGATCCCGTTATCAACGACATCCAATGTCCATGGTCAGGAAACCATAACCATCTATTGATCAACGAGCTAGTCAACTAGAGGCTTACTAGGGACATGGTGTTGTCTATGTATCCACACATGTATCTGAGTTTCCTATCAATACAATTCTCATGGATAATAAACGATTATCATGAACAATAGAATATATAATAATAACTAATTTATTATTGCCTCTAGGGCATATTTCCAACAGTCTCCCACTTGCACTAGAGTCAATAATCTAGTTCACATCGCCATGTGATTAACACTCACAGGTCACATCGCCATGTGACCAACATCCAAAGAGTTTACTAGAGTCACTAATCTAGTTCACATCACTATGTGATTAATACTCAATGAGTTCTGGGTTTGATCATGTTATGCTTGTGAGAGAGGTTATAGTCAACGGGTCTTGCCATATTCAGATCCCTATGTATTTCGCAAAACTTTATATCATAGATCCTGCTACCACGTTCCACTTGGAGCTATTCCAAATTGTTGCTCCATTATACGTATTCGGTATCTCTACTCAGAACTATCCGGATAGGTGTTAAGCTTACATCGACGTAACTCTTTACGTCGAACTCTTTATCACCTCCATAACCGAGAAACATTTCCTTATTCCTCTAAGGATAATTTTGACCGCTATCTGGTCATCCAGTCCTAGATCACCTTTGTACCCTCTTGCCAGACATGTGGCAAGGCACACATCAGGTGCGGTACTCAGCATGGCATGCCGTATAGAGCCTATGACAAGAGCATAGGGGACGACCTTCGTCCTTCCTCTTTCTTCTACCATGGTCAAGCTTTGAGTCTTACTCAACTTCACACCTTACAACTCAGGTAAGAACCCCTTCTTTGACTGATCTATTTTGAACTCCTTCAAAAACATGTCAAGGTGTGCGTTCTTTGAAAGTATCATCAGGCGTCTTGATCTATCTCTATAGATCTTGATGCCCAATATGTAAGCAGTTTTATCCAGGTCTTCCTTTGAAAAACACTCTTCAAACAACCGTTTATGCTTTCCAGAAATTCTACATTATTTCAGATCAACAATATGTCATCCACATATACTTATCAAAAATATTGTAGTGTTCCCACTCACTTTCTTGTAAATACAAGTTTCTAGCAAACATTGTATAAACTTAAAAGCTTTGATCACTCCATCAAAACATATATTCCGATTCCGAGATGCTTGCTCTAGTCCATAGAAGGATCGCTGGAGCCAGCATACCTTTTAGCATCCTTAGGATCGACAAAACCTTTTATTGTATCACATACAACTTTTTCTTACGAAAACTGGTAAGAAAACTTGTTTTGACATCCATCTGTCAGATTTCATAATCGAAAAACACAGCTAATGCTAACATGATTCCGACGGACTCAAGCATCGCTATGGGTGAGAAATTCTCATCGTAGTCAACTCCTTGAACTTGTGAAAAGACTCTTTCCCACAAGTTGAGCTTCATAGACGGCAACATTACCGCCCACGTCCGTCTTCTTCTTAAAGATCCATTTATCTCGATGGCTTGCCGATCAACGGGCAAGTCCACCAAAGTCCATACATGGATCCTATCTCGGATTTCATGGCTTCTAACCATTGGTCGGAATACGGGCCCACCATCGCTTCTCCATAGCTCGTAGGTTCATTGTTGTCTAACAACATGATATCTAAGACATGATTACCATACCACTCAGGAGTAGTACATATCCTTGTCGACCTACGAGGTTCGATAGCAACTTGATCCGAAGCTTCATGATCACTATCATTAACTTCCTCTTCAACAGACGTAGGCTCCACAGAAAACATCTTTCTGTGTTGCATCACTCTCTGGTTGAAGTAAAGGTTCAACAACCTCATCAAGTTCTATCTTACTCCCACTCAATTCTTTCGAGAGAAACTCCTTCTCGAGAAAGGACTCGTTCTTAGCAACAAACAATTTGCCCTTGGATCTGAGATAGAAGGTATACCCTACTGTCACCTTTGGGTATCCTATGAAGATGTGTTTATCCGCTTTGGGTTCGAGCTTCTCCGGCTGAAGCCTTAAGCATCGCATCCCCAAACGTTAAGAAACAACAACTTTGTTTTCTTGCCAAACCAATGTTCTTATGATGTCGTCTCAACGGACTTAGATGGTGTCAAGTGAATGCAGCTGTCTCTAGCGCATAACCTCAAAATGAAAATGGTAGATTGATAAGAGACACCATATATCGCACCATATCTCATAAGGTTCATTTATGACGTCCGGACACACCATTACCCTGTGGTGTTCTAGGTGGCTTCAACTGTGAAACAATTCCACAATGTCTTAAGTGTTTGCCAAACTCATAACTCAGAAATTCTCATTGATCAGATTGTTGGAATTTGATCTTCTTGTTATGATGATTCTTAACTTCACTCTGAAATCGCTTGAACTTTTCAAACGTTTCAGACTTGTGCTTCATTAAGTAAATATACCTATATCTAGTCAAATCGTCAGTGAAGATGAGAAAATAGCGATATCGACCGCACACTTCAATTCTCATTGGATCACACACATCAGCACGTATGATTTCCAACAAGTCACTTGCCCGTTTCATTGTACCTGAAAGCGGGGTCTTAGTCATCCTGCCCATGAGGCATGGCTTGCATGTGTCAAGCGATTCAAAATCAAGTGACTCCAAACATCCATCGACATGGAGTTTCTTCATGCATCTTACGCCAATATGACCTAAGCGGCAGTGCCACGAGAAAGTGGTACTATCATTATTAACTCTACATCTTTTGGCGTGAACATGTGTATTACCACGACCGAGATTCAATGAACCATTCACATAGGGTGCATGACCATGAAAGGTATCATTCATGTAAACAGAATAACCATTATTCTCTAACTTAAATGAATGACCGTATTGCAATGAACATGATCTAATCATATTCATGCTCAACGTAGACACCTGATAACATTTATCTAGGTTCAATACTAATCCCGAAGGCAGATGGAGCGTGCGATGGTGATCTTACCTACGTGAAAACCACAACGTGATATGCCAATTTCTATTCACCCTTCATAAGGACCCTTCTCATCGAATCCGATCCGACTAAAGTGGGAGAGACAGACACCCGCTAGCCACCTTATGCAACTAGTGCATGTCAGTCGGTGGAACCAGTCTCACGTAAGAGTACGTATAAGGTCGGTCCGGGCCGCTTCATCCCACGATGTCGCCGAATCAAGATAAGACTAGTAATGGCAAGTAAATTGACAATATCGACGCCCACAACTGCTTTGTGTTCTACTCGTGCATAGAAACTACGCATAGACCTAGCTCATGATGCCACTATTGGGGAACGTAGCAGAAATTCAAAATTTTCTATGCATCACCAAGATCAATCTATGGAGTAATCTAGCAACGAGGGGAAGGAGAGTGCATCTACATACCCTTTTAGATCGCTAAGCGGAAGCGTTCAAGTGAACAGGGTTGATGGAGTCGTACTCGTCGTGATCCAAATCACCAATGATCCTAGTGCCGAACGGACGACACCTCCGTGTTCAACACACGTACAGCCCGGTGACGTCTCCTACGCCTTGATCCAGCAAAGGGAGAAGGAGAGGTTGGGGAAGACTCCATCCAGCAGCAGCACGACGGCATGGTGGTGGTGGAGGAGCGTGGTACTCCAGCAGGGCTTCGCCAAGCACCGCAAGAGACGAGGAGGGAGAGGGGTAGGGCTGCGCCAAGAAGGAGATGTTCTCGTGTCTATGGCAGCCCAAAACCCCCACTATATATAGGGGAAAGGGAGGGGCTGCGCCCCCACCTAGGTTTCCACCCCTAGGGGTGGCGGCCAGCCCTAGATCCCATCTAGGGGGCGGCCAAGGGGGGAGAGAGGGGGGAGCACCACTAGGTGGGCCTTAGGCCCATCTGAGCCTAGGGTTTCCCCCTTTTCCCTTCTCTCTTCGCCTTGGGCCCTGGTGGGGGGGGGGGGGCGCACCAGCCCACCTGGGGCTGGTCCCCCTTCACACTTGGCCCACGCAGCCCTCTGGGGCAGGTGGCCCCACCCGGTGGACCCCTGGGACCCTCCTGGTGGTCCCGGTACGTTACCGATAGCACCCGAAACTTTTCCGGTGACCAAAACAGGACTTCCCATATATAAATCTTTACCTCTGGACCATTTAGGAACTCCTCGTGATGTCCGGGATCTCATTCGGGACTCCGAACAACATTCGGTAACCACGTATATCTATTCCCTATAACCCTAGCGTCATCGAACCTTAAGTGTGTAGACCCTACGGGTTCGGGAACCATGCAGACATGACCGAGACAACTCTCTGGTCAATAACCAACAGCGGGATCTGGATACCCATGTTGGCTCCCACATGTTCCAGAATGATCTCATCGGATGAACCACGATGTCAAGGACTTAATCAATCCCGTATTCAATTCCCTTTGTCCAGCGGTATTGTACTTGCCCGAGATTCGATCGTCGGTATCCCGATACCTTGTTCAATCTCGTTACCGGCAAGTCTCTTTACTCGTTCCGTAACACATCATCCCGTGATCAACTCCTTGGTCACATTGTGCACATTATGATGATGTCCTACCGAGTGGACCCAGACATACCTCTCCGTTTACACGGAGTGACAAATCCCAGTCTCGATTCGTGCCAACCCAACAGACACTTTGGGAGATACCTGTAGTGTACCTTTATAGCCACCCAGTTACGTTCTGATGTTTGGCACACCCAAAGCACTCCTACGGTATCCGGGAGTTTCACAATCTCATGGTCTAAGGAAATGATACTTGACATTAGAAAAGCTTTAGCATACGAACTACACGATCTTTGTGCTAGGCTTAGGATTGGGTCTTGTCCATCACATCATTCTCCTAATGATGTGATCCCATTATCAACGACATCCAATGTCCATGGTCAGGAAACCGTAACCATCTATTGATCAACAAGCTAGTCAACTAGAGGCTTACTAGGGACATGGTGTTGTCTATGTATCCACACATGTATCTGAGTTTCCTATCAATACAATTCTAGCATGGATAATAAACGATTATCATGAACAATGAAATATATAATAATAACTAATTTATTATTGCCTCTAGGGCATATTTCCAACAGGAATCACACCCAAGAGCATTTTCCTATGCCATCTCGGAAGACATTTAAGTTAAGGAGTTCCTGGCCACTACATCGCTAGATATAACATTCCATCTTCCGCTCTCGAATCAAGCTCAGCAGAGGTGAGGGACTTACATGCCATAACCCAAAGTGTTGCCCTATCAGAAGATCACACAAACCAATGGACATATATCTGGGGCTCCTCTGAATTCACAGCACGCAGATACTACACGCAGTTTCAATTGGATTTGGACATCCAGAGCAACCATGAAAATCAAGGTCTTTGGCTGGCTCTTACTCTCGGACAGACTCAACACGAGAAATATGCTGAAATGCAGACATTATTATATTGAAGACAACCATGACTACATCCTATGTGGCCAATGCATTGAAGAGACGGTCGAGCATCTATTATTTGAATGCACGTTCAGCTTGGAGTACATGATCTACTTGGACTCATGGGTATATATATAGGAGTACATGATCTACTTGGAGTACAAGACAAGCCAGAATATTCCTAGTTTATCCTATGTTTCCTAATACAATCACGTTACTCAATATCCCCCTGCAGTCACAACGGTAGCGACGAGACGGTGAGCCTGAAGAAGAATCTGAAGGA
>NC_041382.1:150462004-150522750 GCF_002162155.2 Triticum dicoccoides | reverse complement strand
CATCGCGGAGTCATGGTTGGAGTGGCAACCGACGAGGTTGCTCAAGCAAGGCAGTAGCCCTTTGTGCCGTTGTCGAGGTAGTCGAGAGTGTGGGTGGTGGAGCCGTGGTCGAGGTAGCTGATACGTCTCCAATGTATCTATAATTTATGAAGTATTCATGCTATTATATTATCAACTTTGGATGTTTTATATGCATTTATATGCTACTTTATATGGTTTTTGGGACTAACCTATTAACCTAGAGCCCAGTGCCAGTTTCTGTTTTTTCCTTGTTTCTGAGTTTTACAGAAAAGGAATATCAAACGGAGTCCAATTGACGTGCCAATTTTTCATGATTTTTTATGGACCAAAAGAAGACCCCGGAGTAAAAGAGTTGGGCCAGAAGAGTCCCGGGGCGTCCAAGAGGGTGAGGGGCGTGCCCCCCCAGGCGCGTGGGCCTGCCTCGTGGACGCCTCGGGCACCTCCTTGACGTGAGACCGACGCAAAAATTCCTATTAATACAGAAACCTCGGAAAATTAACCTAGATGGGGAGTTCCGCCGCCAGAAGCCTCTGTAGCCACCGAAAACCAATCTAGGCCCTCTCTGGCACCCTGCCAGAGGGGGCCATCATCACCGAAGGGCATGGAGGAGGATCCCGGAGGGGCCATCATCACCATGAAGGCCAAGGACCAGAGGGGGAACCTCTCCCCATCTAGGGGAGGCCATGGAGGAGGAAGCAGAAGGGGGAGAACCTCGTCTCCTCTCTCTTGGTGGCACCGGAGTGCCATCGAGAGGGGAATCATCGTCGCGGTGATCGTCTTCATCAACATCACCACCATCATCACCACCCTCATCTCTTTTACACTGTCCACTCTCCCGCACCCCGCTGTAATCCCTACTTGAACGTGGTGCTTTATGCCACATATTATGATCCAATGATGTGTTGCCATCCTATGATGTTTTGAGTAGATATCTTTTGTCTTTGGGTTGATTGATGATCTAGTTTGATATGAGTTGTATGTTTTACTTTGATGCTGTCCTATGGTGCCCTCCGTGTCACACAAGCGTGAGGGATTCCCGCTGTAGGGTGTTGCAATACATTCATGATTCGCTTATAGTGGGTTGGTGAGTGACTGAAACACTAACCCGAGTAAGGGGGTTGTTGCGTATGGGAATAAAGAGGACTTGATGCTTTAATGCTATGGTTGGGTTTTACCTTAATGATCTTTAGTAGTTGCGGATGCTTGCTAGAGTTCCAACCATAAGTGCATATGATCCAAGAAGAGAAAGTATGTTAGCTTATGCCTCTCCCTCATATGAAATTGCAATAGTGATTACCGGTCTTGTTAATGATTGCCTAGGGCAATTCCGCACACCGATCCACCATTATTCCACACTTGCTACTTATAATATTTAGTAACATATTCTAACTTATTGATAACAACACCTACTTTCATATTTTAGCTCTCCGATATCATGAAAAGTTATCTACTCCATACCCACAACGTAGTTTTATTTTTCGTTTCTAGTTGGAAGCAAACGTTCGGTGTACGTAGAGTCGTATCGGTGGCAGATAGGGCTTGAGAGAATATTGATCTTACCTTTAGCTCCTTGTGGGTTCGACACTCCATACTTATCACTTCCACCTTTGGAAATTGCTACGATGATTCCCTGCACTTGGGGATTATCAAGCTCTTTTCTGGCGCCGTTGTCAGGGAGCAATAGCGTGGGGTTGATATTCTCGTGTGTGCTTGTTTGCTTTCTTCACTAAGTAGATTTTGTTTTTCCTTTTTTGTTTCTATTTAGTTGTGGGTGAAACATACAAAAAAAATTAAAAGAATGAAAATACAAATAAAATTACTTGCCTCTCATGCCTAATTTTTTTTTCAAAAAGAGAAGTGATTGGAAAGTTATGCATTGAAGAAGTGAGGGTCGACCTTAAGCACTCGTGTTCATGCTCAGGGAAACAATGTAGAATTTTTCATGGAAGTTTCTATGTAAATAATTATACCCTTATATATATATCCATTGTATTATAAAAATAATGTGCCAAGCTTTGGTTTTAGGATGATTAGATTGTTTGTTTACTATGTGCAGAACAAAAACAGAAACTTTGGCTGTAGCGCGTGATTTTACATTTTTTTTACTGGAATGTCAAATGGGTCTGAAACTTTTTGCGCATTAATTTTGTATAAATTTTTCAAATTTTCAAATTTATTTCATAATTTTTCGAGTTATAGAAGTTTACTAGACCTGCAGATTACTACAGACTGTCCTGTTTTAGACAGATTCTGTTTTTCGTGTGTTGTTTGCTTATTTTGATGCATCTATGGCTAGTATCGGAAGGTATCAACCATAGAGAAGTTGGAATACAGTAGATATAGTTCTAATATGAAATTATAATGAGTTTGCAATAGTACCCAAAGGTAGTGATTTTCTTTATTATACTAACGGATCTCACAAAGTTTTTGTTAAAAGTTTTTGTGGATGAAGTGTTCGAAGAACAAGGAGTTACCGACGTGAGAAGAGTAAAGAGAGGCAAGATCTCAAGCTTGGGGATGCCCAAGGCAACCCAAGTAAATATTCTAAGGATACTCAAGCATCTAAGCTTGGGGATGCCCCGGTTGGCATCCCATCTTTCTTCTTTAACAATTATCGGTATACCTCGGTTTTTGTTTTGTTCATATGATTTGTGTCTTTTGTGTTTTGTGTTTTTCCTTTATGAACCATGCTAGTATGAGATAGCCCTTCATTGATTTATAGAATGCTTCATGTACTTTACTTATATCTTTTAAGTATGATCTTATAGAATTGCTCTTTGTGCTTCACTTAAATCTTTTGAGTATGGTTTTATAGAATGCTTCGTGTGCTTCACTTATATATTTCAAGCTTGGATATTGGTTAGTCTATATTAATTGTAGAACGCTCCATGAACTTCACTTATATCTTTTGGAGTATGAATAATACTATTATCTAAAGCGGGTTTGGAAGAGTGTCAACTTTAGGAACTAGTGATCCCGCTATTCCGAATGAGGAGAATTTTGCTCATGTGGAGAGTAGTAAAATTTCTATGCTTGTAGATCATGAAAAGAATGCTTTATGTGATGGTAATATTGTTGAACTCATTCATGATGCTACTGAAAATTATTATGAGGGAGGAATACATGCTTGTAGGGGTGCAATAATATCAAGTTTTCCTCTCTATGTGCTTAAAGTTTTGAAGTTATACTTGTTTTGCCTTCCTATGCTAGTTGATTCTTGTTCCCATAAATTGTGTGCTCACAAAATCCCTAGGCACAGAAAGTGGGTTAGGTTTAAATGTGCTAGTCATATTCTTCATGATGCACTCTTTATGTTCAAAGTCTTATCTTTTATGTGAGCATCATTGAAATCATTATGCCTAGCTAAAAGGCATTAAAGAAGAGCGCTCGTTGGGAGACAACCCAATATTTAACCTTACTGTTTTTGTGTGTTTATATGATTAAGATACTGTAGTAACCATGTTTTATAGCTTTTGTTTCAATAAAGTGCCAGGCAAGACCTTTGGGAAGACTTGGGTGAAAGTTAATGTGATCTTGTTGTAAAAAACAGAAACTTTGCGCTCACGAGATTAGCTACCATTTTTTACAGGAGAGTGCTTTGGTGATGATTCTTTTTGAAGAAGATTAATAGACAAATTTCTCACGTCCACCAATTTATTTCATAATTTTTTGAGTAGCAGAAGTATGGTTAGTGTTCAGATCATTACAGACTGTTCTGTTTTTAACAGATTCTGTTTTCATTGCATAGTTTGCTTGTTTTCTAGTTTCTATGACTTATATTCCTCAATATAAATTGTAGAAATGATATGGTACAGTAGGCATTGTGTGAGAAAAATTACGATCCTTGTCTTTGACAGTACCAAGGTGAATGGTTTACTCTTTATCATACTAACCTATCTCACGAAGTTCCGTTAAGTTTTGTGTGATTGAAGTTTTCAAGCTCTGGGTGAGATATTGATATGAGGAGAAGAAGGAGTGGAAATACCCTAAGCTTGGGGATTCCAAGGCACCCCAAGGTAATATTCAAGAAAGACTCAAGCGCCTAAGCTTGGGGATGCCTCGGAAGGCATTCTCTCTTTCGTCTTCAAAACTATCGGTATACCTTACTCGGAGCTATATTTTTATTCGTCGCATGATATGTGTTTTGCTTGGAGCGTATTTTCAATTTTACTTGCTGTTTGAATAAAATCATTGGATCCGAATTATTAAATGAAAAAGAATCATCCCATGGCTAGTTAATTATTTGACTACTCAGTGTCCTTCACTATTATCTTTTTTGAGTAGTTTGTCATTTACTCACGTGCTTCACATATATCCTATGAGTAAATGGTTGAATGAATTAAATATCAAAAATCTGAATTTATATATGTTTTATATGCTTATACCATGGGGAGTAATGACTTCACACAGAATAAGTATAGGTAGTAAACTTATTGAAAGTTAACAAACGTAGAATCTATCATTTGAACAATTCATGAAAGAATATTGAAGGAAGAGAGATTTCACATATAAATATACTACCTTGGAAATCTTTTATAATTGTGAGCACTCATTAAAATATGACATGCTAAGAGGTTGATGTCGGACAAGGAAGCCAACATAATGGGTTATGTTTTCTTATATCCAAAATAAAGTATGTTGTCTTGGATCATCCAACATGTTGAGCTTGCTTTCCCCCTCATGCTAGCCAAATTCTTTGCACCAAGTAGAGATACTACTTGTGCTTCCAAACATTCCTTAAACCAATTTTGCCATGAGAGTCCACCATACCTACCTATGGATTGAGTAAGATCCTTCAAGTAAGTTGTCATCGGTGCATGCAATAAAAAATTGCCCTCTAAATATGTATGATCTATTAATGTGGAGAAAATAAGCTTTATACGATCTTGTGATGTGGAAGAAATAAAAGCAACGACTGCATAATAAAGGTCCATATCACGAGTGGCAATATAAAGTGACGTTCTTTGCATTAAGATTTTGTGTATCCAACCATAAAAGCGCATGAAAACCTTTGCTTCCCTCTGCGAAGGGCCTATCTTTTACTTTTATCTTCTACCCTTATGCAAGAGTCATGGTGATCTTCACCATTCCTTTTTACATTTTATCCTTTGGCAAGCACATTGTGTTGGAAAGATCCTGATATATATATATATATATATATCCAATTGGATGTAAGTTATCATGAACTGTTATTGTTGACATTACCCTTGAGGTAAAAGGTTGGGAGGCGAATCTATAAGCCCCTATCTTTCTCTATGTCCGATTAAAACTTTAACCCATAAATATCATGTGCGTGTTAGCAATTGTGAAAGACTAAATGATAGTTGAGTATGTGGAGTTTGCTAAATCAAAGCTCTGACATAGACCCTTCCTGAAAATAAGATGAATTGCAATTGTTTGATGACTGAGAATATAGTTTGTTAGTTTCAAGAGAGTTTATGATCTATACTTTAACTACTGTTATGATATATAATGATGATAGAAAAAGTGATTGGAACTATCATTGATGAAACTTATGCACTTGCTAGCATTCACACTTCATAAATTATTTCTTTTATCATTTACCTACTCGAGGACGAGCAGGAATTAAGCTTGGGGATGCTGATACGTCTCCAACGTATCTTTAATTTATGAAGTATTCATGCTATTATATTACCAACCTTGGATGTTTTATATGCATTTATATGCTATTTAATATGGTTTTTGGGACTAACCTATTAACCTAGAGCCCAGTGCCAATTTCTGTTTTCCCTTTTTTTTGAGTTTTACAGAAAAGGAATATCAAACGAAGTCCAATTGACGTGCCAATTTTTGATGATTTTTTATGGACCAAAAGAAGACCTCGGAGTGAAAGAGTTGGGCCAGAAGAGTCCCGGGGCATCCACGAGGGTGGGGGCGCCTACCTCGTGGACGCCTCGGGCACCTCCTTGACGTGAGACCGACGCCTAAAATTCCTATAAATACAGAAACCTCGGAAAATTAACCTAGTTCGGGAGTTCCGCCGCCAGAAGCCTCTGTAGCCACCGAAAACCAATCTAGGTCCTCTCTGGCACCCTGCCGGAGGGGGCCATCATCACCGGAGGGCATGGAGGAGGATCCCGGAGGGGCCATCATCACCATGAAGGCCAAGGACCAGAGGGGAACCTCTTCCCATCCAGGGGGAGGCCATGGAGGAGAAAGCACAAGGGGGATAACCTCTCCTCCTCTCTCTTGGTGGCACCGGAGTGCCATCGAGAGGGGAATCATCGTCACGGTGATCGTCTTCATCAACATCACCATCATCATCACCACTCTCATCTCTTTTACGCGGTCCACTCTCCCGCACCCCGCTGTAATCCCTACTTGAACATGGTGCTTTATGCCACATATTATGATCCAATGATGTGTTGCCATCCTATGATGTTTTGAGTAGATATCTTTTGTCTTTGGGTTGATTGATGATCTAGATTGGTATGAGTTGTATGTTTTACTTTGATGCTGTCCTATGGTGCCCTCCGTGTCGCGCAAGCATGAGGGATTTCCGATGTAGGGTGTTGCAATACGTTCATGATTCGCTTATAGTGGGTTGGTGAGTGACTGAAACACAAACCCAAGTAAGGGGGTTGTTGCGTATGGGAAAAAGAGGACTTGATACTTTAATGCTATGGTTGGGTTTTACCTTAATGATCTTTAGTAGTCACGGATGCTTGCTAGAGTTCCAATCATAAGTGCATATGATCCAAGAAGAGAAAGTTTGTTAGCTTATGCCTCTCCCTCATATGAAATTGCAATAGTGATTACCGGTCTTGTTAACGATTGCCTAGGACAAGTCCGCACACCGATCCACCCTTATTCCAAACTCGCTATTTATAATATTTAGTAACATATTCTAACTTATTGATAACAACACCTACTTTCATATTTTAGCTCTCCGGTATCATGCAAAGTTATCTACTCCATACCCACAACGTAGTTTTATTTCTCGTTTCTAGTTGGAAGCAAAAGTTCGGTGTACGTAGAGTCGTATCGATGGCAGATAGGGCTTGAGAGAATATTGATCTTACCTTTAGCTCCTTGTGGGTTCGACACTCCATACTTATCACTTCCACCTTTGGAAATTGCTATGATAATTCCCTGCACTTGGAGATTATCAGTAGCCGTGGAACAATACCGTGGTCGATGTCGAGTCGGGGTAGTCAGTGTCAAGGAAGTCGCCGTGGAGCCGCGGGTGCAAAGAGGCGCCGAGTTAGTCATGGGCGCAGTAGTGGTGCGCCTGGGAGAAGACGTTGTTGATGACGTGTCGCGCCGGGGTTGCCAAGCCCGGGGACATATCGTAGATGAAGGCACGCACCAGTGTTGCCAGCACTGGGTATGCGTAGACGGACGAAGACGAAGTTGACGAAGCGCCGCACCAGGCTTGCCAGGCCCGGGGACACGTCGTGAACGAAGGCATGCTTCGGTGTTGCCAGCACCGGGCATGCATAGACTGGGACCTACACGAGCTCTACGCCATGTCGAAGAAGTTGGAGAAGCCAGCAGAGAAGGACTCAACGACGGTTGCAGCGCCAATCGGCACGGGGACGATGTCGCCCACGGTTGTCGGAGTAGACGAAGTGGTCGAGGTAGATGACATCGACGCTGGCGACAGGCTAGTGTTGGACGAAGACAAAGGGGTTGGACGTGCAACAACAACGGCTACGGGGGTAGTCGCGGCGGCGGCCTGACGGCGGTGGCGGCTAGGTTAGGAGCGTGGCGGCGATGCTCGAAGGAGGCGAAGAACCCAACAGCGTGATGAAGACCGGCGCGGACGGTGGCGTTCCCTCGCCAAGGGAGACAGCGCGGCGCATATGACAGGAGGTCGACGCGCGTGACAGCGGAGTGGACCGCAGGCCACGACGCTACGGCCCGAAGGGGCGATGCAGTGGCGGCGGGCAGGTCAGTTTGACGGCGGGAAGACCTCGGGGAGGCGGCTGGGACCTCGGGCCGTGGCGCTGTGGCTCGAAGGAGCGACGCAACGGCGGCGCGCGAGTCGGTGCAGTCGTGGGGACGGCCTCGGGCCGCGGCGGAGACCGCGTGCCACGCTCGCTACGGCCCAATGGGGCAACGCAGCGGCAGCGCGAGGGTCGGTGCTGCCACAGAGACGGCCTGAAACGGACGTACTCAAGGCGGCGGTGATAACCCACAAGTATAGGGGATCACAACAGTTTTCGAGGGTAGAGTATTCAACTCAAATTTATTGATTCAACACAAGAGGAGCCAAAGAATATTCTCAAGTATTAGCAGCTGAGTTGTCAATTCAACCACACCTGGAAACTCAATATCTGCAACAAAGTGTTAGTAGCAAAGTAATATGATAATAGTGGCAACGGTAGCAAAAGTAATATTTTTGGTGTTTTATAGTGATGATAACAATAGCAACGGAAAAGTAAATAAGCGAAGAACAATATATGAAAAGCTCGTAGGCAATGGATCAGTGATGGATAATTATGGCAGATGCGATCAATCATGCAACAGTTATAACATAGGGTGACACTGAACTAGCTCCAGTTCATCAATGTATTGTAGGCATGTATTCCGAATAAGTCATACATGCTTATGGAAAAGAACTTGCATGACATCTTTTGTCCTACCCTCCCGTGGCTGTGGGGTCCTATTGGAAACTAAGGGATATTAAGGCCTCCTTTTAATAGAGTACCGGAACAAAGCATTAACACATAGTGAATACATGAACTCCTCAAACTATGGTCATCACCAGTAAGTATCCCGGTTATTGTCACTTCGGGGTTAACGGATCATAACACATAATGGGTGACTATAGACTTGCAAGATAGGATCAAGAACTCACATATATTCATGAAAACATAATAGGTTCAGATCTAAAATCATGGCACTCGGGCCCTAGTGACAAGCATTAAGCGTAGCAAAGTCATAGCAACATCAATCTCAGAACATAGTGGATACTAGGGATCAAACCCTAACAAAACTAACTTGATTACATGATAAATGTCATCCAACCATCACCGTCCAGCGAGCCTACAATGGAATTACTCACGCACGGCGGTGAGCATCATGAAATTGGTGATGGAGGAAGGTTGATGATGATGATAGCGACGGATTCCCCTCTCTGGAGCCCCGAACGGACTCCAGATCAGCCCTCCCGAGAGAGTTTAGGGCTTGGCGGCGGCTCCATATCGTAAAATGTGATGAATCCTTCTCTCTGATTTTTTCTCCCCGAACACGAATATATAGAGTTTGAGTTAAGGTCGGAGGAGCACCAGGGGGGGGGGGCACGAGGCAGTGGGGCGCGCCCCACCGTCGTGGACAGAGTGTGGGCCCCCTGGCCTTGACTCTTCCGCCAATATTTTTTATATATTCTAAAAATAATCTCCATTGATTTTCAGGTCATTCCAAGAACTTTTATTTCTGCATAAAAATAACACCATGGCAATTCTGCTGAAAACAACGTCAGTCCGGGTTAGTTCCATTCAAATCATGCAAGTTATAGACCAAAACAAGGGCAAAAGTGTTTGGAAAAGTAGATACGACGGAGACGTATCAACTCCCCCAAGCTTAAACCTTTGCTTGTCCTCAAGCAATTTAGTTGATAAACTGAAAGTGATAAAGAAAAACTTTTACAAACTCTGTCTGCTCTTGTTGTTGTAAATATGTAAAGCTAGCATTCAAGTTTTCAACAAGGATTATGAACTAACCATATTCACAATAACATTTAGGTCTCATGTTTACTCATATCAATGGCATAATCAACTAGAGAGTAATAATAATAAATCTCGGATGGCAACACTTTCTCAAAACAATCATAATATGATATAACAAGATGGTATCTCACTAGCCCTTTCTGAGACCACAAAACATAAATGTAGAGCACCTTTAAACATTAAGGACTGACTAGACATTGTAATTCATGGTAAAAGAGATCCAGTCAAGTTATACTCAATGTAAATTAATGATAATACATGCAAATGACAGTGATGCTCTCCAACTAGTGCTTTTTAATAAGAGGATGATGACTCAACATAAAAGTAAATAGATAGGCCCTTCGCAGAGGGAAGCAGGGATTTGTAGAGGTGCCAGAACTCGATTTTGAAATAGGGGTGAATAATATTTTGAGCGGTATACTTTCATTGTCAACATAACAACCGAGAGATCTCAATATCTTCCATGCTACACACATTATAGGCGGTTCCCAAGCAGAATGGTAAAGTTTATACTCCCCCACCACCAACAAGCATCAATCCATGGCTTGCCCGAAACAACGGGTGCCTCCAACTAACAACAATCTTGGGTGAGTTTTGTTTGCAATTATTTTGATTTGATTTGAGCATGGGACTGGGCATCCCAGTGACCAGCCATTTTCTCGTGAGTGAGGAGCGAAGTCCACTCCTCTTGAGAATAACCCACCTAGCATGGAGGATACAGACAACCCTAGTTGATACATGAGCTATTCGAGCATACAAAACAGAATGTTTATTTGAAGGTTCAGAGTTTGGCACATACAAATTTACTTGGAACGGCAGGTAGATACCGTATATAGGAAGGTATGGTGGACTCATATGGAATAACTTTGGGGTTTATGGAGTTGGATGCACAAGCAGTATTCCCGCTTAGTACAAGTGAAGGCTAGAAAGACTGGGAAGCGACCAGCTAGAGAGCGACAACAGTCATGAACATGCATTAAAATTAATCAACACCAAATGCAAGCATGAGTAGGACATAATTCACCATGAACATAAATATTGTAGAGGCTATGTTGATTTTGTTTCAACTACATGCGTGAACATGTGCCAAGTCAAGCCACTCGAATCATTCAAAGGAGGATACCACCCTATCATACCACATCACAACCATTTTAATAGCATGTTGGCACGCAAGGTAAACCATTATAAACTCAATTAAGCATGGCATAAGCAACTATAATCTCTAATTGTCATTGCAAACATGTTTCATTCATAATAGGTTGAATGAGGAACGATGAACTAATCATATTTACAAAAACAAGAGAGGTCGAGTTCTTACCAGCTTTTCTCATCTCAATCAGTTCATCATATATTGTCATTATTGCCTTTCACTCACACGACCGAGCAGTGTGGATAATAATAATAGTGCACGTGCATTGGACTAAGCTGGAATCTGCATGCAATCAATACATGTGAGAAGACAAGGTAATATGGGCTCTTTGTTAAATCAACACTAATGCATATGAGAGCCACTCAATATTTTCATCGTGGTCTTCTCCTCTCGACCCCCAAAGAACAAGAAAAGAAACAAAACTATTTACACAGGAAAGCTCCCAATAAGCAAAATAAGAATGAGAAATATTTTTTGGTTTTATTTTTAATTACTACTACAGGCATGGAAAGTAAACTAGCTAAAAGCTACAACTATTTTTTTGGGTTTTCTTAAGGTTTTTCAAACACACAAGAAGAAAACTTAAAAAGAAAATAAACTAGCATGGATGATACAATGAAAAAGTATGAGCACCGACAACTGGCATTATTGTGTGAGCATGAATGTAATGTCGGTGAGAAATACGTACTCCCCCAAGTTTAGGGTTTTGGCCTAAGTTGGTCTATGGCCACGGCTGGGCTGGTGGAAATCCAAAGCTGTAAGTGGGGTCGTACTGGGATGCAAGAGCTATTGCTTCCCGAGCTACAGCTTGGAGGCGGGCTGCCTCCGTCCTCCTCTCGTACTCGTTCGCCTCCTCCCTGGTTATAATATATCCCCATTTTTTCTAAAAATCAAAGAAAGCAGGAGCAGGGAGAGCAACATGGACGGTGCGCCGTCTGTCAAAGATTAGTCGGTACTGGAGGAACTGTTCGTTGCTCTCAATAAACTGGTGATGAGCCATAGCATTATAATCTAGATAAGCAGGAGGCAACTCAATATCATCCCCGCGTATGGGTATATAAAGAAAGTTAGCTACACGAGTTGCATAAATTCCATCAAACAAATCTCCGGTTAAACCATTAGGATGCAACCTACGTGCAACAATAGCCCCCAAGTTGTATTGTTCATCTCCTAATACAACACTCTTGAGAACACTAAGATCAGAAACACACATGTGACATGCCTCATCCTTACCGTTAATGCATCTACCCATGAAGAGAGAAAAATAATGTATGGTAGCAAAATGAATGCTCCCTCTGGTAGCTTGTGTTATTTCTCTAGATTCCCCCACAGTGATACTAGCAAGAAATTCTTTAAATTCAGATTTGCGAGGTTCACTAGAACTATCCCACTGCGGGAGTTTACAAGCAGTATTAAAATCTTCTAAGTCCATGGTATAAGATTTATCATAAAGATCAAATAGGACATTGAGAGAATTGCGCGAAGATGTAAATTTAAACCTTCTCACAAACAAATCAGTTAAATAGAGGTATTGCCGACACTTATTTGACACGAAGCTCTCAAGATTAGCGTTGCGCACATATGCGTCAAATTCTTCCTTGATGCCTACCTGGACCATGAAATCCTCTAACGGCCATTCAAAAGGCCGCACTTGAGCCTCCCTTGGTAGTTCATTGTCCAGCTCGCGTATTGCGGGCCTTGGGCCTTGCTTCCTTGAGGAATCACCTTGGTACATTTTCTTAAACATATTTCTTCCTCTGAAAATTTCTAAAAAATTAGTAACTCAAAAATAAAAGTTAATCAAACTCAACAAGATTGATAGCAACTACTCCTACAAGTGCCTAGATGCCATATCATGCATTAAAACTACTTTTGACTACATAAATTTGACATGCAAGCTCAAGAACAGGGTCACCTAAGCAGCAAAAATTTGCAATAAATAAAGCACTAGAACAAAAACTAATTGGACCATTGGAGGAGTCACATACCAAAGAACAATCCCCCAAAGCAGTTTTGTGAATGGAGCTTTGAGCAAGGAGATCGAAAATGGCAGCAAGATGAGCTAGAACACGAGTTTGAGCTGGCGGATGATTTTTTCTAGAGGAAGACGAAGTGTGTGGGTGCAAGAATAAGTGGAGGGGACCCACGTGGGGTCCATGAGGCAGGGGCGCGCCCTCCACCCTCGTGGGCACATGGTGGGTCCTCCTCGTGTGTTCTCAATGCCAATAATTATTAAATATTCCAGAAAAAATAATATTAAAATTTCAGGGCATTTGGAGAACTTTTATTTTCGGGGTATTTTTTATTGCAAGGATAATTCAGAAAACAGACAGAAAATTACTTAATATAAATAACAGAGAGTAAAAAGAGGGTACAGAAGGTTGTGCTTCCTAACTTCATCCATCTTATGCTCATCAAAAGGAGTCCACTAACAAGGTTGATCAAGTCTTGTTAACAAACTCATTTCGAATCGCATGAAACCGGAGAAATTTCGAATAACACTAGGTTACCTCAATGGGGATATGCACATCCCCAACAATAAGAATATCATTTTCTTCTTGACAGTAGGAAGAGTAAATTCAAAACCTCCAATAGTAATCCTTGAAATTTTTCCAATAGAATTGATACTACGGACTTGAGGTTGTTTCCTCGGAAAGTGTATCGTATGCTCATTACCATTAACATGAAAGGTGACATTGCCTTTGTTGCAATCAATAACAGCCCCTGCAGTATTCAAAAAGGGTCTACCAAGGATAATCGACATACTATCGTCCTCGGGAATATCAAGAATAACAAAGTCTGTTAAAATAGTAACATTTGCAACCACAACAGGCACATCCTCACAAATACCGACATGTATAGCAGTTGATTTATCAGCCATTTGCAAAGATATTTCAGTAGGTGTCAACTTATTCAAATCAAGTCTACGATATAAACAGAGAGGCATAACACTAACACCAGCTCCAAGATCACATAAAGTAGTTTTAACATAATTTCTTTTAATAGAGCATGGTATAGTTGGTCCTCCGGGATCTCCTAGTTTCTTTGGTATTCCACCCTTAAAAGTATAATTAGCAAGCATGGTGGAAATTTCAGCTTCCGGTATCTTTCTTTTATTAGTAACAATATCTTTCATATACTTAGCATAAGGATTCATTTTAAGCATATCAGTCAAACGCATACACAAAAAGATAGGTCTAATCATTTCAGCAAAACGCTCAAAATCCTCATCATCCTTTTTCTTGGATGGTTTAGGAGGAAAAGGCATGGGTTTCTGAACCCATGGTTCTCTTTCCTTACCGTGCTTCCTAGCAACAAAGTCTCTCTTATCATAACGTTGATTCTTTGATTGTGGGTTATCAAGATCAACAGCAGGTTCAATCTCTACATCATTGTCATTGCTAGGTTGAGCATCAACATGAACATCATCATTAACATTACCACTAGGTTCATGTTCATTACCAGATTGTGTTTCAGCATCAGAAATAGAAATATCATTGGGATTCTCAGGTGTGTCAACAACAGGTTCACTAGAAGCATGCAAAGTCCTATCATTTTTCTTTTTCTTCTTCTTAGAAGAACTGGGTGCATCAACATTAGTTCTCTAAGAATCTTGCTCAATTCTCTTAGGGTGGCCCTCGGGATACAAAGGTTCCTGAGTCATTTTACCCCTCTAGTCATAACTCGAACAACATTATCATTTTTTTATTTAATTCATTGAGCAAATAATTCTGAGCCTTAAGTACTTGTTCTACTTGAGTGGTAACCATAGAAGCATGTTTACTAATAAGTTTAAGTTCACATTTAACTCTAGACATATAATCACTCAAGTGTTCAAGCATATCAGCATTGCGTTTCAATGGTCTACCAACATAAGCATTGAAGTTTTCTTGTTTAACAATAAAATTATCAAACTCATCTAAGCATTGGCTAGCAGACTTATAACGAGGAATATCACCTTCATCAAACCTATAGAGAGAATTTACCTTTACTACCTGTGTCGTGTTATCAAGACCATGTATTTCTTGAATAGGTGGTAAATTCTTAACATCTTCAGCTTTAATACCTTTTTCTTTCATAGATTTCTTTGCCTCTTGCATATCTTCAGGACTGAGAAATAGAATACCCCTTTTCTTCGGAGTTGGCTTAGGAGTTCGTTCAGGAAGTGTCCAATCATTTTCATTACTCAACATATTATTCAATAGCAATTCAGCTTGATCAATAGTTCTATCCCTGAAAACACAACCAGAACAACTATCCAGGTGGTCTCTGGAAGCATCGGTTAGTCCATTATAAAAGATATCAAGTATTTCATTTTTCTTGAGAGGATGATCAGGCAAAATATTAAGTAAGTGGAGAAGCCTCCCCCAAGCTTGTGGGAGACTCTCTTCTTCAATTTGCACAAAATTATATATTTCCCTTAAGGCAACTTGTTTCTTATGAGCGGGGAAATATTTAGCAGAGAAGTAATAAATCATATCCTGGGGACTACGCACACAACTAGGATCAAGAGAATTAAACCATGTTTTAGCATCACCCTTTAATGAGAACGGAAATAACTTAAGGATATAATAATAGCGAGTTTTCTCATCATTAGTGAACAGGGTGGCTATATCATTCAATTTAGTAAGATGTGCCACAATAGTGTTAGATTCATAGCCATAAAAAGGATCAGATTCAACCAAAGTAATTAACTCAGGATCGCCGGAGAAATCATAATCTTTATCACTAATAAAGATAGGTGAAGTAGCAAAAGGAGGGTCATATTTCATTCTAGCATTCAAGGACTTTTCCTTAAGCTTAGCTAATAATTTCTTAAGATCAGGTCTATCATTGCAAGAAAGAAAGTCTCTAGCAGTTTCTTCATCCATAACATAACCCTCAGGCACAACAGGCAATTCATATCTAGGGGACAATCTTCATCATCACTTTCATCAATATTATCAGTTTCAATAATTTCATTCTCTCTAGCCCTAGCCAGTTTTTCATCAAGAAATTCACCTAGTGGCACAGTATTATCAAGCATAGAAGTAGTTTCATCATAAGTATCATGCAAAGCAGAAGCGGCATCATCAATAACATGCGACATATCAGAATGAATAGCAGGTGTAGGTGTCGCAAGTTTACTCAAAACAAAAGGTGAATCAAGTGCAGAGCTAGATGGCAGTTCCTTACCTCCCCTCGTAGTTGAGGGAAAAATCGTGGTTCTTTGATCTTTCAAGTTCTTCATAGTGATCAGCAGATATAAATCCCAAGTGACTCAAAGAATAGAGCTATGCTCCCCGGCAACGGCGTCAGAAAATAGTCTTGATAATCCACAAGTATAGGGGATCACAACAGTTTTCGAGGGTAGAGTATTCAACCCAAATTTATTGATTCGACACAAGGGGAGCCAAAGAATATTCTCAAGTATTAGCAGCTGAGTTGTCAATTCAACCACATCTGGAAACTTAATATCTGCTGCAAGGTATTTAGTAGCAAAGTCATATGATAGTAGTGGTAACGGTAGAAAAAGTAATATTTTTGGTTTTATGATGATTGTAACAGTAGCAAAGGAAAAGTAAATAAGCGAAGAACAATATGTGAAAAGATCGTAGGCATTGGATCGATGTTGGAGAATTATGTTGGATGCGATCAATCATGCAAGAGTTATAACATAGGGTGACACATAACTAGCTCCAATTCATCAATGTAATGTAAGCATGTATTCCGAATATAGTCATACGTGCTTATGGAAAAGAACTTGCATGACATCTTTTGTCCTACCCTCCCGTGGCAGCGGGGTCCTATTGGAAACTAAGGGATATTACGGCCTCCTTTTAATAGAGTACCGGACCAAAGCATTAACACCTAGTGAATACATGAACTCCTCAAACTACGGTCATCACCGGTAAGTATCCCGCTTATTGTCACTTCGGGTTAACGGATCATAACACATAATAGGTGACTATAGACTTGCAAGATAGGATCAAGAACTCACATATATTCATGAAAACATAATAGGTTCAGATCTTAAATCATGGCACCCCGGCCCTAGTGACAAGCACTAAGCATCGCAAAGTCATAGCAACATCAATCTCAGAACATAGTGGATACTAGGGATCAAACCCTAACAAAACTAACTCGATTACATGATAAATCTCATCCAACCCATAACCGTCCAGCAAGACTATGATGGAATTACTCACACACGGCGGTGAGCATCATGAAATTGGTGATGGAGGAAGGTTGATGATGACGATAGCGACGGATTCTCCTCTCCGGAGCCCCAAACGGACTCGAGATCAGCCCTCCCGAGAGAGTTTAGGGCTTGACGGCGGCTTCGTATCATAAAACGCGATGAATCCTTCTCTCTGATTTTTTCCTCCCCAAACACGAATATATAGAGTTGGAGTTGAGGTCGGAGGAGCACCAGGGGGCCCATGAGGCAGGGGGCGTGCCTAGGGGGTAGGCGCCCCCACCCTCGTGGACAGGGTGTGGGCCCCCTGGCCTTGATTCTTTTGCCAGTATTTTTATATATTTTAAAAATAATCTCCGTTGATTTTTAGGTCATTCCAAGAACTTTTATTTCTGCACAAAAATAACACCATGGCAATTCTGCTGAAAACAGCGTCAGTCCGGATTAGTTCCATTCAAATCATGCAAGTTAGAGTCCAAAACAAGGGCAAAAGTGTTTGGAAAAGTAGATACGACGAAGACGTATCAGGCGGTAGACCGCGGGCCGCAGCACTACGGCCCAAAGGGGTGACACAGCGGCAGCACGTGAGTCAATGCAGCCGCGGGGAGAACCACGACGCGGCGGCGCTGCGGCCCGAAGGGGTGACACAACGACAGCCTAATGCTCGATCGGTGGAGAGGCGTGCAGAACTCAGGGATGATCTTCACGGGGCCTGCGAAGGCGCGCGCAACCGACGGGCCAGGTCAGTCGCACTGCGTAGCTGAGGTGGATCGCGGCGACGGGCAGGTGATCAATCCAATCGCGCGTGAGGTTGGGGACGCCGCTCGGTGGAGGCGGGGTTGCGGCAGAGTCCGAGATGAAGCCGGCGACGGTGGGCGACGGGGCGGCTATGATTGGCCGCCGCATAGATCGGCCGGCGTAGATCGACGGGCGGGCCGGCGCGCGAACGACGGCGGTGAAGGGCAGCCGCATGATGCGTGGCCGCCGGGTCGGGGCGACCGGCTGGCAGACGCATGAACGACGCGTGAGGTCGCCGGGTCGGGGTGACCGGCAGGCAGACGCGTGGATGACGCACGAGGCCGCCGGGTCGATGAAGAAGCCGGTCGATTGCGTCAGTGTTGGAGTAGAGGCGTACGGGGTCGACGACGGTGGTGGGCGACGCAAACCGATCAAGATTAGATCAGAAAACCTAAAAGAAACCGCCGATCAAGTTGACCGGTGGGAGAGAGAAAACCCCAGAGCAAGGGCTCGGGGAAAAGACTCTCTAGGGTAGCCGGTCAACACGACCGGCGGACGAACCCTAAGTACGTGCGTGATACGTCTCCATCGTATCTATTTTTCCAAACACTTCTGCCCTTGTTTTGGACTCTAACTTGCATGATTTGAATGGAACTAACCCGGACTGACGCTGTTTTCAGCATAATTGCCATGGTGTTATTTTTGTGCAGAAATAAGAGTTCTCAGAATGACCTGAAAATTAACGGAGAATTATTTTGGAATATATAAAAAATATTAGAAGGAAGATCCACGTCAGGGGGGCCTCCACCTGTCCACGAGGGTGAGGGGCGTGCCCTACCCCCCTAGGCGCGCCCCCTACCTCATCGGCCCCCTGACGCTCCACCGACCTCAAACCTGACTCCATATATTCACTTTTGGGGAGAAAAAAACCAGGGAGAAGGATTCATCGCGTTTTACGATATGGAGCCGCCACCAAGCCCTAAACTCTCTCGAGAGGGCTGATCTGGAGTATGTTCGGGGCTCCGGAGAGGGAAATCCGTCGTCATCGTCATCATCAACCTTCCTCCATCACCAATTTCATGATGCTCACCGCCGTGCGTGAGTAATTCCATCGTAGGCTTGCTGGACGGTGATGGGTTGGATGAGATTTATCATGTAATCGAGTTAGTTTTGTTAGGGTTTGATCCCTAGTATCCACTATGTTCTGAGATTGATGTTGCTATGACTTTGCTATGCTTAATGCTTGTCACTAGGGCCCAAGTGCCATGATTTCAGATCTGAACCTATTATGTTTTCATCAATATATGAGAGTTCTTGATCCTATCTTGCAAGTCTATAGTCACCTACTATGTGTTATGATCTGGCAACCCCGAAGTGACAATAATCGGGACCACTCCCGGTGATGATCGTAGTTTGAGGAGTTTATGTATTCACTATGTGTTAATGCTTTGGTCCGGTACTCTATTAAAAGGAGGCCTTAATATCCCTTAGTTTCCAATAGGACCCCGCTGCCACAGGAGGGTAGGACAAAAGATGTCATGCAAGTTCTTTTCCATAAGCACGTATGACTATATTCGGAATACATGCCTACATTACATTGATGAATTGGAGCTAGTTCTATGTCACCCTAGGTTATGCCTGTTACATGATGAACCGCATTTGGCATAATTCTCTATCACCGATCCATTGCCTATGAGCTTTCCATATATTGTTCTTCGCTTATTTACTTTTCTGTTGCTATTGTTATCATCACTATAAAACACCCAAAATATTACTTTTGCTACCGTTACCTTTTGCTATCGTTACCACTACTATCATATTACTTTGCTACTAAATACTTTGCTGCAGATATTATGTTTCCAGGTGTGGTTGAATTGACAACTCAGCTGCTAATACTTGAGAATATTCTTTGGCTACCCTTGTGTCGAATCAATAAATTTGGGTTGAATACTCTACCCTCGAAAACTGTTGCGATCCCCTATACTTGTGGGTTATCAAGACTATTTTCTGCCGCCGTTGCCGGGGAGCATAGCTCTATTCTTTGAGTCACTTGGGATTTATATCTTCTTATCATTATGAAGAACTTTAAAGATCCAAGAAATAATATTTATCCCTCAACTACGAGGGGAGGTAAGGAACTGCCATCTAGCTCTGCACTTGATTCACCTTCTGTTTTGAGTAAGCTTGCGACACCTAAACCTGCTTCTGGTATTAATTATGATATGTTGCATGTTATTGATGATGCCACTTCTGCTATGCATGATACTTATGATGAAACTACTTCTATGCTTGATACTACTGTGCCACTTGGTGAATTTCTTGATGAACAACTTGCTAGGGCTAGAGAGAATGAAATTATTGAAACTGATAATATTGATGAAACTGATGATGAAGATTCTCCCCCTAGATATGAATTACCTATTGTGCCTGAGGGCTATGTTATGGATGAAGAAACTGCTAGATATTTTCTTGCTTGCAATGATAGGAGTGATCTTAAGAAATTATTAGCTAAGCTGAAACAAAAAACTTTGAATGCTAGAATGAAATATGATCCTGCTTATGCTACTTCACCTATCTTTGTTACTGATAAGGATTATGATTTCCCTGTCGACCCTGAGATAATTACTTTAGTTGAATCTGATCCTTTCTATGGCTATGAATATGAAACTGTTGTGGCACATCTTACTAAATTAAATGATATAGCCACCCTATTCACTAATGATGAGAAAACTTGCTATTATTATATCCTTAAATTATTTCCGTTCTCATTAAAGGGTGATGCTAAGATATGGTTTAATTCTCTTGATCCAGGTTGTGTGCGTAGTCCCCAGGATATGATTTATTACTTCTCTGCTAAATATTTCCACGCTCATAAGAAACAAGCTCCTTTAAGGGAAATATATAATTTTGTGCAAATTGAAGAAGAGAGTCTCCCACAAGCTTGGGGGAGGCTTCTCCAATTACTTAATGCTTTGCCTGATCATCCTCTTAAGAAGAATGAAATACTTGATATCTTTTATAATGGATTAACCGATGCTTCCAGAGACCACCTGGATAGTTGTGTTGGTTGTGTTTTCAGGGAAAGAACACCAGATGAAGCTGAAATTTTATTGAATAATATGTTGTCTAATGAAAATAATTGGACACTTGATCCAATTCCTGATCCAACTCCTAAGCCAACCCCGAAGAAAAGGGGTATTCTATTTCTCAGTCCCGAAGATATGCAAGAGGCAAAGAAATCTATGAAAGAAAAAGGTATTAAAGTTGAAGATGTTAAGAATTTACCTCCTATTGAAGAAATACATGGTCTTAATCTACCGCCTGTTGAAGAAGTACATGGTCTTGATAACCCGACACAAGAAGTAAAGGTAAATTCTCTCTATAGATATGATAAAGCTGAAATCCCATTTACTAAGTTTGCTAGCCCATGCTTGGATGAGTTTGATGACTTTATGGTTAAACAAGAAAACTTCAATGCTTATTTTGGTAGAGAATTAAAACGCAATGCTGATATGCTTGAACACTTGGGTGATTATATGGCTAATGTTAAAGGTGAACTTAAACTTATTAGTAAACATGCTTCTATGGTTACCACTCAAGTAGAACAAGTACTTAAAGCTCAGAATGATTTGCTCAATGAATTGAATAGTAAGAAAAATGATAATGCTATTAGAGTTATGACTATAGGTGGTAAAATGAATCATGAACCCTTGTATCCTGAGGGCCATCCTAAGAGAATTGAGCAAGATTATCAGAGAAATAATATTGATGCACCTAGTCCTTCTAAGAGGAAGAAAAAGAAAAATGATAGGACTTTGCATGCATCTAGTGAACCTGTTATTGACACACCTGAGAATCTTAATGATATTTCTATTTCTGATGCTGAAATACAATCTGGTATTGAACATGAACCTAGTGATAATGTTAATAATGATGTTCATGTTGATGCTCAACCTAGCAATAATAATGATGTAGAGATTGAACCTGCTATTGATCTTGATAACCCACAATCAAAGTATCGGCGTTATGATAAGAGAGACTTTGTTGCTAGGAAGCACGGTAAAGAAAGAGAACCACGGGTTCAGAAACCCATGCCTTTTCCTCCCAAACCATCCAAGAAAAAGGATGATGAGGATTTTGAGCGCTTTGCTGAAATGTTTAGACCTATCTTTTTGCATATGCGTTTGACTGATATGCTTAAAATGAATCCTTATGCTAAGTACATGAAAGATATTGTTACTAATAAAAGAAAGATACCGGAAGCCGAAATTTCCACCATGCTTGCTAATTATACTTTTAAGGGTAGAATACCTAAGAAACTAGGAGATCCCGGAGTACCAACTATACTATCCTCCATTAAAAGAAACTATGTTAAAACTGCTTTATGTGATCTTGGAGCCGGTGTTAGTGTTATGCCTCTCTCTTTTTATCGTAGACTTGATTTGAATAAGTTGACACCTACTGAAATATCTTTGCAAATGGCTGATAAATCAACTGCTATACCTGTCGGTATTTGTGAGGATGTGCCTGTTGTGGTTGCAAACGTTACTATTTTAACGGACTTTGTTATCCTTGATATTCCCGAGGACGATAGTATGTCTATTATTCTTGGAAGACCCTTTTTGAATACTGCAAGGGCTATTATTGATTGCACCAAAGGCAATGTCACTTTTCATGTTAATGGCAATGAGCATACGGTACACTTTTCGAGGAAACAACCTCAAGTTCATAGTATAAAATCTACTGGAAAAATTCCATCGATTATTTTTGGAGGTTTTGAATTTCCTCTTACTACTGCCAAGAAGAAATATGATATTCTTATTATTGGGGATGTGCATATCCCCGTTGAGGTAACCTAGTGTTATTCGAAAATTCTCCGGTTCCATGTTATTTGGAATGAGTTAGTTAACAAGACCTGATCAACCTTGTTAATGGATTCCTTTCGATGAGCATGAGCAGGGCCGGCCCTGAGGGGGGGCAGGGGGGCGGCCGCCCTGGGCCCCCGAGCAGGAAGGGCCCTAGATGGCTTGTTTCCTTTGTACGTACGTGATGTCTAGCCCATGTAATAGATCGACTGACTCTGAAAAAAGAGCTTTGCTACATCTACAGCCCATTTCGCACGGAAAGGAAGTTACAGACTGACATGGCCCACTTAAAATCAAAGGGTGGGGTCAGCTAAAATCAAGAAAGGGTGAATTTGTTGTGGAGAGGAGGACACATCTCCCTGTAAAATCAGTCCATGGCACTCTTTTCGTAAGTGTAGAATTTTCCTTCTGAAAAAGGAAAGAAGATGGAAAACACTCAGCATCAATTGGCTGAAAAGAGACTTCGCGTCCGTCGCCTTCGCTGTGCAACACGTGTCCATGTGGGTCCAACACACGTCTCCACCTTCCCTCCATTTCTCAAGCAACGCCCAGACCATGACTCTATTTTCTCGTATCGCTCTCATGGTGCAGACTGGACGGTGCGTTCGAAGCCAGGCGCCACCTCCACTCACCCCAGGCAGCCAGTCGCCCCACCGCCCACATCTCTCTTGCTCTGGGCGTCGGATCTGGCCCGATCTTGTCGGGAAAGAAACCGAAGGCAAAGGAATCGGCGGCGGCTGGCACGGTTTCCTGTGAAGAGAAGGAGAAGGAGAGATAGAGAGAGAGAGAGGAGAGGAGAGGTGCGGCGAGTTGGAGCAGAGGAAGGAAGGAGGTGCCGGAGAAAGGGCTCGCCGATGGGCAATGGGATCGCCGGGTGGCGCAGAAGCTTCGGGCGGGAGCTCTTGTTGCGGCACAGCGCACAGGGTCTTCTTCGACGATGTCGATGTCGGGGAGCCCTCCCTGATGAATCCCTCCCAGCCCTGCGCGGCGTGTTTACGGGCCAGGCGATAGGCTCTCACCATCCATGGCGAGGCATCAATGGGGTTAAGCACCGTCGTAGATGCTTTCCAATTCCATCAATGTTTCTGAAACAAACGTCTTGTTGCAATAGTCAACAATGTTTTCGAACAAAGCTCTTGTTGCAGAGAGGGATCATACACGGAGAGCTTTCAAGTGTCGCTGATGTTTTTGAAACAAAGCTCTTGTTGCAATAATCATCGATGTGTTCCTGAAACAGAGCTTTTGTTGCAATAGTCACCAATATTCTTGAAACAAAGCTCTTGTTGCAATAGTCGCCCATGTGTTCCTGAAATAGAGCATTTGTTGCAATAGTCACCAATGTTTCTGAAGCAATACTCTTGTTGCAAAGAGCAATCATACGCTGAGCAGGCTAGATCAGACGGCTCGCGAGGCGGCGGATCTTCTGAAAAGATCCACCGGCCGATGTGTAGCACGTCCCAAAAAAGATGGTAACAGATCAACGAATTATTGGCTTGACTCACGCGCATGATCTTCTCGGCTTACTCTTTCTCTTCCCTAGTTGGTTACGAATCAGCCATGCCAAGGTCGATGGTGCCTCATCCGCATAGTCTAATTTTGATTTTCGACTCATGGTGTGATTAGTGGAGGAAGGTAATGGGATTTTCCCGATTCCATCAGCCCCCTCTTCAACGCAAATCCCATCTTTTTGTAGTCCTTTTAGATAGTTCGCTTCGTGAAGTTAATCCTCATACTTCAATTTCTTTTATTGTTGATTGTTTTTTATACAGCTAACCACTCATTTCAAGTGGTCCAGTTTCTTTTATTGATTGGGATTAGGAAAGGGAAACTAAATTTTCTGTTCGTGACTCCTAAGCTGCAGCAAAAGCTTGCAATTTCTAATTTCCCAGCCATCCAGGTACCTTTGTTTCATGCCTTTCTTAAACTTTTTTTATTTAATTAGCAGTGTTCTTAATTTCTTGTATCATATATTTGTTTGCTAATTATCAAGATTGCTAATAATTTGGCAAGATTGTATTTGGAAAGTATTCATCTGACAATGAGAAGAAAAAAACATGCATATGAGTTGATTGAGTCCTAGAGAGGATCCATTGACATTTTTTAGAACACATACAAGTACAGTAGTTTTTCTGCTGCTTAGAAATTTGGTGGAATTAGTTTTAGTTACTGTTGAATAACAACCTAGTGAAGGATTATAGGATGTTAAAAATTTGAGTAGGCACGAAAGTGTTACTAATTCACCTAACAAAAAAATATGTGTCGATTGACAAAAACAACCAACTTTCACAATGAATGGTTATGACCGTGGTTTCTTTAAATTGTCGAGATGACAAGGCAACATCAATTTTGTACTGAGTTTTTATTTGCAATTGAAATAGTAACATTTATGTATATGATTATGTGGCTTTAGGGCCCCTTTCTGTTGTCTTGCCCCGGCCCCCCGAAATATCAGGACCGACCCTGAGCATGAGATGGATTAATTTAGAAAACACAACTCTCTGTACCCTCTTTTTACTTTCTGTTATTTATATTAAATAAAGCAAAAATAGTAATTCCTGTCTATTTTCTGAATTATCAATGCAATAAAAAATACCTCGAAAATAAAAGTTCTCCAAATGCCCTAAAATTTAAATATGATTTTTCTGGAATATTTGAGAATATTTGGCACTGAGAACACAAAAGGGGGAGCAAGCACCTGGCCACGAGGGTGGAGGGCACGCCCTACCCCCCCTGGGCACGCCCCCTGCCTCATGGGCCCATGGTGGCTCCCTCCAATTATTCCAGCTACCTCACACTCCTTCTTCCTCCCACAAACATCACTAACCATCTCAAACCCAAGTCCAAGCTCATTTTGCTGCCATTTTCAATCTCCTTGCTCAAAGCACCTCCCACAAAACTGCTTTGGGGGATTGTTCCTTGGTATGTGACTCCTCCAATGGTCCAATTAGTTTTTGTTCTAGTGCTTTATTCATTGAATATTTTTGCTGCTTAGGTGACCCTGTTCTTGAGCTTGCATGTCAAATTTATATGGTCAAAAGTAGTTTTGATGCATGATATTGCCTCTAGGCACTTGTAGGAGTAGTTGCTATCAATTTTGTTGAGTATGGTTCAATTTTATTTTCAAGTTACTAAAAATTTCAGAAATTTTCAGAAAAAGATGAAGATATTTTTGAGGGGCTCATCGAGCCGAAGCTCGAAGGATAGGCAAAGTGAGGAGGATAAGAGGCCCAAATATAATATTCCTCGCACCTCGGAGGTTCGGCCATGTGAATGGCCTTGTGATGATTTCTTGAGAGCAACCGGAATTTATGATGATTTTTATGAATTGGCTGAGAATGCAGGCCTCACCGCCTTCCTCCACGACCAATGCGAACAGTTTCTCTTACTCACCAATATCCTTTTGCAAAACTTTCATTTCCATGCTAGGAGCTCACCACCTACGGTGGAATTTTATTTATATGATGAGCATAAGGAGATGTCACTTCAAGATTTTTGTCGGGTTTGTTTGATCCCTTTCGAGGGCAACGTAGAGGAAGAACATCGTGACGATGTGCATGGTTTTATTGATACCATTACTGTAGGGGAAACGAGGAAGGTTTCCAACGCATGAATTACTAGCATACACTTTCCTGTTCTATGTTACTTTGCTATATTTGCTAGTAGATGCTTAATTGGGCACAGAAACTATGGAAACCTGAGTGCCCCTGATATTGTTATTTTGTGCCATGCCTTATTTCGTGATGACACATTCAGTATGGGTGCTATTATTGCAAAGCGGTTAAATCTTAACCGTACTAAGGGCCCCGTCCTTGGAGGCATCTTCGCCTCGCGCCTCGCTGCACACTTTAACATACCTATTAGGCATTACAAGAAGGAAGAGAAGTTGCTGCCTCCCGTTTATCTAGATTATAAGAGTATGGTAGCACATGATTTTATTGTTAAGAATAGGGAAAAGGTGCTTAAGTACAAATTAATATTTGGTAAAAATCATCCTGAGACTATTACCTTGCCTGCTCCTTCCTTGTTTGATTTATCTGCAGGCAAGTACCTTGTTTCGTTGGAGGCCATTCATGCCTACCGGAACCCTACATCAACTACAGAGCCAGAGCCGGAACCACATTTTGATCCTCCACGATAGTCTGATTACCAGTGGGATCCGGAGGTGATTGCCAACCAGTGGCAATCCGAGGCTTCTTCACAGTATGACCCCAACTATTACTTTGGATATCCGCCAGGCCAGCCGTGGCCATAGACCAACTTAGGCCAAAAGCCTAAGCTTGGGGAAGTACGTATTTCTCATCGACATTACATTGATGTTCACACACTCATTGCTAGTTGTCGGTGCACATACTTTTTCATTGTATCATCCATGCTAGTTTTTTTCCCTGTTTATGCTTTCTTCTTGTGTGTTTGATAAACCTTAATAAAAAAATTAGTTGCTGATTTTAGCTAGTTTACTTTTCATGCCTGTAGTAGTAGTAATTAAAAAGAAAACCCAAAAAGATTTCTTGTTCTTCTTTTGCTTGTTGGGAGCTTTCCCGTGTAAATAGTTTTATTTCTTTTCTTTTTCTTTGGGGGTCGATAGGAGAAGACCATAATGAAAATGTTGAGTGGCTCTCATATGCATTATTGTTGATCTAACAAAGAGCCCATATTACCTTGTCTTCTCTCTTGAATTGAATGCTTGCAGATTCCAGCTTAGTCCAATGCACGTGCACTATTATTATTATCCACACTATTCGGTCGTGCAAGTGAAAGGCAATAATGATGATTATATGATGAACTTATTGAGATGAGAAAAGCTGGTATGAACTCGACCTCTCTTGTTTTTGTAAATATGATTAGTTCATCGTTTCTCATTCAGCCTATTATGAATAAACATGTTTGCAATGACAATTAGAGATTGTAGTTTCTTATGCCATGCTTAATTAGCTAGGAGCTTATAATGGTTTACCTTGCGTGCCAACATGCTATTAAAATGGTTGTGATGTGGTATGATAGGGTGGTATCCTCTTTTGAATGATTCGAGTGGCTTGACTTGGCACATGTTCACACATGTAGTTGAAACAAAATCAACATAGCCTCTATGATATTTATGTCATGGTGCATTATATCCTACTCATGCTTGCATTCGGGGTTGATTAATTTTAATGCACGTTCATGACTGTTGTCGCTCTTTAGCTGGTCGCTTCCCAGTCTTTTGCTAGCCTTCACTTGTACTAAGCGGGAATACTGCTTGTGCAACCAATTCCATAAACCCAAAGTTGTTCCATATGAGTCCACCATTTACCTACCTATATACGGTATCTACCTGCCGTCCCAAGTAAATTTGTATGTGCCAAACTCTAAACCTTCAAATAAACATTATGTTTTGTATGCTCGAATATCTCATGTATCAACTAGGGCTGTCTGTATCTTCCATATTAGGCGGGTTATTCTCAAGAGGAGTGGACTCCGCTCCGCCCTCACGAGAAAATGGTTGGTCACCGGGATGCCCAGTCCCATGCTTTATGCAAATCAAATCAAAATAATTGCAAATAAAACTCCCCCGTGACTCTTGTTAGTTGGAGGCACTCGTTGTTTCGAGCAAGCCATGGATTGATGCTTGTTGGTGGAGGGGGAGTATAAACTTTACCATTCTATTTGGGAACCGCCTATAATGTGTGTAGCATGGAAGATAACACCATCTCTTGGTTGTTATGTTGACAATGAAAGTATACTGCTCAAAATATTATTCATATCTATTTCAAAACCGAGCTATGTCACCTCTACAAATCCCTGCTTCCCTCTGCGAAGGGCCTATCTATTTACTTTTATGCTGAGTCACCATCCTCTTATTGAAAAGCACCAGTTGGAGAGCACCGCTGTCATTTTGCATCCATTACTATTAGTTTACATTGAGTATGACTTGACTGGATCTCTTTTACCATGAATTACAATGTCTAGTCAGTCCTTGATCTTTAAAGGTGCTCTGCATTTATGTTTTGCGGTCTCAGAAAGGGCTAGCGAGATACCATCTTGTTATATCATATCATGATTGTTTTGAGAAAGTGTTGTCATCCGAGATTTATTATTATTGCTTGCTAGTTGATTATGCCATTGATATGAGTAAACATGAGACCTAAATGTTATTGTTAATATGGTTAGTTCATAATCTTTGCAGAAAACTTGAATGCTGGCTTTACATATTTACAACAACAAGAGCAAACAGAGTTTGCAAAAAGTTTTTCTTCATCACTTTCAGTTTATCAACTGAATTGCTTGAGGACAAGCAAATGTTTAATCTTGGGGGAGTTGATACGTCTCCGTTGTATCTACTTTTCCAAACACTTTTGCCCTTGTTTTGGACTCTAACTTGCATGATTTGAATGGAACTAACCCGGATTGATGCTGTTTTCAACAGAATTGCCATGGTGTTATTTTTGTGTAGAAATAAAAGTTCTCGTAATGACATAAAAATAAACAGAGAATTATTTTGGAATATGTAAAAAATACTGGAAGGAAGATCCATGTCAGGGGGGCCTCCACCTGTCCATGAGGGTGGGGGCGCGCCCTACCCCCCTGGGTGCGCCCCCTGCCTCATGGGCGCCCTGACGCTCCACCGACCTCAACCCTGACTCCATATATTCACTTTCGAGGAGAAAAAAACCAGGGAGAAGGATTCATCGTGTTTTACGATACGGAGCCGCCGCCAAGCCCTAAACTCTCTCGAGAGGGCTGATCTGGAGTCCGTTCGACGCTCCAGAGAGGGGAATCCGTCGTCATCGTCATCATCAACCTTCTTCCATCACCAATTCCATGATGCTCACCGCCGTGCGTGAGTAATTCCATCGTAGGCTTGCTGGACGGTGATGGGTTGGATGAGATTTATCATGTAATCGAGTTAGTTTTGTTAGGGTTTGATCCCGACTATCCACTATGTTCTGAGATTGATGTTGCTATGACTTTGCTATGCTTAATGCTTGTCACTAGGGCCCGAGTGCCATGATTTCAAATCTGAACCTATTATGTTTTCATCAATATATGAGAGTTCTTGATCCTATCTTGCAAGTCTATAGTCACCTACTATGTGTTATGATCCGGCAACCCCGAAGTGACAATAATCGGGACCACTCCCGGTGATGACCGTAGTTTGAGGAGTTCATGTATTCACTATGTGTTAATGCTTTGGTCCGGTACTCTATTAAAAGGAGGCCTTAATATCCCTTAGTTTCCAATAGGACCCTGCTGCCATGGGAGGGTAGGACAAAATATGTCATGCAAGTACTTTTCCATAAGCACGTATGACTATATTCGGAATACATGCCTACATTACATTGATGAATTGGAGCTAGTTCTGTGTCACCCTATGTTATAACTGTTGCATGATTGATCGCATCCGACATAATTCTCCATCACCGATCCAATGCCTACGAGCTTTTCACACATTGTTCTTCACTTATTTACTTTTCTGTTGCTACTGTTACAATCATCATAAAACCAAAAGTATTACTTTTGCTACCGTTACCTTTTACCACCTTTTACCACTACTATCATATTACTTTGCTACTAAATACCTTGCTGCAGATATTAAGTTTCCAGGTGTGGTTGAATTGACAACTCAGCTGCTAATACTTGAGGATATTCTTTGGGTCCCCTTGTGTCGAGTCAATAAATTTGGGTTGAGTACTCTACCCTCAAAAACTATTGCGATCCCCTATACTTGTGGGTTATCAGGGCACCGCGGCCCTCGGCGACGATTGAGGGAGTCCTGGATTAGGGGGTCTCCGGACAGCCGGACTATATCCTTTGGCCGGACTGTTGGACTATGAAGATACAAGATTGAAGACTTCGTCTCATGTCCGGATGGGACCCTACTTGGCGTGGAAGGCAAGTTAGGCAATACGGATATGTACATCTCCTCCTTTGTAACCGACCTTGTGTAACCCTAGCCCTCTCCGGTATCTATATAAACCGGAGGGTTTTAGTCTGTAGGACAACATACAATCATACCATAGGCTAGCTTCTAGGGTTTAGCCTCTTTAATCTCGTGGTAGATCAACTCTTGTAATACTCATATCATCAAGAACAATCAAGCAGGACATAGGGTATTGCCTCCATCAAGAGGGCCCGAACCTGGGTAAACATCGTGTCCCCTGCCTCGTGTTACCATCCGCCTTAGACGCACAGTTCGGGACCCCCTACCCGAGATCCGCCGGTTTTGACACCGACATTGGTGCTTTCAGTGAGAGTTCCACTGTGTCGTCATCATAAGGAGGATGGCTCGCCTCGTTATCAAGAACAACATCACCTCTGGGGGAGCCCTGGCTGTAGGCCAAACTCTTCGACTAGGCGGCTTCGTCATGACCGCCCGCTCGGCCGCGGCGCCGACAATGACTTCTTGGGTCATCGAAAATAGCCTCCACATCGGCTCGAAATTTGCCGAGCAGATGGATCCAATGGAGCTATCCTCTTTGAACAAGCTCTTGGATCGCACCGCTGCTCTGGGAGTCACTACGGACTACGATCGGATCAGGCTTAAACCCGACCAAAGGGAGATTAACTCTCCGCCGGTCACCCATCAGATAGCGGTGGTGGAGGAGCAATGCGGTGATTCTCCCTCTATCACGAGGACGAACTATGTCCGGATTCCCGAGCTCCCCGAGCCGGATACTCGCTCACGAGAGGACACCGCCCTAACCCTGAATCCAGAATCAGGCCGCATACCGAACCCACAGGACAACATCCCAGAGCCCGAACTTCCAAGATCGGAAACTCCCCTGCCCCGGGATCACAGATTGGGTCAAGGTCTGGACTTAAATCCACCCACCCACCCAGATACAAATGATCTTTCCCACATTAGGCAAGCACCCCAAGAGACAGTACATCACTATTGGGCCAGATTCCTCCTTGTAATGAACAAGGTCAAGGACTGTCGCGAGGAAGATGCAATTTCGTTCTTTTGCAACAATTGCACGGACAAGGGAGTCCTCAACGCCATAAGTCGCCGTGACGTAGCACACTTCGCTGACTTGACGGCCATAGTACGGAAATACTGTGCAATGGAAAGTGCGTGGAAAACCCAAACGCAATTTTGGGATAATCCGGCTCTGACTAAACCCCCAGTCCGAACTAAAAGGGTGCACTCTCATAAGTCGCCCGACTCAATTACAAAGAAGCAAAAGCCCACTACAGGGCGTGGAACCGTATTGGAGGGATGGCTTAACGGGCCCTGCAAAATCCATAGTACATCGGATACCATATCAACACACAGCCTTAGAGCATGTTGGGTACTCCGGCAGGTGGCCAAAAGCGGTGAGGATCTTCTCACCCAAAATACCATAGAGCACCTTCCCACGGATAACAATACAGTATTAACGGTCTTCAAGACCTTCGCCTCAAATAATAGGCATAAGCGAGCACTCCGCAGCCTTGCCGAAGTCTGCCACGTAGTAGCAATAAATCCATGGAGCGACACGGCTATCACCTTCAATGCCAGTGACGAGCCTAAATTCCGAACAACCCGAGCACCAGCTGCTTTGGTCCTCAGTCCAATTGTGGACGGATTTCGGCTCACTAAGGTGCTCATGGACGGCGGCAGCGGATTAAACCTCATTTATGAGGAAACTCTCCAAAAAATGGAAATAGACAGCAACCGTATTGAGCAAAGCAGTACGACCTTCCGAGGAATCATCCCTAGTCGGGAGGTACGTTGCGCTGGGAAAATCACACTTGATGTGGTATTCGGCACTCCGGAGAATTACAGGTCCGAAGAAATTACATTACAAGTGGCCCCGTTTAGTAGCAGATACCACGCCCTTCTAGGGCGGGAGGCATTCACGATTTTCCAAGCCATACCCCATTACGGGTACATGAAGCTCAAAAGGCCTGGACCCAATGGAATCATCACTCTAGCTAGTGATCCGGACATAGCACTCCGCGCCGAGAAGAAAACAACCGCACTAGCCCTCGAGGCATTATCCGAAGCCCTTGTGGCGGAGGAGTTAACCGCGATGCGCTCCATGGTGGACAGGGACGACGTGATACTAGACAAAAGATCCAAGTCCACCTCCTTTAAACCAGCAGACGAAATAGTTAAATTCCAAGTCCATCCAACAGACCCTACAAAAACAGCATCCATTGGGGCATAGTTATACCCCGCTGTAGACGCCGCACTACGGGCGTTTCTGCACGAGAATTGGGATATATTCGCCTGACACCCTTCAGACATGCCAGGAATTCCACGCAGATTGGCTGAGCATAGCCTTAATATTCTAAAAGGATTCAAGTCGGTCAAGCAGACTCTTCGGTGTTTCTCTGAACCTAAGCGGCAAGCCATGGGAGAGGAGCTGGCCAAGCTACTGGAAGCCGGATTTATTAAAGAAATAAAATATCCGGATTAGCTAGAAAACCTGGTGATGGTACCAAAGAAGGACAAATCCTGGCGCCTATGTGTCAACTTCAAAGACCTTAATAAGGCTTGACCAAAGGATCCCTTCCCACTCCCTCGCATTGATCAAATCATCGATGCTACTGCAGGACACGAATCATTGTGCTTCCTCGATGCATACTCTGGTTACCACCAGATTAAGATGGCGGAGTCTGATCAAGTCGCAACGGCATTTATCATGCCATACGGCCCCTTCTGTTTTAACACAATGCCCTTCGGGCTCAAAAATGCTGGCGCAACATATCAGCGCATGATCCAGACATGTCTGGAAAAGCAGATCGGTAAGACTGTGGAGGCATATGTAGACGATGTGGTCATTAAAACCAGACACGTCGACTCTTTAATAGACGACTTGAGGCTCATGTTCACCAATCTCTGAACATACGACATTAAGCTCAATCCGGAAAAATGCGTTTTCAGTGTTCCCGCTGGAAAGCTCCTGGGCTTCATCGTCTCCAGTAGAGGAATTAATGCAAATCCGGCTAAAATCCAAGCTCTGTCGCAGTTGGCTATCCCAACTGACCTCAAGCAAATCCAGAAATTGACTGGATGTGTGGCGGCTTTAAGCCGCTTTATCTCCCGATTAGGAGAAAAGGAACTTCCCCTTTATCGCCTTCTTCGGCGCACCGAACACTTCGAGTGGACGGATGCAGCCACGGCCAGACTGGAAGAAATAAAAACCATCCTGGCCACCAACCCAATCTTGGCCGCGCAACTGTTGGCGAACCAATGCTATTATATATAGCGGCAACTCACCAAGTTGTAAGCGCAGTGCTCGTCGTCGAACGAGAGATGGACGGACATAAATTCCCACTTCAAAAGCCGGTATATTATGTATCCATCATCCTCACCCCATGAAAATCACGGTACCCACATTACCAAAATATAGCATATGCGGTATTTATGGCATCCCAGAAATTACGACACTACTTTCAAGAGTGTTCGATTACGGTGGCCTCCGAAGTACCACTCAATGACATAATAAACAACCGCGATGCCACGGGCTAGATTGCCAAATGGGCCATCGAGCTCCTCCCGTTCGACATAACATATAAGCCACGACGGGCCATTAAGTCACAAGTACTGGCCGATTTCTTAGCCGAATGGACAGAAGCCGAACTCCCTAAAGAGTATGGCGCATACTCCAATTAGATCATGCACTTCAACGACTTTAAAATGTTGGCTGGTCTGGGGGCTGGCGTCGTCCTGACGTCCCCCACCGGAGATATGGTGCAATACGTGCTCCAAATACTATATACAGACTCCAACAACGCAGCCGAATACGAGGCCCTATTACACGGCCTCCGGATGGCAGTCTCCATGGGCATCCAACGCCTAGAGGTGCGTGGGGACTCGTACCTCGCAATATCCCAAATAAATGGAGACTTCGATGCCAAGGATCCGAAAATGGCAGCATATCGTAACACCGTCCTCAAAATGTTAGCTCGGTTCGAGGGGCTTGAATTCCACCATGTGGCTCGGGAAAACAACCAGGCGGCGGACATCCTATCCCGTATCGGCGCCAAACGCGACCCTGTCCCACCGAACATCTTGCTAGAAAGACTGTTTAAACCATCTGTGGTATGGGAAGGGGACACCGGAAAAAATAGTCCGGACCCGGCCACAACCCCAGATACCGAGTACTTTGACACAATCGGAGGCTCTGCCACCGAAATAACACCTTCAGCCCACGTGATAATGGTCGTCATCGCCCTGTGGACAGAACCATTCCTGGCCTACCTAACTAGACAGGAATTACCCGAGGACCAAAATGAGGCCCGTTGCATAGTGCGGCGATCTAAAGCCTACAAGGTCCATGAGGGAGAGCTTTATAAGAAAAGCACAACCGGAGTCCTTCAAAGGTGCATCTCCGAGGAGGAAGGGCGGAATCTTTTGGCAGAAATCCATGCCGGACTCGACGGCCACCACGCCGCAGCCCGGGCCCTTGTAAGCAAGGCCTTCCGTACAGGTTTTTATTGGCCGACGACCTGGGCAGATCCACAACATCTAGTACAACATTGTGTTGGTTGCCAGCTTTTTGCAAACCAAAGCCACATGCCACCTACCGCCCTCCAAACAATCCCCATTACATGGCCCTTTGCGGTCTGGGGGCTCGATATGGTCGGACCCCTCAAAGGGGGAACCCATAAGAAAAAATACTTACTGGTCATGGTGGATAAATTCACCAAATGGATAGAAGCCAAACCTGTCAAAACGGCTGAATCCGGACCGGTGATAGACTTCATATCCGGGGTTGTACACCATTATGGCGTCCCCCACAACATCATCACTGACAACGGCACGAACTTTACAGCTGACGAGGTGAAACTTTGGTGCAGCAACATGGGCATCAAGCTCGATTATGCTTCTGTCTATCATCCGCAAACTAACGGTCAAGTCGAATGAGCGAATGGTCTTATCATGAGCAGCATTAAACCCAGATTAGTCCGATCTTTAAAGGAATCGGACACTCATTGAGTAGAGGAGCTCGACTCCGTACTTTGGGGGCTGCGGACCACGCCGAATCGCACTACCGGATACGCACCGTTTTTTATGGTGTACGGCGCTGAGGCGGTGCTGCCTTGCGACATAATTCATGACTCACCTCAAGTGCGCATGTACGAAGAAAGAGAGGCCGAGCTCGATCGACAGGATAGTTTGGATGCCCTGGAGGAGGAGCGCGATGTGGCAAAAGCCCGTTCCGCATTCTATCAGCAACAGGCTCGAAGGTATCAAAGCAGAGAAGTGCGGGCCAAAACCTATAACGTTGGCGAACTAGTTCTATGCCTACCGGAGAAGAAAAAGAACAAGATCAAGCCAAAATGGGAAGGTCCCTTCATTATCGACCAGGTTCTGACTGGTGGAGCGTACCGTCTGCGGGATGCATCGGATAATCGACTCGAGCCAAACTGTCGGCGTTCTGGGAACGAGGGTCCCCAGACTTGCCTGCCTGCGGCGTGGCTCTAGTGGGGGCCCAGTGCGGCCCAGCCTCATCAGCTCAAGCTCAAGACCCTCGCAAGGGGCCAAGCCTTGCGGGGCGCACGACAAGAGGCTTCCTTAGGAGCAGCCTCATCAGGCAGGCTCACAAGGAGGCGGAGATATCAAGGCAGGGGTGCCTCATGAGGAGCCCGTGACACAAGCCATGACGATCGAGATTAGGCGGGCGCCAGGCGAGCGCTGGCCTGCGCAGTGTCCTTGTTTCCCCTTCGGTGCAAAGGGAGCAAGCACAGGCCAAGGCATTGGGCAAAGGTTACCATTCCGGTGCAACGAGACCAAGACCAGCAGAGCGACAGGATGGAGGTCACCGTGGAGCCCAAGACGGCGTCATCACCAGTGCATTTGGCAGCCGAAGACCACCTTTGGTCAGGAACTTAGGATAGCTTGTACTAGATGTTCCCCTTCAAAATGGCCAATTGTTGGCGCCCTTCCCGCTCATTTTTTGGGAAGAGGACCAGGGCCTCTATAAATAGGACTAGCCCCCGAAAGAAGGAAAAGGGGGGAAGAGAAGAAGTCCAGAGAGGAGAAAGAAGAAGAGAGAGGTCTAGAGAGAAAGAAAGAGAGAAAGGACCGGACTAAGTAGAACACACTGCACCAGCTCAAGAACACATCTCGCGAGGCCGTTCTTCCCCCTGTATTGTTCATCATCAGCCCCTAAGGCAATCCACCACACCAACACTGGAGTAGGGTATTACACCACATCGGTGGCCCGAACCAGTATAAACCTCGTGTCCCTTGTTTGTTCTTCTTTCTAGCCTAGATTTCTTGCGAGCCATAGAAGCGCGAGTCGGTAGGGGAAAGATCTCCGTGTGCACCCCAGAGTTCAAACCTTAAGGGTCTGCCGGAACCTGAAATCCGACATTTGGCGCGGCAGGTAGGGGTGCGCCGGAATCCTTCTTCCTCCACGTCACGTTCCGTCGCCTCGCCGTTCAGATGTCGAGCGACCCGGCTGCCAATGCCAACCACTGGGCGGCGTGGCCCGCCCACGTCGTGTCGCCGGCTCAGGGCAACCTCAACCTTGCGCCTCAGGCAGCCCGCGCTCCGCAGGGCGCTGCGGGGCGCAGGCGACGCGGCCAGATACTGCCTGCCCTCACACCACGGCTGGTGCGGGCCGCAGCAAGGGCCTCAAACCACGCCGCGGCCACAATGCCGCACACCCGACAGGAACAGGCGAACTCCAGGGCCACGCTCACGGTGGCCCAAGAGCTGCTACGGTGCCGGCTGCTGGAGGGCGGCCGCGAAGTGTTGTTGGAGCGAGTAGCCGAGCTCCTGGACGCCGCCGCCTCAGGAGCACCTCCCTTCTGTGTCCAGCTGCCGCCCCAGGTCCAGGGCGGGCCGTATGGCGGCATTATATGTGCTCACGCAACTTCAAGCGGACTCCAGGGCCTGTTCAGCGTCAACGCCTCCGTCGGCACCAGGCGACAAGTCGCGCCGGCCCACCTCCGGCCAGCGAAGGGGTGCACGCCGTGGCCTCCGGCTTCGGCGGACCGCCGCGCCATCACCCCCAAGATGATGCTCCAAGCCGGACTGCATGTCATGCGGGGCGCTACGGCGAGGCTCACGAGGCGGTGGACCTAGAAACTTATGTGCCCCGCATGGTGTATCAGGGGTGCGCGCTGGAAGAAGATCATGGCTCATTCCTCGGGCCAGGATGGGGCGAGGAGGTGCCAGAAGCTGAGCTCTTTCAGGAACCCCAAGAGAGCCTCGACAACCGCACCGGCGGCAGCAACTATTGGGTACCACTCATTCCTCAGGAGCAAGCTTATGATAACCATGGGTCGCAGGAGATACAGGTCGCCGCAGCAGATGGCTGCCCCAATGCTGCAGCCTCCTATCCCTCAGGAGGAGGGCGCAGGGGGCTGCAGGAGAGGGGCCGAGATCCGGGTTCGCCCCTGCGGCGGTCGGAGCAAGGCGCTCTCAGGAGGTAGGCCCTCTGCCGGGGAGGTGCCCCAGGGCCTGCCCCCGGCAGAGGACTCGTGGCCATCGGGGGAACCGTTGGCGACCGCTCTACCCCATTGGCGGCGTCCTTGGTCTCCGGCCGCCGTCAATGGCGGTAGAGTGTGGCGCAAGGCGGGGCCCTCGTCAGGAGATATGAAGCAAGGCTGGTACCTATGAAGAAGGCCCAGTGCCTGTGAAGCTCGCCGCCCGTGACACTCTCACGTAATAATGAGTGGGGTTGTACATGCCCCGGAGTCTCCGGAGAGCCGCCCTCGGGCCTCGGGGGCTCCCGCCCAGGCCCAATGGCAGCACTTAGCTCCGCGCTGGTGAGAACACGTCGAAGACTACACTAGGTGCCGGACGCGGCCTTTTGCTTTTCGCTTCTTCCTTGTTGACAAGTTTCTTCGGTTTGGATTTAAGTTGGATTTGAGCTCGAGACTTGCGTGTGTTTGGGGAAGGGGTGTTTAGTCTCGTTCGAGCAATCTCTCGTGTTCTGATTTCAGCTTTGCCTCCAAAGTTAACGTCGGCTGCCCCCCCTCACGAGCCCCTCGCGAGCCGGGCCGGGCTAGGCACGACTACAGACGGGACCGCTGTCACCGCACCCTCTCTGGAGGTTCTCATCGCAGGATCAACAGGATAATCAGAAGACACCCGAGGTGCGACGGCCCCCGCAGGCCCGCTCGGAACTCGTCGGAGTCGAAAGGAAAACAAGTCGGCTGACCCATCACCGGGCTAGCAGCTAAGCTCACACGCAACATTATGTTTACCAGGATATTGATCGCAAACCTTTACATGATGGGCCTCCCCTCCCAAAATGCTCTTACATTCTTCAGGGCCAAGCCCGAACCTTCTTCGTGCAGGGTAAACAGCAGCGACATACGGTCAGTCGGACATATCACTCACCGCGTCTTCTGGGGCACCCCCGGAGGTATCACTGGCGTTGCTGACATCGTCGCCGCCACCACCAAGAAGGAACGAAGACCAACATCAAGGCGAGGGGGCTGGGGGCTTCCAGGAGCTGTGCGCAATCGCTTGCATGTTGGGTGGCGCAAGGCCCCAGCATCACAACGCATCTTCAAGCAGTTTGCTCGCGAGGTGAATGTAGTCCTCCCCAAGCTTGAGGCCACACGCCCTCTCAGGTGGTCTGCATGCGCCATCACATTCAGCTCAGCGGATCAGCTCAAGTGCGCGGCAACGGCCGGAGTTCTCTCGATGCTTTGCTTCCGAGTCATCAGCAATGTGCAGGTTACCAGGACCCTCGTGGATGGCGGAGCAGGACTCAACGTCCTATCCATTGAGACGTTCGACAATCTCCAAGTGTCGTATGATCAGCTCCAGCCGACCAGGCCTTTCTCAAGAGTCACTGATGGTTCCACCGTTCCGATAGGGCAAGTTCGTCTGCCAGTCACCTTCGGGCAGCGCAACAACTACTGCACCGAGCTCATTGACTTCGACGTTGCCCACATTCGCCTGCCATACAACGCAATCCTCGGGTACCCAGCCCTAGCCAAGTTCATGGCAGTGACTCACCATGGCTACAATGTCCTCAAGATGCCAGGAAGCGGTGGAGTCATCACCGTACCCTGTGATGAAAGGGACGCGGTGTGTTCACTTGAGCATGCGTTCCAAGCCGCAGCAATCGAAGACCCAGATCACAGGAGTGGAAGACTTCCCGAGGTGACCCTTAAGAAGAAGAAGGCTTCGCCTGGCCCAAGCCATAAGGAGGCAGGCGCCTCCGGAGGCGTTGCGTCAGGATTCACGCCCGTTCAGGGAGCGCCACCCTCTGTCGCATAGGAAAGTGTGCCCAGCGCCCTCCTCAGGCAGGGCTCGGGGGCTCTTTCTTGGAGAGCCGCCGACTTTGCCAAGGTCACGAGGGAGGCGCTCGGGGACCACTTGGAGGGGTGCTTCCAGGCACGTTTCCCTCTGGAAGGTACGAGGCAAGGAAGACCAAACCCTCAGGAGTTCATCGCAGGAAACACCCAGGAGCTACAGGAGTCGAGAATCATGCGCGGTAGCCGCCGCTTGCCCGCCGTGGCCCCACATCCAGGCGAGGATGGTGGGCTGCGCGTCTGCATCGATGTGCCAGGACTCAACCGAGCCGCTTCTCAAGAGCGCCTCTGGCCCTCGCGCGTGGGGCGTTGCGAGGGTCCACCTCGCAGCTACGTTCGCATGCCTTTCGGCCTGCCGAACGCGGTCACCGCTCATCAGCGCCTACTGAGGAGCATTCTGGAGGCTCAGGAGGTCAGGCATTGTGCGGTCCTGGCGGAGGTGGAGATGCCCCTCGAAGACCTATGCGTGCCCCCGGAGCCTCCCGAGGCTCTTGGGCCTGGGGGCTCGTGAGGGTCGACGTCTTCACCTCGCGTCACCCACTTCTGCGGCATCGCTTCATCTTCAACGGCATCAGGTGAGATCTTTCAAGTTCCATTTTTAGCTGGGAGAGCCCATAGGGCCACGTCGTTCCCAGGTCGCGTGGGTTCGTCCCTGCAGCACGTATCCGTTTTACTTACGCACTTTTACTTACCTTGTTGGGGGCGCCCCTCGGGCTGCATCATCCCCAAACTGCTCGGGCCTGGCCCAACGGCGTTCGCTTTTCCCGCATCTACTTGAAATGAATATGCTCCTTCGTACTTAACATGCCTGACCTAATCGCCTGCTCGATTGACACCTACCCATGGAGCCGCTCGCTCTAGCACGACATCTGCGTACGGGTCCTCCCCTGCAACGCCGATAAATCTGAGTGGTCGAGCTCTGGCCGCGGCAGCCCCGCAAGGCGCCACCTCACCAGGCCCTCAGTGCTCCAATCACTCCCTCGGAGCGACCAATGATTGGCTGGCAACCGTAGCGACAAGTCTTGTCTCTCCTTGTGATTGGTATGCAGGACCCGCTCCAGGAGCAACATTGGGGACGTCGCGGGCTATCTCTCCCTCTCTCCGGCACAGACCGCTTGCATGTTAAAAGGGGGGCGCCTGAGCATCGCGACTCATGGGCTCCTACTGGCTCTCCAGCCCTCACCCCCTGGCCTTAACCCACGGCATCGCAACCTGTCATACCAGTGGCGGCTGAGCTCGCTCGAGGGCCGGGATCTTAGGACGTAGAGCATTAAGGAAAATGTGGGGAAGTGGGAAGAAGCTTGCGAGGACGTAACCCAGTAGCACCTCAGCTACCGCCGCTCGGGCCGGGCGCCCCGTCGAAGGACTACCCCAAACTCAAAAGATAAGTCACGCCCTTACAGGAGTTGGACCAATGCAGCACCAAACCCTCGCCTAGTGCAGCTCTGTCACGACGACGTTGCCTTCCTTTCTCACCCAACGAGGGCTGCTCGAGCACTAAAGGGGACCTCCCGAGCATCGCGACTCGGGGGCTCTTACCAGACCTCAGGCCGCTCACCTCCTGGCCTTGACCATGGCATCGCGACCTGGCATACCAGCGACGGTTGAAGCCTGCCTGGGGACTGGGACCTGTCAGCGTAGAGCGCTAAGTCCTCGCGAGGATAGAAAGGGGGAGCCGAGCCGGGACAGGACAAGCATCTCGCATCGATTCATATTAGGGATATAATGTTCGCAAAAGACATGGCAGGCGCCTTACATACCCCCGCGGGGTGTTGCTTCGATTCCTCGCAGGGAACAAGAGGTGCTAATCCTAAGGAATGCTAATTGTCCGCGCCTCCGCAAGCGACGCCATCATCAACAGTGGACTGCCCGGCACCGGCGCCAACCCCACCCAGATCAGTGGTGTCGGCGGCCCGATGCAGTTGCCCTGCTCCGAGCACGGCGCGAGCTCGGAGGCTCGTAGCTGTCGTCGCTCGTCTCCGGAGTCACGAGAAGCTCGGGGGAGCTGCTGGATTCCCCAGCTCCTCCGCTGCCGCCTTAAGAGCTGCTAGAGGGCCGATGGGTAGGCCAGGTCCTCGCCAGTCCGATGCCCCTGCCGCTTTCCTTGGGGCAGCACTCCAACCGGCGTCCTTCAGCATCGAAGACCTTGAAGAACATCAGGGAGGCGCCATCATATTCAAGATGAATTACGAGGGCACCCTCCATGCGGCAGATCCGGGCGATCTCACCCCAGCCCCGGGTCATATAGACCTTGCCCGGAGCGACGACCGCGACCTCCGCTCCGGTCGCAAGGGTGCCGCAATTGGCGTGCTGCAGCCAGAGCTCCAGAGACCCGTTTTGCAGCATCTCAAAGGCGAAGGAGGGAGGAAGGTGGATCCAAGAGCTTGGGGGCATGGCAGCGTGAAGCACGAGCTCACGGGAGGAGCCCTCGGCATGGACTCCAGGAGGAACTACGCGCACCGCCGTGACTCGCCGGCGCCGGCGGTGGCACCGTCGGTGTCGCTCGACGCCCTATTCCTCAGGGCCCTCGATTCGGGCGTACAAGGGCAGTGGAAACCCAGGCGGCGGTCGCTCGTACCAGGGCCTTGGCACCTCCTGCCAAGCACCCTCATCTCGGCGGCAGGGGACTAGTCGTTTCTTCGGCGGAAGAGGGTCAAGACCTTCTCGGGGGGGGCTTTCCTTCCTCTTCTGCAGAAAACCGGTGGATTGGTGCCATTGGCGTAAGGAGAAGCAAGGATGAGGAAGGAGAAGGAAAGGAGTAGCAGGAAGGGATACGCTAACGAGGCTCGCACAGTCCCATACTTATAGCTGGAGAAGGCCAACCGCCGACCACCATGATCGCAGGTAATCATGACCCATTTCTCTGCATGCAGGGACTTGACAAGTCGTGCGGTTGCCGAGCCATCATGGGGAAGCGCAGATGCCCATGTCCAATCAATCGCCACGCGGCGCCCAAGGCCGCAGGCTATTGGGGCCCGCGACGCTTCACGCTTGCCCCTTAGCTTCTTTGCTAAGCCAAGCCCGGGCGTGCCTTGGGCCCGGGGGCTACTATCGGCATTCTAGGAACGGGGGTCCCCAGACTTGCCTGCCTGCGGCCTACGGCGTGGCTCGGGTGGGGGCCCAGTGCGGCCCAGCCTCATCAGCTCAAGCTCAAGACCCTCGCAAGGTGCCAACCCTTGCGGGGCGGACGACAGGAGGCTTCCTCAGGAGCAGCCTGATCAGGCAGGCTCGCGAGGAGGTGGAGAGATCAAGGCAGGGGTGCCTCGCGAGGAGCCCGTGACGCAAGCCATGACGATCGAGATTAGGCGGGCGCCGGCCTGTGCAGTGTCCTAGTTTCCCCTTCGGTGCAAAGGGAGCAAGCACAGGCCAGGGCATCGGGCAAAGGTTACCATTCCGGTGCAACGAGACCCAAGACCAGTAGAGCGGCAGGATGGGGGTCACCGTGGAGCCCAAGACGGCGTCATCACCAGTGCTTTTGGCAGCCGAAGACCACCTTTGGTCAGGATAACTTGTACTAGATCTTCCCCTTCAAAATGGCCAATTGTTGGCGCCCTTCCCACTCATTTTTTGGGAAGAGGACCAGGGCCTCTATAAATAGGACTAGCCCCCGAAAGAAGGAAAACGGGGGAAGGGAAGAAGTCTAGAGAGGAGAAAGAAGAAGAGAGAGGTCCAGAGAGAAAGAAAGAGAGAAAGGTCCGGACCAAGTGGAACACACTGCACCAGCTCAAGAACACCTCTCGCGAGGCCGTTCTTCCCCTTGTATTGTTCATCATCAGGCCCTGAGGCAATCCACCACACCACACACTAGAGTAGGGTATTACACCACATCGGTGGCCTGAACCAGTATAAACCTCGTGTCCCTTGTGTGTTCTTCTTTCTAGCCTAGATTTCTTGCGAGCCATAGAAGCGCGAGTCGGTAGGGGAAAGATCTCCGTGTGCACCCCAGAGTTCGAACCTTAAGGGTCTGCCGGAACCTGAAATCCGACACAAACCCATGGAACGCAGCCAGACTACGAAGATTCTACGCCTAGCGCCGGACTCTATGTTCGTCTCCTCACCTCCATCAATTTTACACATCTGTTTTTTCTCTCTTTCTTTCTCTTGTTTCTCTTTGAGGCCCTAAAGGGCTACACTTGTGTCTTGGTTGCACAATCTTGACGCGCTAACCACGCTCAATATACCTGGGGGCTTCTCATACAGAAGCTCAATTTAATTACCCTTCCGGGCTTTGTGCCTTGCACATGTGTTATCCTTCTGCATGTACCTTTTTTCGCCATTATATGCATCGATATCACTTAAGTTTTGGCCAAGCTGGGTTGCCTGGCTCTTGTATTTATGCTCTACATTCCCGTTAATTCGGCTAGGGCATAAGGGGAGCACCTCTGCGATTGTTACTACCGGGTCAGCCGGATGTGTACCTCAGACTGGGTGAAGCCGAAAGCTAGCGTTCTTAAGGGAATATTCGGTCGGTGAATAAAAGATGACTTTCATTTAAATTACTACACGCCCCCAGATGTTTTTAGCCCGTGTCTCGCTGTTCGTACATGCACATTAGGGCATGCATACCCAGGGAAAGGAACCCTTAATGGAACTATTCTCCCTGGAAGATGTTTCTTACTATCCATGTAATATAAGCTAGTTGGGCACTTGTCTGTTCAAGCACTTATGACCCCTATGCCTGGATTCCATGCATACTCCGGTTTTTATATAACCGAGTGGGTATTCAGATACACTCCGGACTATCGGGTCCAGAGGTCGAAGCGAAAAGGTCCGCCATGACAAATGATTTACAATCCGTCTATGGACATTACATATGTCAGTTGAAGTACACAGTCACTAAGACTGATTAAATTCTTCTTCTATACCATCCAACATGTTGTCTAGCCTACAATCCTGTTGGGAATACTTTGCGGCTAATTCTACTTGATCATACACTAAACTGACGGGGATCTCTTTCCCATCGGGCCCCACAGGTCCGACCTCGGCCATGTGGTTTGGGTCAGCCTTGGTATATCGTGTCTTCACCATAGCCTAGGCTTCCCTTGCACCTTATCGGCAGACTGATATCTTCCATAATCAGAAGCGCCGCCGCGCTCCCTTGAGCTTCTCTATAAGCTCCCCCATGCCTCCTGGCAGGGGCGCGGATGGCCACAAGGCTTGAGTGATACTCTGCATCACCTGTCGAACTTGTTCGTGCAGTTGTGAGAGCTCTGGTAGAAGATCACCCGAAGACCCGGGCATCTCCTCCCCGGGATGACCCGTCAGCATACATGTAGACATAACGCTGTTAGCAGGCTTCTTCGCCGAACTCCTTTAAAAAGTTTGTTCAAGCACTCACTAAAAATGCCGCGCCGAAGCCATTTATTCTCCTTCATGGAGTCCGCAAGCTGGGCTCGGACATCCTTCAGTTCCACGCCCAGCCGGATATTGGCGTCTTGGAGATCATTTTTCTCCTGCCTGATTCGCGTCAACACACGTTCGCCAACATTTCGTTGTCGATCATCTCGTGCCGTACCCGCCTCCACGGCCTCCGAATTCACTCTGGGGCCACCTGCAACATCTATTGTTAGGTGTGCATACATGCCGCATACTACCCGGTACCGATATTCTTTGCAATAGACAAAAGAGTTACCAGGGGGACCCTTTTTGGACTCCTTCAATGCGGCAACAGCGGCTTCCAGCTGGGCCTTGCACTCGTCCAGCTCTTGAGACAATTGGGAATTCTTCTCCGTAAGAACCTGCACAAATAATGATCCTTAAATCAGTTGCGTCAACTGTTTCAAGTCTTAGGGGCTACTGATACATATAATCGTCAGATTTGCTTACCCGTATATCCCTTACATACTGGTCTGTGGCTTTGGCTAGACCATTTTGAGCAGCACGGATGTACGCGTCTCCGAAATTGAAGGCATCAAATGCCTCTGGCGAGAAACAAGCGTCACGGAGTATGGCCTGGCAACGCCTATGATTCATGGCGCTCTCCACTTCTGAATTTGTAGCGGATAGTCTATCCGCATCCTCTGTAGGAGGAGCATCCGACGTCCGCCCCATGTTGGCTTCTGCCTCTATGTCCGGCCCTGGAGCCCGACTGGTGGAGGCATGATCGGCAGCCTCTCCGGATATAGTCCGGTGAATATTTTTCTATTAAAGAAGCATGGACGTCATTGCATTTTAAGAAAGACGACAACCACGGAGCGAGGTTTTGTGTCATACCTCTATGTTGGTGTCTCCGTCCTGACTGCCTTCCTTTTTGGCCTACCCGGCTTCGGTGCCTCTTGCTGGCGAATTGCTGCGGGTTCGGCACGGCGTCCCGAATGCCTTCCCTGTAAAACACTATATGTGTATGGTAGGTGAAGTGTCTAAAAGGGGATCCTATTTTGGAGTTGGGATTTTAGTTTTTCTTACGTGCGACGCAGGGAGCAGTCCGGGATAGTCGGCCGTTATGGCCACCATGGCGTCATCGCAGCTCAATTGATAGAATTGCCTGTCTATCAGCTCCACGAATATGTCCGGATCCTCTTTGATTCCGGGACCGAGGGCCCGGCCAGGGTCCTCTGGTTGTGGAGATGGGCTATTGACCTCCCTTATAGCTTTTCGCAGTTCCTGCCGTAAAATGGCAAGGTGAGTACCTACGACGAAGAATGCGGGAAGAAATGGGAGTAAAGAGGTATAACTCACCCAGCTTGGAGGGTTGTACATAGAGAATCCATCCCGTGGCTTGATACGGATGAACTCCTCTTCCTCTCTCTTGAACAACTCGGACAGAATTTTTGCTAAAGCAGCTGCGGAGTCCGGTCCCTTACACCCGCAGCGGGTGGCATCATCTTCCCCGTTAAAACACCACAGGGGGTGCCCTCGATATTGAAGTGGTTGCACTCCCCGCATTATGCATATTGACATAACCTCGACTATTGTTAATCCTGATTGAGCCAACACTTTAATCTGGTTCATCAGGTAAAGGACCTCTCTGTTGCCTTCCTCCTGGGGGCTCCGTGGGCGCCAGCTTCGGTGTTTCTTCAGAGGAGCATTGTTGAACTCAGGAAGACCCCGCCGAACAGGGTCTGGAAGGGGGACGTCCTCCATATAAAACCACTCCGAAGGCCAGTCTTCGGACGTCTTCTTCGGAGTACCGGACAGGTATCCGGTTTCGGTGATGCGCCATATTTTGGCTCCGCCCACTTGATAAAGTGACCCCTTCTGTGTGCGGGGCACAAGGCAAAATAACCTTTTCCACAGCTCGAAATGAGCCTCGCATCCCAGAAAAGCTCACAAAGGGCAACGTAGCCGGCGATGTGTAATATGGAAGCAGGGGTGAAATTATGCGGTTGGAGGTCGTAAAACTCCAGGAGCCCGCGGAGGAACGGATGAATTGGAAATCCGAGTCCCCTTAGTAAGTAAGGAACAAGGCACACCCGCTCCCCCTTAGAGGGGCTGGGGAAGCTCTCCGCTTGCTCCCCGCCATTGTAGGTGGCGAGCCCGGCTCGGACAGGGACCATATACGCTGGAGGGAGAAATCCCTGAGTCTGCACCTCTACTAATCGACTGTGTGGGACGGAACACCTCTCCCAATCACTGGGCTTAGGGCTACGAGGGCGGGAGGAGGAGCTGCGGTGGTCGGCCATGTTGGAGTGGATTTTTCCGAAGCGCGCTCCGATGGATTCTCTCTCTGGGAGGATGGTATGGATTGGATCTAAGAATCCCCTTCCCTTTAAATAGACAATTTCTTTACCTGGCTAGGGGGCGAATGTAAAAATGCCCTGGCTCCTCGTATTCGTTCGACGCGTGGAAGATAGCCCTTATTGAGCACAGAGGCCAAGAAGTCCAACATTTATGGGGCCGGGCACTGCTTAACAGGCATTCATGATTTGGAGAAGAACCCGCCTTGCAATGCCGAAGACAATACTGCGCGCCGGACTCAACGTCATTGAAGCCTGGTTCGGGGGCTACTGAGGGAGTCCTGGATTAGGGGGTCTCCGGATAGCCGGACTATATCTTTTGGCCGGACTGTTGGACTATGAAGATACAAGATTGAAGACTTCGTCTCATGTCCGGATGGGACCCTACTTGGCGTGGAAGGCAAGCTAGGCAATACGGATATGTACATCTCCTCCTTTGTAACCGACCTTGTGTAACCCTAGCCCTCTCCGGTGTCTATATAAACCGGAGGGTTTTAGTCCGTAGGACAACATACAATCATACCATAGGTTAGCTTCTAGGGTTTAGCCTCTTTGATCTCGTGGTAGATCAACTCTTGTAATACTCATATCATCAAGAACAATCAAGCAGGACGTAGGGTATTACCTCCATCAAGAGGGCCCAAACCTGGGTAAACATCATGTCCCCTGCCTCCTGTTACCATCCGCCTTAGACGCACAGTTCGGGACCCCCTACCCGAGATCCGCCGGTGTTGACACTGACGGTCATGGAGGCCGATCACCCCTGGAGCGGCGCGAGGGTGCGGAAATGGCGGCGGCTAGGGTTTAAAACCCGGAAACTAATACCATGTTAGAAGGGGGAGAGAGGGATTGGTGGAATAGTTGTTGTATTGCTTGAGCCTCGTGAGCATATATATAGGAGTACATGATCTACTTGAAGTACAAGACAAGCTAGAATATTGCTAGTTTATCCTATGTTTCCTCACATTACTCAACACACTCTACACTTTTTGTGGACCCAAGGATCAAACAGATTACATATTGTCTCATCGGCTAAGGAATCATGGACCGGACCCCTATTCATGGAAGCCTTTTTTTAGGAGCATGGAGTCTATGGAAAGAGCGTAACAACAAGCACTTTAGAGGGATCACACCATCCAGAAGCTCCTCGCATAGAAGATTCAAAAAGGACTTTGCTCTCCTCACTTATAAGGTGAAGGAGAAACACAAATCTTTTGTTTCTAGTTTCTTAGACTCCTGATGTCTACTACACAACCTTCTTGTAGACGTTGTTGGGCCTCCAAGTGCAGAGGTTTGTAGGACAGTAGAAAATTTCCCTCAAGTGGATGACCTAAGGTTTATCAATCCGTGGGAGGCGTAGGATGAAGATGGTCTCTCTCAAGCAACCCTGCAACCAAATAACAAAGAGTCTCTTGTGTCCCCAACACACCCAATACAATGGTAAATTTTATAGGTACACTAGTTCGGCAAAGAGATGGTGATACAAGTGCAATATGGATAATAGATAAAGGTTTTTGTAATCTGAAAATATAAAAACAGCAAGGTAGCAAGTGGTAAAAGTGAGCACAAACGGTATTGCAATGCGTTGAAACAAGGCTTAGGGTTCATACTTTCACTAGTGCAAGTCCTCTCAACAATAATAACATAGTTGGATCATATAACTATCCCTCAACATGAAACAAAGAGTCACTCCAAAGTCACCAATAGCGGAGAACAAACGAAGAGATTATGATAGGGTACAAGACCACCTCAAAGTTATCCTTTCTGATCGATCTATTCAAGAGTTCGTAGTAAAATAACATGAAGCTATTTTTTCCGTTCGATCTATCATAGAGTTTGTACTAGAATAACACCTTAAGACACAAATCAACCAAAACCCTAATGTCACCTAGATACTCCAATGTCACCTCAAGTATCAGTGGGTATGATTATACGATATGCATCACACAATCTCAGATTCATCTATTCAACCAACAAAAAGAACTTCAAAGAGTGCCCCAAAGTTTCTACCAGAGAGTCAAGATGAAAACATGTGCCAACCCCTATGCATAAGTTCACGAGGTCACGGAACTCGCAAGTTGATCACCAAAACATACATCAAGTGGATCACGTGATATCCCATTGTCACCACAGATAAGCACATGCAAGACATACATCAAGTGTTCTCAAATCCTTGAAGACTCAATCTGATAAGATACTTCAAAGGAAAAACTCAATTCATCACAAGAGAGTAGAGGGGGAGAAACATCATAAGATCCAAATATAATAGCAAAGCTCGCGATACATCAAGATCGTGCCGACTCAAGAACACGAGAGAGAGAGAGAGAGAGAGAGAGAGAGAGAGAGATCAAACACATAGCTACTGGTACATACCCTCAGCCCCAAGGGTGAACTACTCCCTCCTCGTCAAGGAGAGCACCGGGATGACGAAGACGGACACCAGAGAGGGATCCCCCCCGACAGGGTGTTGGAATGGGTCTAGATTGGTTTTCGGTGGCTACGGAGGCTTCTGGTGGCAGAACTCCCGATCTAGGTTTCTTTCTGGAAGTTTTGGGTTATATAAGAGGTGTTGGAGTCGGGGACAAGTCGGGGGGTTCCCGAGGCGGCCACGAGGCAGGGGGCGCGCCTAGGGGGTAGGGTGCGCCCCCACCCTCGTGGTGGCCTCGGGACTCTTCTGGCCCACCTCCAGTACTCCGTAGGCTTCTTCTGGTCCAAAAATGATCTCCATGAAGTTTCAGGTTGATTGGACTCCGTTTGATTTTCCTTTTCTGCGGTACTTAAAAACAAGGAAAAATAGAAAGTGGCACTGAGCTCTAGGTTAATAGGTTAGTCCCAAAAATCATATAAAATAGCATATAAATGCATATAAAACATCCAAGGTTGATGATATAATAGCATGGAACAATCAAAAATTATAGATACGTTGGAGATGTATCAAGCATCCCCAAGCTTAATTCCTGCTCGTCCTCGAGTAGGTAAATGATAAAAACAGAATTTTTGATGTGGAATGCTACCTAACATATTTATCCATGTAATATCTTTATTGTGGCAAGAATATTCAGATCCATAAGATTCAAGACAAAAGTTTAATATTGACATAAAAATAATAAACTTCAAGCATACTAACAAAGTAATCATGTCTCATCAAAATAACATGGCCAAAGAAAACTATCCCTACAAAATCATATAGTCTGGCTATGCTCTATCTTCATCACACAAAATATTTAAATGATGCACAACCCTGATGACAAGCCAAGCAACTGTTTCTACTTTTGATGTTCTCAAATTTTTTCAATCTTCACACAATACATGAGCATGAGCCATGGATATAGCACTATAGGTGGAATAGAATGGTGGTTGTGGAGAAGACAAAAAGGAGAAGATAGTCTCACATCAACTAGGCGTATCAACGGGCTATGGAGATGCCCATCAATAGATATCAATGTGAGTGAGTAGGGATTGCCATGCAACGGATGCACTAGAGCTATAAGTGTATGAAAGCTCAAAAAGAAACTAAGTGGGCGTGCATCCAACTTGCTTGCTCATGAAGACCTAGGGCATTTTGAGGAAGCCCATCATTGGAATATACAAGCCAAGTTCTATAATGAAAGATTCTGACTAGTATATGAAAGTGACAACATAGGAGACTCTCTATCATGAAGATCATGGTGCTACTTTGAAGCACAAGTGTGGTAAAAGGATAGTAGCATTGTCCCTTCTCTCTTTTTCTCTCATTTTTTTGTTTTTTTGGGCCTTATCTTTTTTGTGGCCTCTTTTTTCTCTATTTTTTTTATTTTTCACCCGGAGTCTCATCCCGACTTGTGGGGGAATCATAGTATCCATCATCCTTTGCTCACTGGGACAATGCTCTAATAATGATGATCATCATACTTTTATTTACTTACAACTCTAGAATTACAACTCAATACTTAGCACAAGATATGACTCTATATGAATGCCTCCGGCGGTGTACCGGGATGTGCAATGTATCAAGAGTGACATGTATGAAAGAATTATGAAAGGTGGCTTTGCCACAAATACGATGTCAACTACATGATCACGCAAAGCAATATGACAATGATGAAGCGTGTCATAATAAATGGAACGGCGGAAAGATGCATGGCAATATATCTCGGAATGTCTATGGAAATGACATAATAGGTAGGTATGGTGGCTTTTTTTGACGATGATATATGGTGGTTTTATGGTACCGACGAAAGTTGCGCGGTACTAGAGAGACTAGCAATGGTGGAAGGGTGAGAGTGCATATAATCCATGGACTCAACATTAGTCATAAAGAACTCACATACTTATTGCAAAAATCTGTTAGTTATCGGAACAAAGTACTATGCGCATGCTCCTACGGGGATAGATTGGTAGGAAAATACCATCGCTCGTCCCCGACCGCCACTCATAAGGAAGACAATCAATAAATAAATCATGCTTCGACTTCATCACATAACGGTTCACCATATGTGCATGCTACGAGAATCACAAACTTTAACACAAGTATCTCTCAAATTCACAACTACTCAACTAGCATGACTCTAATATCACCATATTCATATCTCAAAACAATCATCAAGTATCAAACTTCTCATAGTATTCAATGCACTCTATATGAATGTTTTTATTATACCCACCTTGGATGCCCATCATATTAGGACTAGTTTCATAACCAAAGCAAATTACCATGCTGTTCTAAAGACTCTCAAAATAATATAAGTGAAGCACGAGAGTTCATCTATTTCTTCAAAATCAAACCACCGTCGTGCTTTAAAAAGATATAAGTGAAGCACTAGAGCAAATGACAAACTACTCCGAAAGATATAAGTGAAGATCAATGAGTAGTTGAATAATTATGCAACTATGTGAAGACTATCTAACATTTAATAATTTCAGATCTTGGTATTTTATTCAAACAGCAAGCAAAACAAAAGAAAATAATACTACGCTCCAAGCAAAACACATATCATGTGGTGAATAAAAATATAGCTCCAAGTAAAGTTACCGATGAACGAAGACGAAAGAGGGGATGCCTTCCGGGGCATCCCCAAGCTTAGGCTCTTGGTTGTCCTTGAATATTACCTTGGGGTGCCTTGTTCATCCCCAAGCTTAGGCTCTTTCCACTCTTTATTCCATAGTCCATCGAATCTTTACCCAAAACTTGAAAACTTCAGAACACAAAACTTAACAGAAAACTCATAAGCTCCGTTAGTATAAGAAAATAAATCACCACTTAGGTACTGTTGTGAACTCATTATAAATTCATATTGCTGTAATATCTACTGTATTTCAACTTATCTATGGTTCATACCCTCCGATACTACTCATAGATTCATCGAAATAAGCAAACAACACATAGAAAACAGAATCTGTCAGAAACAGAACAGTCTGTAGTAATCTGTATCAAACGTATACTTATGGAACCCCAAAAATTATAAAATAAATTGATGAACGTGAGGAATTTATCTATTAATTATATGCAAAAATAATTAACTAAATAGCACTCTCAAATAAAAAATTGCAGCAAATCTCGTGAGCGCTAAAGTTTCTGTTTTTTACAGCATGATCGCAAAGACTTTCCCCAAGTCTTCCCAAAGGTTCTACTTGGCACAAACACTAATTAAAAGCATAAAAACTCAATCATAACAGAGTCTAGATGAATTATTTATTACTAAACAGGAACAAAAACTTAAAGTTGGGTTGCCTCCCAACAAGCGCTATCAATTAACGCCCCTAGCTAGGCATGATGATTTCAATGATGCTCACATAAAAGATAAGAACTCAAACATAAAGAGAGCATCATGAAGAATATGACTAGCACATTTAAGTCTAACCCACTTTTTATGCATAGGGATTTTTTGAGAAAACAACTTGTGGGAACAATAATCAACTAGCATAGGAAGGCAAAACAAGCATAACTTCAGAACTTTAAGCACATGGAGAGGAAACTTGGTATTATTGCAATTCCTACAAGCATATGTTCCTCCCTAATAATAATTTTCAGTGGCATAATGAATGAATTCAACAATATAACCATCACATAAAGCATTATTTTCATGATCTACAAGCATAAAAAATTTACTACTCTCCACATAAGCAAGATTCTTCTCAATCGGAATAGTGGGAGTATCATAAGAAACTCGAATACTATAAATTGTTTCCACATTAAAAGAGTAATGTTCAGAGAAAGGGTAAACATAATCATGACAAGTTTTATAAATATAATCATCACTACTTTTTTATAGCATAAGTTTCATCACAATAATCATCATAAGTAGCAACTTTGTTCTCATCATAATCAATTGAAACCTCTTCCAAGATAGTGGAATCATTACTAAATAAAGTTATGACCTCTCCAAATCCACTTTCATAATTGTCACAATAAGATTCAACACCCTCCAAAATAGTGGGATCATTACTTCCTAAAGTTTGCACTCTTCCAAACCCACTTTCATCAATACAATCATCATAAATAGGAGGCATGCTATCATCATAATAAATTTTCTCGTCAAAACTTGGGAGACAAAAAATATCATCTTCATCAAACATAGCTTCCCCGAGCTTGGGACAAACATTAATTACAGCAAATATATTCTCAAACATGTCATTTTCATCAAACATAGCATCCCCAAGCTTGGGTCTTTTCATATCATAAGCATAATCACTCTCATCATTAATAGTATGGATAGCACCAATAGTATAGCAATTATCATCATCACAATGAGTAATAGGGGCAACATCATTTGGGAGGGATGCCTTTTCACCTTTACTTCTCCGTCTTTTCTTTTTCTTCTTCACATCATGTGTGGGTTTAATCCTCTTTTCAGAGCTCCTTATTGATGAGATTGGTTGAATAGAAAGCTCCTCCTCGTTACCTGATTCATCATCTCTACTATTAAAGGAGAACCTGCGGTCGTCGTGATGGTTGAACCTACGGCAACCATCCCTCGCTACTCCCCCGCGCCTCATGCGATCGATACTCAAAATTCATAGGAAAAAGCCCCCGCGTTTTATATGCTAGAGAAAAGAACTGAACAAACCCCATCCAGATGCTCGCACGTTCTCCACTTTTCCCCCGACCCGAAGTCCCGAACCACCCGGGCTCCCTCCTTCCACGCGAGCACCGGGCGCCCTCCCTCTGTGCCTCACTGTCGTGCTCTGCCCAACCGTAGCCGCCCTATCTCTCTACCCGATGCCGAAGATCTAGCAGGTGTCCGTCGTCAAGGGCTTCGAACGCAGGGACAAGAGCCTCCTCGTCTCCTCTCCGTGCCGCCGAGAGAGAAGCTCCTTCCGGCAAACCTCAACAGCGCCGCCGCGACCAAATCCTACCCTGCGGCCTCCCCACCACCACCATCCATGGCGACCGAGCTGGCCGACGCACGAGATCCGTCTGCATCACCCTCTCCTCCAAGACGCGGACTGCAGGGACGGGGCGGGGACATCACGTACACCCTGGGACGACCAGATCGAGCACGACCGCAACGGAAGAGCCACCTCTGCCTCGTCGTGCAGGAGATGCCACCTCTCCATCATCATGGATTGAAGGAAGCGGCAGTGATGGTTGTTCCAGGTGGTCGGCATGCCATGGTTGTTCCGGGTGCGGTGATGTTTGATTTTAGGTAGTGCTCACCTATTTTCTGTTTTTGTTCAGATTAGTATTTGAATCATCGACAAACCAGTCAATTGCTTGTTCTTTGGATCCTATAATGGCACACATTATGCATAACTTAACTGGCTCTGTAGCGGATGTTTGATCTGAACTACTTTCTTCTTTGTAAATACTGATTATCATACATATGTTTTCCTGCTGTCCGCTAGAAGCTGAGGTGTAGCAACAGATGTCTCGTAAAATAATCTGGAGGGAGATTTCTTGATCTTGACAAAGGAATCATCCCCACAAATAAGTAGTTAATGCCATCACTCATGAAGTAAAAAATAAGGCCTATTAATCGTTGTTGATGTTGGATCTATATAAAATGGTGAGTGCAATGCTACTTCCTATTCATGTCGTTGTTTATGTCTAATACAACATTCTGTCGGAACAAATACTTTTCCCATCCAAGGAGTAGTTGATACAAGTCATATCATAAGAGAAACAGAATACAGATGGAAATTGGCCTGCAATTACAAATGTCGCCATGCTTTGTTCAACAAAAATGTCAGCAAGAATACAGTACATCAACTGTCTTTTTGTGAGCAACAACCAGTATCTTCTATGTTATTTCTTTAAGAGTTTTTATTGGCAATTCATTTCTTTTTTAATTGGACTTTAATTATAACAATATGAACTCTCATTCGTCAATACTTAGACACGAACATTGCAGGCCGAAGGTCAATATTATGACTAAACAGGCACGTGGACTCTGTCATGAAGTTTATGCAGTATCACCATGTAATGCACATCTTCTGCATGGCGCTGGTCATGATGGCGCTTGCCAAGCATAGGACGGCCATGAAGTACAACCTCGGCTCTCTCATGTTCATCAGCTCCATTGGGATGCCGGTCCGCCGATGTGAAGAACTACCTTGGTGCCAAGATGTTTCAGGTAATTGGCCAATTCTTGTGCAGTTTTTGTTGTTGTTTAACTGCGACTGACGGCAGAATTAACTGTGTCGTTTAGAAGGGCTAAATACTTCCCAGCGTCTTGTTGTTGTTCTTATGTAGGGCTTATAATTCTTGTGCAGTTTTTGTTGTTGTTTAACTGCGACTGACGGCAGAATTAACTGTGCGATGCGTTTTTGTTCTTCATCCTTGTCCTTTGATACAACCAATGGAGCTGCACTGGATGATCCGGAGGTGATCATTTTGGACTGTGCAAAGATGTCCTTCTGTTAGGTCTAATGGGGCCTGCTTAATACATCAAACAACCACATGTTTTTCATTCTTTATGATGATTGATCCTTGTAATCTGCATTACATATAATATTTTATAAAGTTTTCTTCTCATAACCATTTTATGTGCATAATCGAAAACCAACCCTTAGTTAGTGGCACAAACACACTGACATCCAAAGAATGGATTGAGTGCTACGGAGAAGGGAGGTCCAAGACTCTGCGGTGTGTCCTTGGTGTAACTAGAGCGTTCTTTGGCCATGTTAGAGACTTAGTGATAGAGCAATAAATTATTTTGCTAGGATAATAAATTGTGTGTTAGGTTGTTCTTCTGGGTGATTTTAATCCCGATGTAGGAGTGTTCATAAAAGTGGAACTGTGAGCTCTCATGCAATGTTTAGAAAAAAATTGGGCTCCTTTGGGACTTCTGATGTATAACATTGCAAAAAAACATAATTGGGTATTAGTTGAATTGCTCGACTGTTGTGGTGGGAGGTTGCACGCCATCTGAAATTAGTGACATTGGGAATGACTTTGGCAATTTGGCATAATTGGATAAAACTCATGAAATTTGGAGCAGGGCCGGGAATAGCAAAGTTTGGTGGACTTGGAGAAAACATGGCAGATTCGGAAGGGGGGGTGACAACATATCAAAGCGACACCGCAATGACCGGAGTTGTAGCCCAGGGCTCGCCATAGCATCATTTGTTTGCCCGTGGCAACGCACGGGCATTCAACTAGTAAGAAATAATAGGAGGATATTGGGAAGCCTCTTCCCTTTCAATAGTATTCTCTTCATCCTCTATTTGTTTTCTTTTCTTTATGTAATTGGCAATATAAGGATTTTCAATGCAATTCACCGCACAAAACATAAAAATTTCTTCTAGATCAATATCGAGGAATTTCTCAAGGTTATATTCTGGAATATGCTTAGTTATATGTTTCATTTCTTCATAACACAAAAGCAAACTGAGTTCATTATGATGTGCAAGGGAAATCAAATCATCACAATTTTTGGACACGATACGATCATGAAACAATTTGCATTGGAGATTTAAATGACCATGTTCATTGCAAAGTTCACAAGTATGGTGAAGAAATTTTAAATTTTCAGCACAAACATCTAGCCTCTCTTGCAACCATTTAGTTTCTAAATACTTATGCCTCTTGCAAAATCTATCTTCCCTATTTTGTATGTACTTGCAAACTCTATGCATTTTACAAAAGTTGACATGCTTATAAGAGACATTTTCATCATGACTGGTGCAATCATCATTAGTACTATGGGTATTCAAGGAGTTCATACTAACAACATCGCAATCATGCTCATCATTCATAGATTTAGTGACAAACATTTTATAGACTTCTTCTTCTAGCATTTGAGCACAATTTTCCTTTCCATCATTCTCACGAAAGATATTAAAAAGATGAAGCGTATGAGGCAAACTCAATCCCATTTTTTGTAGTTTTCTTTTATAAACTAAACTAGTGCTAAAACAAGAAACAAAAAGATTCGATTGCAAGATCTAAAGATATACCTTCAAGCGCTAACCTCCTCGGCGACAGCGCCAGAAAAGAGCTTGATGTCTACTACAAAACCTTCTTCTTGTAGACGTTGTTGGGCCTCCAAGTGCAGAGGTTTGTAGGACAGTAGCAAATTTCCCTCAAGTGGATGATCTAAGATTTATCAATCCGTGGGAGGAGTAGGATGAAGATGGTCTCTCTCAAGCAACCCTGCAACCAAATAACAAAGAGTCTCTTGTGTCCCCAACACACCCAATACAATGGTAAATTGTATAGGTGCACTAGTTCGGCGAAGTGATGGTGATACAAGTGCAATATGGATAATAGATAAAGGTTTTTGTAATCTGAAAATATAAAAACAGCAAGGTAGCAAGTGGTAAAAGTGAGCACAAACGGTATTGCAATGCGTTCAAAAAAGGCCTAGGGTTCATACTTTGACTAGTGCAAGTCCTCTCAACAATAATAACATAGTTGGATCATATAACTATCCCTCAACATGCAACAAAGAGTCACTCCAAAGTCACTAATATTGGAGAACAAACGAAGATATTATGATAGGGTACGAGACCACCTCAAAGTTATCCTTTCTGATCGATCTATTCAAGAGTCCGTAGTAAAATAACACGAAGCTATTCTTTCCGTTTGATCTATCATAGAGTTCGTACTAGAATAACACCTTAAGACACAAATCAACCAAAACCCTAATGTCACCTAGATACTCCAATGTCACCTCAAGTATCAGTGGGTATGATTATACGATATGCATCACACAATCTCAGATTCATCTATTCAACCAACAAAAAGAACTTCAAAGAGTGCCCCAAAGTTTCTACCGGAGAGTCAAGACGAAAACGTGTGCCAACCCCTATGCATAAGTTCACGAGGTCATGAAACTCACAAGTTGATCACCAAAACATACATCAAGTGGATCATGTGATATCCCATTGTCACCATAGATAAGCACATGCAAGACATACATCAAGTGTTCTCAAATCCTTGAAGACTCAATCCGATAAGATACTTAAAAGGGAAAACTCAATTCATCACAAGAGAGTAGAGGGGAAGAAACATCATAAGATCCAAATATAATAGCAAAGCTCGCGATACATCAAGATCATGCTGACTCAAGAACATGAGAGAGAGAGAGATCAAACACATAGCTACTGGTACATACCTCAGCCCCAAGGGTGAACTACTCCCCTCTCATCATGGAGAGCACCGGGATGATGAAGATGGCCACCGGAGAGGGATTCCCCCCTCCGGCAGGGTGCCAGAATGGGTCTAGATTGGTTTTCGGTGGCTACGGAGGCTTCTGGCGGCGGAACTCCCGATCTAGGTTTCTTTCTGGAAGTTTTGGGTTATATAAGAGGTGTTGGAGTCGGGGACAAGTCAGGGGGTTCCCGAGGCGGCCATGAGGCAGGGGGGCGCGCCCCCACCCTCGTGGTGGCCTCGGGACTCTTCTGGCCCACCTCTGGTACTCCGTAGTTTCTTCTGATCCAAAAATGATCTCCGTGAAGTTTCAGGTCAATTGGACTCTGTTTGGTTTTCCTTTTCTGCGATACTTAAAAGCAAGGAAAAAACAAAAACTGGCACTGAGCTCTAGGTTAATAGGTTAGTCCCAAAAATCATATAAAATAGCATATAAATGCATATAAAACATCCAAGGTTGATAATATAATAGCATGGAACAATCAAAAATTATAGATACGTTGGAGATGTATCAACTCCCTACTTTAATCTCTCCCCCCTCCTCCCACACCCATAAAATGTGAGGTGGCCTTGTAACTTTGTTACTCATGTACAGTTGAACCTTATTAATTTTATTTAATTGCAGTAGGAGGTACTCCTACTATTGACAGTTAAAAAAACGTAGTGATCCGGTTTTTCCACTTTGTTTTCTAGGGTTTTTGTTTCTTTTTCACCTGGTTTTCTCCGTTTTTGTTCTGATCCCATTGGTTTTTTACCATTGTTTTTCTCGATTTTCTTTATTTCTTTCTCGGTTTTCACTATTTTTTTCTTTCTTCCTTCTTCATTTTCGTAAGTTTTGTTTTCCTGCTTTTCATCTATTTTCTCTCAAGTTTCATCGCTTTTCTATACACATTTTGGTATATATCAAATAGATTTTTTTAATAGACATTTAACATTTTTAAATGGTTGATTAACATTTTTCAAATATCAGGTTAAAAAATTTGAATACATGGTAAACATTTTTCTATACACATTTAACATTCCCAATCGCTGCCCAGTGCACGCGCGCTATCAAACGCGATGCAGCGGCCGCACCACGACCGTCCATCTCGCGCTACCCTGCACACGCACGTGGCTGGTGGACCGACCAGGTGGGTCGTTATTTTTTGTCGGGTCGCTTCAAAATTTTGGGAGACACGCTGCTTCATCTATCCTGCCGTTTCCCCGTTCCCACCTCACACCCTCTCCCGGCGACAAGCCAAATGCCGCACGAAATCCCTAGCTTCGCCATGAGCGCGGGCGACGAGAGAGCCGGTGGCGAGTCTAATTCAACGAGCGCGACGACGGCCCCCCAGCGAAGGATCCCGTAGCAGTTCGACGAGGCGAGGGCGGCGTGATACGTCTCCAACGTATCTATAATTTTTGATTGCTCCATGCTATATTATCTACTGTTTTGGACATTATTGGGCTTTATTGTCCACTTTTATATTATTTTTGGGACTAACCTGTTAACCGGAGGCCCAGCCCAGAATTGCTGTGTTTTGTCTATTTTAGGGTTTCGAAGAAAAGGAATATCAAACGGAGTCCAAACAGAATGAAACCTTCGGGAACATGATTTTCTCAACGAACAAGACCCGAGAGACTTGGACCCTACGTCAAGAAAGAAAAGAGGAGGCCGC
>NC_041382.1:150446782-150461793 GCF_002162155.2 Triticum dicoccoides | reverse complement strand
TCCACCCTCGTGGGCCCCCTGTTGCTCTACCGACGTACTCCTTCCTCCTATATATACCTACGTACCCGAAACGATCAAAAACGGAGCCAAAACCCTAATTCCACCGCCGTAACTTGCTGTATCCACGAGATCCCATCTTGGGGGCTGTTCCGGAGCTCCGCCAGAGGGGGAATCGATCACGGAGGGCTTCTACATCAACACCATAGCCCCTCCGATGAGGTGTGAGTAGTTTACTTCAGACCTACGGGTCCATAGTTAGTAGCGAGATGGCTTCTTCTCTCTTTTTGGATCTCAATACAATGTTCTCCCCCTCTCTTGTGGAGAACTATTCGATGTAATCTTCTTTTTGCGGTGTGTTTATTGAGACAGATGAATTGTGGGTTTATGATCAAGTCTATCTATGAATAATATTTGAATCTTCTCTGAATTATTTTGTGTATGATTGGTTATCTTTGCAAGTCTCTTCAAATTATCAGTTTGGTTTGGCCAACTAGATTGATCTTTCTTGCAATGGGAGAAGTGCTTAGCTTTGGGTTCAATCTTGCGGTGTCCTTTCCCAGTGACAGTAGGGGCAGCAAGGCACGTATTGTATTGTTTCCATCGAGGATATAACAAGATGGGGTTTTCTTCATATTGCATGAGTCTATCCCTCTACATCATGTCATCTTGCTTAAGGCATTACTCTGTTTTTAACTTAATACTCTAGATGCATGCTGGATAGCGGTCGATGAGTGGAGTAATAGTAGTAGATGCAAGCAGGAGTCGATCTACTTGTCTCGGACGTGATGCCTATATACTTGTCTGCATGGAGGAGGGCACAATATGGGCATTCCGCTTCACCTTGTTCAGCAACTAGAATATATTTCGCCTCTTTCTTTATCATCTTTAATAGTAAAAGTATACAACTGTGGTTCATCATTCTTTATTTGGTTCTTATGTAATTCTTGAACATATGTACCTATGAATCGAATAATGCATTGGTTGTTTCAACCTAATGGATATGAATAAAGTTGTAGCATACATTCAAATTCAAATCCAAATCCGGTACAATTTGGAAAATCAACAACTAAATTACGGTGAAATTACGCTCTCCAGGTTGTTACGGCACACACAGTTGGTAAAACAGAAACACTTGTGATATGCACCATAATCGGAGACGGTTCACAGAGAGGAAACATGTGCAAGCAGGCACACAGTTGCCGTTTGCAAAGCGTGTGCAATGTCAGACAATATCACAAACGGTGCGGGAAAACTAAACGTTTGTGTTAGTTACCTTATTGTACACGATTCGCAACCATGAACTATTTCTAATGAAGTATGCATCGTAAACGTTGCACCACAGAATAGCGTGTGCGATAGTTGTCGTGTACGACGATGTTACGATGGTCCGATGTTTCGTAATCCTGTCCGACACTTGTACGACGATTAGCTAATCTTCTTAACGGTGAACCGTTTGTGATGGGCCGCGCATCATACACGTTCTATAATAGTGAACCGTTTGTGATGGGCCGCGCATCGTAAACGTAGCACCACAAAATACCGACTGCGGTGGCAATGCGAGCAGAAATGAGTAGGAGTACTATAGGGGACCTATCATCGACGGTTTCTGGGTCGTGTGGGAAGGACCCCCCTATCGCCCACACTCACTTGGCGACAGTTCCAAATGCCTTGCGAAAAGGGGTTTTAAACCGTTTGTTTAGGACCGACGTGCATCAGTGATAGATTGATCTTGTCTACATCATGTTGATACGTCCATTTTCCATCATGTTTTCTTACTGTTATTTATAATGTTTTTATCCATAATAATGCCTTTTGGAGTAATTCTAATGCCTCTCTCTCATAATATGCAAGGTATACACAAAGAGGGAGAATTCCGGCAGCTGGAAATCTAGACCTGGAAAAGCTACGTCACGCCACCTATTATGCACAAATCCAACGTATCTATAATTTTTGATTGCTCCATGCTATATTATCTACTGTTTTGGACATTTTTGGGCTTTATTATCCACTTTTATATTATTTTTGGGACTAACCTAATAACCGGAGGCCCAGCCCAGGATTGCTATTTTTAGACTATTTTAGGGTTTCGAAGAAAAGGAATATCAAACGAAGTCCAAATGGAATGAAACCTTTGGGAACGTGATTTTCTCACCGAACATGATCCACGAGACTTGGACCCTACGTCAAGAAATAAAGGAGGAAGCCACGAGGTAGGGGAGCGCGCCAACCCCCCCAGGCGCGCCCTCCACCCTCGTGGGCCCCCTGTTGCTCCACCGACGTACTCCTTCCTCCTATATATACCTACATACCCCCAAACGATCAGATAGGGAGCCAAAAACCTAATTCCACCGCCGCAACTTTCTGTATCCACGAGATCCCATCTTGGGGCCTGTTCCGGAGCTCCGCCGGAGGGGGCATCCATCACAGAGGGCTTCTACATCAACACCATAGCCTCTCCGATGAAGTGTGAGTAGTTTACCTCAGACCTTCGGGTCCATAGTTATTAGCTAGATGGCTTCTTCTCTCTTTTTGGATCTCAATACAATGTTCTCCCCCTCTCTTGTGGAGATCTATTCGATGTAATCTTCTTTTTGCGGTGTGTTTGTTGTGACCGATGATTTGTGGGTTTATGATCAAGATTATCTATGAACAATATTTGAATCTTCTCTGAATTCTTTTATGTATGATTGGTTATCTTTGCAAGTCTCTTCGAATTATCAGTTCGGTTTGGCCTACTAGATTGATCTTTCTTGCAATGGGAGAACTGCTTAGCTTTGGGTTCAATCTTGCGGTGTCCTTTCCCGGTGACAGTAAGGGCAGCAAGGCACGTATTGTATTGTTGCCATCGAGGATAACAAGATGGGGTTTTCTTCATATTGCATGAGTCTATCCCTCTACATCATGTCATCTTTCTTAAGGCGTTAACTTAATACTCTAGATGCATGCTGGATAGCGGTCGATGAGTGGAGTAAGAGTAGTAGATGCAGGCAGGGGTCGGTCTACTTGTCTCGGACGTGATGCCTATATACATGATCATACCTAGATATTCTCATAACTATGCTCAATTCAGTCAATTGCTCAACAGTAATTTGTTCACCCACCGTAGAATACTTATGCTCTCGAGAGAAGCCACTAGTGAAACCTATGGCCCCGGATCTATCTTCATCATATTAATCTCCTACTACTTAGTTATTTCCTTTGCTATTTACTTTGCATTTATTTTACTTTGCATCTTTATCACAAAAATACCCAAAAAATTATCTTATCATATCTATCAGATCTCACTCTCGTAAGGGGCCTTATAGGGATTAACAACCCCTATTTGCGTTGGTTGCGAGGATTTTTTGTTTTGTGCAGGTACGAGGGACTCGCGCGTAGCCTCCTACTGGATTGATACCTTGGTTCTCGAAAACTTTGGGAAATACTTACGCTACTTTGCTGCATCATCCCTTCCTCTTCGGGGAAAACCAACGCAGTGCTCAAGAGGTAGCAAGAAGGATTTCTGGCGCCGTTGCCGGGGAGGTCTACGCAAAAGTCAACATACCAAGTACCCATCACATACCCTTATCTCCCGCATTACATTATTTGCCATTTGCCTCTCGTTTTCCTCTCCCCCACTTCACCCTTGCCGTTTTATTCGCCCTCTTTCTCTCTATCCTCCCTCTCTTTCTCTATTTGCCTCTTTTTGCCCGCTTTCTTTTTTGTTTGCTTGTGTGTTAGTTTGCTTGCTTGTCGTTATGGCTAGTCCCTTATCTTCTTTGTTGTCTCCCGAGAATGAAATTCTAAATTTTAAGCAAAGGGAGGGAGAAAATCTAAAAGATGCTTGGTATAGAATTTGCAATGCTCAAAATAGATCTACTAGGAAGCAATCTACTTCCGTTATTCTTCGTAATTTTTATGTAGGCATTACTCCTTGGCACCATTATGTTCTTGATACTATTTCCGGAGGGAACTTTTTGGGTAGCCATACTTTTGATTCTTATAATGCTATGTTAGACTTATTTGGCTCACCTCCTCTCTTGGTTAATGGAACTATATTAACTTTGGAGCATGTAATGCAAAGGCTTGAAATTATTGAAAATAAGGTTGCTACCGTAGAGTTAATTAAAAATTTGTATAAAAAGATCCATAGCCGAGTCTCTCAATATGGATATAAAGTAGGAGTTACTTTGAAAGATATTAAAGAAAAAGAACCCATAGTTAATGAGAAAATAAATCATGATTCCATTAGGATCGATAAACTTGAGGATATTATTACCAACTTTGGAACCGCTTTTTCTTCCATAAAGAATAATCCAAGTCCTTCCACTAAAGTTGCCAAGCTTATGTACATTCCTAAAAATAAGGGTGAATCCTCTAGTAAGGATGCGGATCTCAAATCTATAAGTATTCATCCCAATCTTTTTGCTATCATTAAGGAACCATTTGTTACAAATTAATTTTTAGATCTTGTGCCTAAAAGTTTGATAATTAATAAAAAGAAAGAAATTCCTAAAGATGGTAGATGCCTAATTGAAGAATTGCCTACCAAATATGGCAATACCTAGATCTATTCTTGCTTGTTATGCCTAGCTAGGGGCGTTAAACGATAACGCTTGTTGGGAGGCAACCCAATTTTATTTTTATTCCTTGCTTTTTGCTCCTGTTTAGTGATAAATAATTTATCTAGCCTCTGTTTTGGTTGTGTTTTTTGTGTTTAATTAGTGTTTGTGCCAAGTAGAACCGTTGGGAAGACTTGGGGAAAGTCTTGTTGAACTTGCTGTAAAAAACAGAAACTTTAGCGCTCACGAGAACTGCTGTCATTTTTATTTGGGAAGTGCTATTTAGTTAATTATTTTTGAAGATGATTAATAGATAAATTACTCACGTCCAGAAATTTATTTTAGAATTTTTGGGGTTCCAGATCTTGCGCTAGCTACAGATTACTACAGACTGTTCTGTTTTTGACAGATTCTGTTTTTCGTGTGTTGTTTGCTTATTTTTGATGAATCTACGGCTAGTAAAATAGTTTATAAACCATAGAGAAGTTGGAATAAAGTAGGTATAACACCAATATAAATAAATAATGAGTTCATTATAGTACCTTGAAGTGGTCTTTTATTTTCTTTCGCTAACAGAGCTCACGAGATTTTCTACTTTAAGTTTTGTGTTGTGAAGTTCTCAAGTTTTGGGTAAAGATTTGATGGATTATGGAACAAGGAGTGGCAAGAGCCTAAGCTTGGGGATTCCCATGGCGCCCCCAAGATAATATAAGGACACCTAAAAGCCAAAGCTTGGGGATGCCCCGGAAGGCATCCCCTCTTTCGTCTACTTCTATCGGTAACTTTACTTGGAGCTATATTTTTATTTGCCACATGATATGTGTTTTGCTTGGAGCATCTTGTATTTTTTGAGTCTTTGCTTTTTAGTTTACCACAATCATCCTTGCTGTACACACCTTTTGAGAGAGCCATACATGATTTGGAATTTGGTAGAATACTCTATGTGCTTCGCTTATATCTTTTGAGTTATCTAGTTTTGCTCTAGTACTTCACTTATATCTTTTAGAGCATGGTGGTGGATTTGTTTTATAGAAACTATGGATCTCTCATGCTTCACTTAGATTATTTTGAGAGTCTTAATAGCATGGTAATTTGCTTAAAATCCTAATATGCTAGGTATTCAAAGTTAGTAAAATTTCCTTAAGAGTGTTTTGAATACTAAGAGAAGTTTGATGCTTGATGATTGTTTTGAGATATGGAGGTAATAATATCAAAGTCGTGCTAGTTGAGTAGTTGTGAAATTGAGAAATACTTGTGTTGAAGTTTGCAAGTCCCGTAGCATGCACGTATGGTAAACGTTATGCAACAAATTTGGAACATGAGGTGTTATTTGATTTTCTTCCTTATGAGTGGCGGTCGGGGACGAGCGATGGTCTTTTCCTACCAATCTATCCCCCTAGGAGCATGCGCGTAGTACCGAGGTTTTTGATGACTTGTAGATTTTTGCAATAAGTATATGAGTTCTTTATGACTAATGTTGAGTCCATGGATTATACGCACTCTCACCCTTCCATCCTTGCTAGCCTCTTCGGTATCGTGCATTGCCATTTCTCACATTGAGAGTTGGTGCAAACTTCGCTGGTGCATCGAAACCCTGTGATATGATACGCTCTTTCACACATAAACCTCCTTATATCTTCCTCAAAACAGCCACCATACCTACCTATTATGGCATTTCCATAGCCATTCCGAGATATATTGCCATGCAACTTTTCGCCGTTCCGTTTATCATGACACATTCATTATTGTCATATTGCTTAGCGTGATCATGTAGTTGACATAGTATTTGTGGCAAAGCCACCGTTCATAATTCTTTCATACATGTCACTCTTGGTCCATTACATATCCCGGTACACCACCGGAGGCATTCATATAGAGTCATCTTTTGTTCTAGTATCGAGTTGTAATCATTGAGTTGTAAATAAATAGAAGTGTGATGATCATCATTTTCTAGAGCATTGTCCCAAGTGAGGAATAAAAAAAGAGAAAGGCCATAAAAAAGAGAAGGCCCAAAAGAAGGCCAAAAAATGAGAGAAAAAGATAGAAGGGACAATGTTACCATCCTTTGCCACACTTGTGCTTCAAAGTAGCACCTTAATCTTCATGTTAGAGAGTCTCTTGTTTTGTCACTTTTATATACTAGTGGGAATTTTTTTATTATAGAACTTGGCTTGTATATTCCAACAATGGGCCTCCTCAAGTGCCCTAAGTCTTTGTGAGCAAGCAAGTTGGATGCACACCCACTAGTTTCTTTTGTTGGGCTTTCATACATTTATAGCTCTAGTGCATCTGTTGCATGGCAATCCCTACTCCTTGCATTAACATCAATCGGTGGGCATCTCCATAGCCCAATGATTAGCCTTGTTGATGTGAGACTTTCTCCTTTTTTGTCTTCTCCACATGACCCCCCTCATTATATTCTATTCCACCCATAGTGCTATGTCCATGGCTCGCGCTCATATATTGCGTGAAAGTTTATAGGTTTGAGATTACTAAAGTATGAAACAATTTCTTGGCTTGTCATCGGGGTTGTGCATGATGAGAGCATTCTTGTGTGACGAAAATGAAACATGACTAAACTATATGATTTTGTAGGGATGAACTTTCTTTGGCCATGTTATTTTGAGAAGACATAATTGCTTAGTTAGTATGCTTGAAGTATTATTATTTTTATGTCAATATGAACTTTTGTCTTGAATCTTTCGGATCTGAATATTCATACCACAATTGAGAAGAATTACATTAAAAATATGCCAAGTAGCACTCCGCATCAAAAATTCTGTTTTTATCATTTACCTACTCGAGGACGAGCAGGAATTAAGCTTGGGGATGCTTGATACGTCTCCAACGTATCTATAATTTTTGATTGCTCCATGCTATATTATCTACTATTTTGGACATTATTAGGCTTTATTATCCACTTTTATATTATTTTTGGGACTAACCTATTAACCAGAGGCCCAACCCAGAATTGCTGTTTTTTTGCCTATTTTAGGGTTTCAAAGAAAAGGAATAACAAACGGAGTCCAAACGGAATGAAACCTTCGGAAACGTGATTTTCTCAACGAACAAGACCCGGGAGACTTGGACCCTACATCAAGAAAGAAAAGAGGAGGCCACGAGGTAGGGGAGCGCGCCTACCCCCCAGGTGCGGCCTCCACCCTCGTGGGCCCCCTGTTGCTCCACCGACGTACTCCTTCCTCATATATATACCTACGTACCCCCAAACGATCAGAAACGCAGCCAAAACCCTAATTCCACCGCCGTAACTTTCTGTATCCACGAGATCCCATCTTGGGGCCTGTTCCGGAGCTCCGCCGAAGGGGGCATCGATCATGGAGGGCTTCTACATCAACACCATAGCCCCTCCTATGAAGTGTGAGTAGTTTACTTCAGACCTACAGGTCCATAGTTAGTAGCTAGATGGCTTCTTCTCTCTTTTTGGATCTCAATACAATGTTCTCCCCCTCTCTTATGGAGAACTATTCGATGTAATCTTCTTTTTGCGGTGTGTTTGTTGAGACCGATGAATTGTGAGTTTATGATCAAGTCTATCTATGAATAATATTTGAATTTTCTCTGAATTCTTTTATGTATGATTGGTTATCTTTGCAAGTCTCTTCGAATTATCATTTTGGTTTGGCCTACTAGATTGATCTTTCTTGCAATGGGAGAAGTGCTTAGCTTTGGGTTCAATCTTGCGATGTCCTTTCCCAGTGACAGTAGGGGCAGCAAGGCACTTATTGTATTGTTGCCATCGAGGATAACAAGATGGGGTTTTCTTCATATTGCATGAGGCTATCCCTCTACATCATGTCATCTTGCTTAAGGTGTTACTCTATTTTTAACTTAATACTCTAGATGCATGCTGGATAGCGGTCGATGAGTGGAGTAATAGTAGTAGATGCAAGCAGGAGTCGGTCTACTTGTCTCGGACATGATGCCTATATACATGATCATACCTAGATATTCTCATAACTATGCTCAATTCTGTCAATTGCTCAACAGTAATTTGTTCACCCACCGTAGAATACTTATGCTCCCGAGAGAAGCCACTAGTAAAACCTATGGCTCCCAGGTCTATCTTCATCATATTAATCTCCTACTACTTAGTTATTTCCTTTGCTATTTACTTTTCCTTTATTTTACTTTGCATCTTTATCACAAAAATACCAAAAATATTATCTTATCATATCTAGCAGATCTCACTCTCATAAGTGGCCTTATAGGGATTGACAACCCCTATTTGCATTGGTTGCGAGGATTTATTGTTTTGTGCAGGTACAAGGGACTCGCGCGTAGCCTCCTACTGGACTGATACCTTGGTTCTCAAAAACTGAGGGGAAATACTTACGCTACTTTGCTGCATCATCCCTTCCTCTTCGGGGAAAACCAACGCAGTGCTCAAGAGGTAGCACGGCGCGCGCGTGCCGTACAAGGAGGAGAAGGCAGCGGCGACGGGGGAGGAGTGGAGCTGGTGGTCCAGCGCGAGGCGGCGACGGGCACCCGGAGAGTGAGATCCCACTTTCTTCGAGCGACCTAGGTGAGTTCATCCCACGTTTCCCCCCCCCCTCTCACACATCTCATGGCTGCTGGGGGTTCGTCGCCGACGGCCTCGTCGTTATCAACGACCGCAAGGGGAATCAAGGGTAGATCAAAACGGAGAGGCTCCCGGGGAGAAGGGAGAGTGGGGAGGGATTTTGAGGAGGCGAGGGCCGGGGCGAGGGGTCCTGCTGGAGGTGGGAGCCACGGGGGGCTCACCAGAGTACGTGTGAGGGCCGGGCGACGAGGCACAAGCGAGGAGAGGTAGGGGGCGGCGTGGGTGAGATGAGGAAGGAGAGGCGCTCAACCTGAACAATTTTTTCAGTAGGCAATTTTTGGCAGCGTGTGCGTGGTGCAGTAGGCAATACATTTGTGTTTCAGTAGGCAATACTGTAGTATTGCTTTAGTCGCCTAGTAAGCAAGTTCTCTCTGTATACATTTTTAGTCCTGGGGTACAAGCAGTAGGCAAGTTTGTATATAGGAAGGCATTTTTGAGTAGGCAAGTTTGCTTTCACATGCAGAGAGGGTACTTTTAGCATTTTGTTTCCTACAAAATTAGGCTAGTTTTGACAATATTCGGGTTTCGTGCCACCGCCTGCCCGCTCGAGCGAGGCGGAGAATCAGGCGAGGAAAGTCTTAGATGCGCCCAGGTTTTTTTCCGACATTGATTTGAACAGCTAGCCATTCACGCTGGGCTCGTTGTAGGTCTCGTTTGATCGCCTGAAACACACTTTCAGGAACATGGAAGTGAATTAATGTGGTTGTTTCGCCAGGAATGTCCATCTCTGTTGCAGCCAGCAAACGTTCACTTTTTTTTATTTTCTTATCGCCTTGCATGATTTTCGTCGGCAACTGCATTACATTTTTGAAACTGAAGAAACTTGTACATGTGAGAGTTGATAGGAGTGTTCTTAGTGCATTATGATGACATTTTGGTTTGTTATCTGGTTATCTTTGTACTAATACTAATTACTGCAATTAGCAAGAACAGATGAACTGTTAGGTTTACCAGATAGCTGCAACACATCTTATCTTTTCTGTAAGGCAAAATGATGCCTACATTTTTCTCAAGCAAGCACTTCGCCGTTCATACTGAAACGAAATCATGGAAGAATATCAGTAATTTGATTGTACACATCAATGTGCATGTACATCTAGAAGCAACAATGTGATTGATTGTATACAATGAACTTCTCCAAGGAAAAATAATAAGTTGTACTCCTAGAGGAAAACAAGAACTGATGAAGTTGCAGGTAGCCCTTCTTTAATATTCATAAATCTCAGGTACATATTTTGTAAGTAACCAATCACTACTTGTTTGCACAAAAATTTGTGCGGTCGTAGGGCACGATCCCAAAACTGAAGCAGATCCCATATGCATCCCAAATATTTTTTTAGTCTTTTTTGTGTAGGCAAGGTTTTGCCTCCAGTAGTCTGCAAGGGTTTTTCAACAACAGTTTCTTCTAACTCATTTTTTTATTTTTTTCAAATGCAGGCAAGGCAAGGGCACCTCTTTTTTTCCTTTTTTCACCAACACCCGTGTGGAAATTTTATTAAAAATGGAGGGCTCCACAAATGAACAGACTGGCGAGGTACTTGCCCACTCCCCACCGAACATTTTTTTCAAAATGACTTTCGGCAGAGGATCAGAGAGAATCACCCTTTTTCTTTGTGTTTTTATGTCCGCTTCTAACAGGGTGCAGCAAGAGTAATACAAGGCCATAGGCATCCTAGGAAGAAGCAAGTTCAGGAAGGTGGAAACAGAGCATCGCCGGCAAGGCTAGTAAAGTTAAACAAGAGCTTGGACCAACGCATAAGGATCTGATAGAAACTTACCATCTGGGAGGCATATTGAAGATCGAAGCAACAACAATGCCCGCAGACCTCAGCAGGTGGGTAATGCAGATCTACGACCCAGATAGCGAGTGCGTCGTTGTCCCAGGCAGGGGAGAGATCCCCGTAACAGCCAAAAGCGTCCACCACACCTTGGGTCTTCGCAATTCAGGGGAGGAAGTGTTCTATGGGTGGGATGCAGAAGCAATATCTTTCATAAACAGCAAGTTTGGTTTTCAGAATGGGTGCGCCCCCGAGATAACAACCGTTTGCACTATGATTAAATAGATGAATGGGAGAGCAGACGATGACTTCATGAGGGCCTGGCTGATTGTGGTAGTTTGTACCTTCATGTGCCCTACAACGAGCTTACATGTCAGCGCTCGATGCTACCCAATAGTCGCCGACCTAGAGAAAGTAAAGAGGCTCAACTTCTGTGCATTCATAGTGAATCAGATAAAAGCTTCATTAGGGGGTAGCAACAAGAAGAAGGCTATAAACTGTTGTGTGCACCATATGGTCGTAAGTACCACCTGCTAGGCTCTTTTCCCTTCCTTTTTCTTTCTTTTTCTTTTTTTCTACTTATGCTTGGTTGTATAGTATACCAAAAAAGAGAAAGGCTAACCCATACTGATTCCCAACTTATTTTTTACCTTCTTTTCTTTTGTTTTGTGTCTGCAAAATAGGTGTTATATGTCAATTCTCTGGTGGTAGACATCGCAGTACCAGATTTCCCAGTCCGGGTAGAGGCATGGGACAACAAATGTATAGGGCTAGTCGCAAAGGCAAACAAAACCCCCAAGGAGGATACGGCAAGCTTAGGGTGAGTTTTTTTTCATCCATCCTTTTTAAAAGCAGGTTCTTTGTTTTCTTTTTGTCTTGTTTACAATGTTACCCAACTAGTTCAAGCATGTGCAACACACTAGCCTAATTGATGCAGTTTTTGTTTTCTCTTTTCTGCTTAACAACACTAGCCTAATGTGCTTTTTTCACTCACCCCACCAGATGAAGCCAAGATACACAAGCAACGGGCGTATGAATAGTCTTTTTGTTGGGTATGAGGAGACCGATAAGTTTGCTTTCTTAAAGTTGCCACCCACATTCAAAATAAGTGTATGTTCTCCAGCTTCTTATTTTACAATTTCACTAGCTTTCCATTTTTCTTTTCAGTTGTTTTTTACAGTGAAGTTGCATAGCCATCTCAAATTTTCTTTCAGTAGTTTTGCCTACATCTAAAAACATAGAGCAGAAAACAACGTTTCGCTCCTATCTCTTCTACTCACATATGCATTAAGTTTTTCAGTAGTTGTTTCTTTTTTCCTATATAATACTTCTTCAGTTTTAAAACCACCCGGCTTTATTTTTTTTGATTCATGATTTTTTTCCCTAACATTTCTTTTCCGTGTGTTTTTTCCTATGAAAATGCATCTTAATGCAGAAGAAGAGGAAGATCGCTGCAATGGTTAGCTCATTGTGCTCAGAATGTTCGGATAGAATGGTTATTTTCATTGAAGAGGTCGGCAGTCTGGATAGGGAGGATGCCAGGGACTCTAGGAGCAATTCACACAAGACAAAGCGTCGCAGGGCTGCATGCATTCCATGCATAAGAATCGAAGAGTCCGAGCATCATGGGGGAATCCCGGAGGACAACACAAAGTTTATGCCAAGCTCAGAGTCAGGGGAAGATGGACAAGCAAGGTGCAACGGAAATAGCTCTTATGATTTTGTCTCCCCAAGGACCGCAGCTTCAAAGCAAAACAAACTCAAATCCAAAATTTTGCCTCGAGGAACAGTGGAAATGTGACTATCAAACAGAAGTCAGCACCCGAGACAGACCCGGCTAGGGAGGGTGCAAAAGCAGGCAAGTCCCCAGAGTGCAGCCATGCAAATCTTGCAGGCAAGGTAAACCAGCGGGGTCACACAACAACCAATGGGTTTGGAATGCAAACTCACACAACAACAAATACAGATGGACCAGTAGAAAATGGGCACAAGGGCAACACACCTCTGGGCAGTGAATAAATCACAATACTTGATGTCACTCAAATATCATCAGCCCCACCTCTCGACCATTTTGTGCATCATAAAGCATCTGTACACACACCAAGTCCAGCCACTGGTGTTCCATACATGGTCAGCTCCAGTACTCCTACAACAAGCAAGTCGTGCCTAGCCCCTAGCAGCCAAAAGAAAGGGGGAACACCCACATCAGTGCAATCCAGGGAAGCCCATGCAACACAGTTGGCAACGGCTACGATCAGGAAGAAGCTACGATTGGGGCCACTCGCATAGCAGCAAGCAATGCAATAGGCACAAGCTGGCTCATCAAACCCTGTCTTCACACCATCAAGCTACACAAACCACCCAGTCGGAGCAACACAAGGTTGTCCAGCTTTCGACCTTAACATGAGTTTTCATGAAGATGAGGGCACCAACAGAGGCCAATCCACAGAACTGAAGCCACACAACCTAGATGCATGTATGTCAGAAAGCGGAGATGAATGGGGATTGGACCCGGAGGAGCTACAAAAAGTGTGCTATGAGGCGGAAAAGGCATTTGCATTGAAGAAAGAAAAGGAGAGGCTAGAGATGGAGGAGAGGCTAAGAAATGGAAGGCAAATCAACGATCAAAATTCAAAAACATCAGTCATAGCAACCACAAATGCAGAAAATGTCGCTAGCTCATCAAGGACTCCAGCAGTGGTTGGGAACGAGCGGAGAGTTGTAAGGGCACCAGCACAACTCAGGTCGCCATACATATGCCCAGAGAACACAGATCCATTCTACTGCTCAAAGAAAGTTCGCTACATCTACGATGTTGTGTGCCAGTATAATGTGACCCACACAAGGCAAGCCGACATCTTTTTCTGTTTTTATTTGTATGTGCTAAATTTCAAAACAGCAAGCCCATCATAAACTATGACGCGCTCTACATCAGCTGCAATGAACTTGCACAATCAATGGCACCTGGATAGAAGATGGACAGCATGGTGGCCGAGATGGCAATCATTGCATTGAGGGAAGCAGGGCTGAGGCCAAAGAAGAGATTAATGCCACTATGAGTAGCTGAAAGAATTCCCCCGCCCCTTATCCGTTTTTTGATCTTCTTTTAGTTTTTTATCCTAGAAGCACAACAACTAATATGTTACCACTTCTCTTCTTTTTACATCACCATTCGTTGTTGCTAGACATTCTTCCAGAAGAATAGTTTCACAAGGAACGGCATAGACAAACATTTTGATAACAAAACTAGAAGGCTAAGCAGATGTGAATCAGTAAGAAAAAAATGACAATGAAGTTTTCTTCATGCTTCCCTCTATCCTTTTTCTTTTTTTTGTCCCATCTCACCCACTCTCTCATCAACTAGGTATCATTTCCGACACTCGAGATTCTGGACAAGGAGAATCCAAAGGAGACAGGGCATTATTGGCTAATGGTGTTGAACATCAGGGACAAGCGATTCGAGGTACTAGACTCGGCAAGGACGTTCAAGGACAAGGCATTAGTAGAAAATGCGAACAAAATCATGAAGGGCATCAAAATAAACTGGGAGAGGCACTACAACAATTCAAGTGTGCAGATTGCAGATTGGAAACTCCACGAAATCAAGTGCCCAAAGAAGGATAACAGGCAAGGGCACCCCTATCCCATATTTTATTTTATTTTTTCCGCATTTTTTTCTTTTCTGTTTTATCATTTTTTTTCTTATCCGAGCCTAATACAAATCGACCACCCAACCAAAAATCGCCTCCCTAGATGGTCTAGTGTCGCCTCACCGGTCGAGCCAAGTTGCCTAAAAACCCTTGACCACCCTCCAAAAGTTGCCAAACATGGGAGGTGGGGCGCACATCGCCTACCTAGACGGCCTAGTGTCGCCTCACCGGTCGAACCAAGTCACCTAAAAACCCTCGACCACCCTCCCAAAGTTGTCAAACATGGGAGGTGGGGTGCACATCGCCTACCTAGGTGGCTAGCGTCGTCTCACCGGTCGAACCAAGTCGCCTAAAAACTCTCGACCACCCACACAAAGTCACCTAACATGGGAGGTGGGGCGCACATCGCCTACCTAGGTGGCCTAGAGTTGCCTCACCGGTC
>NC_041382.1:150256603-150445970 GCF_002162155.2 Triticum dicoccoides | reverse complement strand
GAACCAAGTCGCCTAAAAACCCTCGACCACCCACACAAAGTCGCCTAACACGGGAGGTGGGGCCGCACATCGCCTACCTCGGCGGCCTAGCGTCACCTCACCAGTCGAACCAAGTCGCCTAAAAACTCTCGACCTCCCACACAAAGTCGCCTAACACGAGAGGTGGGGCTGCACATCTCCTACCTAGGCGGCCTAGTGTCGCCTCACCGGTAGAACCAAGTCGCCCTAAAAAAACCTCGGGCACCCAAACCCAAAGTCACCTAGCTCCATATTTTTGTTTTATTGAATTTTTGGTTCGCATCATCATTTGCGATAGGGATTTCTTTTTTGAGATGTTTTTTTATCTGTGATCATGCTTCATGTGATCATTTTAACTAGGTGAAATTCCTGCAAGATTTGTGTATGTACTGCATTTTTTCCTTAGTAAATAGCAATATCAGTTTGTATTTTCCGGGACACACTAACGAAATCCACCATGTTTTCCTTTCTCCCCAAAAAACAGGTATGATTGCAGCATATATATGCTATACAACATCGACAACTGGGATGGCACCCATGTCCTGGAGTATGGGCCAAAAGACATAGTCAACATGAGGATGATACTAACAGCAAAAATGGTGGAGAGTGACCACAATGATATCAATTGGGAAAAGATGCTCAACATCAAGAAGGTACAGAAATCTTAGTTATCAATTTCAATGGCATACCACCAACCACTTTTGTTTCAGTAGCACAGAACATAAATTACATGGTCTTTTTCGACACAAATGAAACATATCCCAGATCAACCTTTTCATTTTCACTCAATGTTCGGCCACACACAAATTCCCCCTTTTGTCACTTCTTTTTTCTTTTTTTTCGTTGCCGGATCCATCAAGCACTTCGGTTTAGACCAGGCGTGCAAGTGGCACAATTGTGCCCTAACTCTTTGTAGTATGCACATTTTTTCTTCTTCTTCGGATGTAACTCAATGCCCGAATAGTACCTCTTGTCTCTCTTACGTCCCTTAGTAGAAGATTTTGGGGGGTTACGCAAAGGATTTGCTTTAGGCTCTCCAATAGAAGCTTCCGTGGGGCCAGATTGGGCTGGTGGCTGGGCTGGCGCCGCTTGCTTCTTCTTCCTCCTTGATTTATAAAGTTAGTTCAGTTCAGTCTCCAACGCGTGCCCACAGGACTTGCACAAAGCTGCTCCTGCATCGGACATACTGCCCAATTTAGAGATTTTGCCAAACATAGTATTCAGGGAAACGTGCCTTATTTGCTGCAGCGACTCTTGAGGCATGGCATTAAGGACTTGTGTGTCAGGGGGCAAATCAGTAAGAAATGCATTCTGAGTCCATCTAGGCAGTATGTAACGCTCAGGGATCTCATCAACACCAAGGTGGGTGAACACTTTCAAGATGTGGACACAAAACAGCCCATCCCTGTAAAACTTGCAACACTCACAACCGTACTCTTGCCGATCAACCTGCGTTGTTACCATGTACAGTCTATGCCCATAAATCCCTGCATAAATTCCGTTAGGCTCAAGTACATACATGTTGGCGCCTTGAGGCCTAACATTATACATGTCAATCAAAGAAAACTCATGTTGAAACCTGTAGTATATATCCCTTGTGTAAACTCACAAGGCTTGCTTCTCAATTGGGAACAGGGACCAAAGCCTTGGCTCAAGCTCATTTGTTCGGTAATCATTACCCCCTTCTTTCACCAAGATCTTGTCATTTATCTTCTCATATTGCTTCACAAAGTTGACCACAGAATTTTGCGGGTTCACGTACCTTTTTAGGACGAAATTGAAGCCTTCACTACACTGAGTCGACTGGAGGAATGGGAAGAAACAATTCCTAAAGTAGCAAGGGACCCAAAGATGCTTGATCGCATAGAGATCATCAAAGCGTTTATCGCCAGCAATACCACGCTTCTCAACCATAGCAGCCCACCTTGCCTCAAACTCCTCAGGAGTCATGCTCAAGTCTATCACCTCGTTTAATTCTTTAGCTAGCTCAGGATGCCTAGCCAAGTAAGCACCCAACTTCTCTTGGGCTTTCTTAATGATATGCCAGCAGCAACTACGGTGAACTGCGCATGGGAAAATGTTTGCTATAGATTTTTTCATCGCCTGATCTTGGTCAGTTATGATGTTGAGCGGTGCAATGCCATGCATCGCTTCAAGAAAGGCCCCAAACAACCAATCAAGGCTGGTCTCAAGCTCTTGCCGCAAGAAGCCACACCCTAACATGAAAGACTGCCCATGCCTGTTCATCCCAATAAATGGAGCAAAGAGTATGTTATACATATTTTTCAAGTAGGTCGTGTCAAAAGAGATACAATCATTGTAAGCTTTTATGTAGGTCTCTCGATCCCTCCCATAAACCCCAAACAAATTCTCAGCTCTGCCTATTCCATCCTTTTTGATTTTGAAGAAGAAGCCTGGGTTTTCTTCCTGCTTTTGCTCGAAGTAGGCAACTGTCTCAGCCAAATCGCCTTCATTTGCCTCAGCACTGCGAAAGCTAGTTCTCATGTTGCTTATCGTTTTCGTTGTGTACGGCACAATTACAGCTTGGCCATAGAATTCAGACATAACAGTCATCATGCGACCTGTTTCCATGTTGCACCTATGCAATATTTCCAGGAACTCAACCTCTTCCAGCGGGATGCCTTGGTGAGAGCGGAGGTATTTAGTGAGAGATGGCTTGTCAATTAGTCTATGATTGTGGTCTGCAACAACACATGTGACCACCCACTTGTTATTAGTCAGCTTGACTGTCATTTTTGCTCGACAATCGGTCTGTTTGATAAACTCTCTTCTCCTCTTCTTAACAAGCCCCCCTGGAGATTTATAAGAGCTACACCCTCTTGCTTACTCCCAACATCTTGTCCATCGCCACGGTCATCAGAATCTGAGGTTAGTTTCTCAAACACGGGTGTGTAGGCATAATCATAGATTGGCTTCCCTGACTTGTTGCAACAAAAAGTTTGCTTCTTAAGCACATTAGTGTACGAAGACCTCCTGGAAGTGTTGGCTTTCATCGAGAACCAAATTCTGCGAGAGTAAGCTATGTAGGCGCCTTAGCACCTTCAACTGTGTCAAACTCCATGCCGACATAAGGTTCCTGTGGGCTAGATCGCACCTCGTTCTCATCAACCTAAAGAGCCAGCGCTACTTGCACGACCTTGCCCACCATTGCTAGGCTGAGTTGCAGCCGGGCTGAACATGGCAGGTGCGGGCGCGATAGTTTCAACAGTTGCCATCACATCAGACACACCAGTAGCCACAACACGAAACCCCACACTTATGACATCTTGGACAGGAGGAGAAACACAAATCTGGCGACTCGCCCACCCCCTCGATTGAAATGGGGACTTTTTTAGGTTGGGCTTGTGTGCAGAGCAGGGGACCACCATCACAGTCAACAAAGTTGTCAGGAAGCTCATTGAGATCAAGGACGGCCATCTGCACATTTCAGAAGACAAAATAGGGGAAGGAATTAATACACATACTAAATGAGCAGGGAGCATTTTTTTTACTGAATCATTGCTAGGTTCACATACCATGCTTTTTCTTTTGCCTTTTTCTTTTGTGTTTTTGTAAGAAACTATACTTCTCCCCCTAATGATTATTTTTTGCCCAGTTTTTACCCTGTTTCGTAAGATACTGGACCTTTTGTAAGCAACTACAATAGTTTGTTATTCACTTTTTTTATCATACCCTGATTGTTAACATTTTTTCTACAATAAAACAGGCAAGATTCTGCAATTAATTAGTCTTGTCTTTGTTTATTTTTTGCAGAAGCAAGGTGCATAACTACAGGCAAGAAACAATTCAAGAGCCAGCAACTTTTGTCTAGCACCATGGTTGTACAGGAGGCAAGAAGAAGGGATAGATTTGGGGCCATAATTCAAGTCAGGCTTGCAACACTGATGTATAGGAGGCAAAGCTGCAACACTGGAGTACAGTAGGAACATATGGGGAGTACTACTAGTTCTAGTAGAACTAAAAAGGATCTCATGGTCAAAAAAATTGAAACAGCCTTGTTACCTTTGCTGTAGTTCACTTGGGGAAATTTGCCCAGTCTTGGCAATTCTTTTGCCCACGTTTTCTCCAGGTTGTTGCCTGATCAGCACAAGAAGAGTTGCAGGCAAGGTTGTGTTCTTTTCACAGTGAATTTGATCTTCCGCAACCTTTTTCCTACCCCTTTTTTACTCTATTTTTTTCTGCGGGAGGGAGAAGCTTGCCACTGCCACGGCATGGTGGGCGGCAGCGGCTGGGGGGAAGAAGAGATTTGCCGCTACAGAAATCTTGGGGCTTAGGGTTTCCCCTGTGGTGGGTAGGTGTAGAGATCACGTGGGGGAGGGGGTGTTTCTTTTCTCGTTTTTCTTCTCGCGGGGAGACGTGGGCACGCGAGCGGGATGACAACTTCCTTTTTGCCACATGGTGGGGACCGACGGAGGAAACTTTCCTAAAATGCCGGCCGCCAGACCCTTCCGCATAGCGCACGAGTGCTACGTAGCAGCGTCCTTTAACATTTTCTTTCAATTGCTTGATTAATATTTTTTAAATACATATTTAACATTTTTAATAGGTGCTCAACATATTTTCCTATACACATTTAACATTTTTCAAATACAAGTGTAACTTTTTAATATATGCTTGACATATTTTCAAAAGCTTCATTAATTTTTGTAAAATCTATTTACATACACATTATATATATTTTGTATACATGTTCAACATTTTTTATACACATTTAACATTTTTTAAATGCATGATTAACATTTTTCAAAACATTATGTAAAGTATATTTTTATAACATATATGTTTAGAAATTTTAGTGTAAACAAAAGTAAAAGAGGAAACAAAAAATAAAAAATTAATCATGAAAAACCCAAAAAACGAGGTTCTGGCCTCCAGCACACGTGGGCCAATTCATCTCGAGCTGCCTTCTCGTGAGGGTTCCCTAGATCTCGCTATAACGAAACATAGGGGCGCCCCTAGGTGGGGACTTCCTGTTCCTCGACCTACATAGGAAATACGGAAGAAACGGTAGCAACTAACAAAGGGATACCCCTTGCGGAGCCCCTCAAGGAACTTTGGTGGGCTGAGAGGGTCCCGCGCCTCTCAACCGCCACCACGGGTCACATGCTGGGCATTCACTTCAGTTTTTTGTGTGTGTTTTGGTTTTAGATGCATTTTTTGGCCTTTTCGTTTTGCCCGGTTTTCCTAGGTTTTCCTAGGTTCTGGACACAAATAAATTCATTTTCTTTCATGAAAAAATACATCTTTCCTTTTGCGAGACCCACAGGATTGCTTTATGAGAAAAACACTTTTTTTTTCTTTCATGATGTGCCTCATAGAAAAGAAAAGAACTATTTTTTTTCTTTCGCAAGAGGCACAAATTTGCTTCTCGTGGAGGCATAAGTTTGCTTCAGTGAGAGGCACATGTTTACTTTCGTGAGGGCACAATTGTGACTTTCGAAAAGGAAAAAATGACGCAAATATAGTGCGTCACTTTCGGAACCTGAAAAGGTGAGTGACCTTTAGGAAGGATACCACTTAATTAGTGATTTCGGAAGAAATGCGCAGCTCCCCTTATCCACGGTGCTAGCTTTTGGCCGACCTGTAAGCCGGGCTACCGTATTCGTTTATCCTTTCTTGTGTGATCTTTTTTCTATTTTTTTGCTTCTTCAAAAAAGTTTGGGATTTCAAAAAAATATCTGAATTTCAAACAATTTTTAAAAATACATAAACTGTTCATGAATTTAATAAATGTTTCCAGATTTTAATAAATGTATATGAATTTGAAAAAATTCTCACGAATTTCAGAAGTGTCAGAATTTTGATTTTTTCTGATTTTGAGAATTTTCCTGGATTTAAAAATGAAAATACGAATTGAGGAAAAATGTTCCTGGATTTCTATAAAAATCTCGAATTTTTTTAAAAAATATTAACTCAATATCATTTCAGGATTAGAAATGTTCATGGATTTAAAAAATTGTTCACGAATTTCAAAAAATGTTCCTGGATTTCTGAAAAAGTTTATGAATTTTAAAAAACGTTCTGACTTCAAAATTGTTCTCATATTTCAACAATCGAAAAAGAAAAAGGAAAAATAAATACTGAAAAATGGAAAAAACCAGAAAAAGTCGACAAGAAAAAATACAGAAAAAAAGAATACGTAACCTTTCCAAAAGGAAGTGGAGTCTCTCGAAAAAAATCTACTTTAGTTCTAGTTCGCGCCGTGTGACTCAAAGCGAATAAATTGGCCGGCCCGGAAAGGAAGCAAACGGCAAGGGGTATGCATTTGATGGCTATCCGCTGACCTGTGCGAGAAATAGGATTCGCCGCCTTGGGTGTGACAGAGAATCCTACCAAAATCTCTGAATCCTATGAACAATGTAACTACTAGGATTCCCTAAGAAGAAGAATATAACTGCTAGGATTGGAGGAACGGCTGAGACAACTATAGTTCAGTTCAAGATCCACGACTGCAGGTGGCAACAATTTTCTGGACATGGAAGATGTTGACAAGGAAAGAAGCAAGATACCCGTTCAGAACACAACCTGTATTTCATTTTATTTTCTTGTCAATAATGTGCCAGGGCAGAGCAGAAATTACAGCAATCACATTTAGATTTCAAATATTCTGTTAAATGACTTCTGGTATACTTACAGATTAGTTTTCAGAAGCACGACTTTTTTATCAGTGTCAGTTACTGTAACATCTTAACAAACTTGTACTTCAAATTGCAGTTGGGTTAACATGCAATCATTGCCTTGTGCTGTTTAACTGAAATATCCAAGCTTTCAACAAAGTATGTGCACCTGACACGCAGTCATGCTGGTCCAACTGGAAGGTTTTAGCCAACAATGGACCACCCATCATGTTCAGCAGTTACAACTTCTGCATATGCAAGAGTTATTACTGGAGTGGGGAATATACAGCAAACAGAGCATGAGCAGCAACAGCCCGTCACCGAAGAACCAACCGAATTGTGTTTCTTTCTTTCTTTCGCGAGCCACCACTGTGGTCGGTAAAGAAGACACCGGGACCAAACTAGAAGGCGAGATCGTTCAGAATGGCTGTTCCGTATTTTCTCTTTTCCGAGCTACTGCAGAAGCTAGCAGCTGGTTGTTCTGAATAAGTCTGCTCTTTGCAGTGGTGTTGACCTGTGCCTTGGCTTCTGTTCCTAGACTCAGGCACGTCATGGGTATGCTTCCCTTCGTATGTGGTTATCACAGCATGTGGTTCCTCGGAAGATCTCTCGATATGCTTCTTGACGTCGCAGCCTTGGTAAGTGCACTTGTAATAGCTCCTGCATGGACAGAGTATGGAGCTCAGGTTCGTGGGATTTTTTCAGATCTCAAAAAACACTGGGTTTACTGTCTTTCAATTTGGAATGAATTGTCTGTACCAGATGGACCTTATGAAAAATAACAGACGATACATCACCAAACAGACAACTGATAAGCGTGCAGATTCTTCATAGCCACACTTTGAGAATAAAATAAGAAACATATTCCTTATTTGACCAAATAACTATGACAGCAGTTACAAATTCTACTAAGATCAGGAGCAGGATCTTCATATCAGTTGAATTATAAGATAAGCAAAGCATTGATTCTTTGCCAAATAATTCCTTAGCCAATTCTATGTAGGGTGGGATATTGGCCGCTATTAACAAGCAGTATCAGTCAAGCTTGTCAAGTGTTTATTTCTCTTGAAGCGAATGTAAACCATTCATGCATGACTGCAAGACAAACATCCCATGCCTGCGCAAGTGCAAGTGAGCTATGTGGAGTTGTCGACAACAACATCAAGTTGATGCCAAGATACTTCACATGCTACAGCATTAACTAATTAGTATCCAAGGCAGTTATTACATATACAATTATAAATATGACACATTTTGTAAGATCAAATGATAAAGAAAAAACTTCAAACATTCAACAATAAAATGGGATAATGGGCTTACCTTGGGTGAGGATTTCCTCTCACCACTTTCTGTCCATACTTGCGCCACCTATAGCCGTCGTCCAAAAGATCAACATCGCTCGTTGTACTCACGATGATCTTTTGACCTGGTGCATTCCTACCTCACGGAAATTATAACAGTAAGCTTAAAGATGCTAATTAGGAAGTCTGGATGGATTTAGCAAAGTTCCAAGTAAGGAATTTATGTTCAGCTGTAGGAAATACCTTTCATTTGCATCGGCATCACCAACATCTCCATCAACAGTTCTTATTTCACCATCACCTTCCCGGATATCACTTAAACTAGATAATTGCTCATCTCCCTCTTCCTTCGTTGGCAATAAACCATCCACCATCGTGCCATTTGGCGTTATAGGTTTTCCATAATAACCTTGACAACCTAATTGTGATCTAGTTGAAGGATCCTTGGCATCATTGAATTCATCTAACTCATTCAATAAATCACCACAATCTTTAAACCTCTTTGAGGGAGGTTCATGGCAGTGCTGACCTCTATAAATTATTTTAATAATTCGTCCATCTGCAGAGTGCTCTACATTTTTCCTGACCGGGCAGTTCAGGGTGCATTTGTAATAGCTCTTTGGATACTTCCCACCCTTGACTGCCTTTTGTCCATACTTACGCCAATTGTATCCATCATCAGCAGGTTTATCCAGAGTGATGGATGAACCTTGGAGTGCTTCCAGAACTCCAGCCGATCCAGTGTTGATACTGTCCAGAGTGGTGGATGAATCTTGAAGCACTTGTAAAACTCCAGTTGGTCCAGTGTTGACACTACCACTACCAGTGTGTGATGGCAAAGTCTGTCCCTGAATTGATGCCGCGCCTACGGAAGAACTGACATGCTGAGGTGTCAGCACTGAAGTTGCCAATGAGAAAGAAGAAGAGTTGTCCACTTGATCAAGTATACTGTATTTCGAAAAAGCTAGTTGAGGTCCAATCTTGTGATGCAATCCCGCCCCTTGTTTTTCCCGCAACTCTTTCTTTTGAGCTACTTGTGCTGCCAGCTGTGCTAGGTCTTGTTCATGGAACACATCAAAGTTGTCCTGCAAAAGAAGAAAAATATATATATAAACTTAATAAAACATACCATTGCAATAGTAACTAAAACCATGTAAAGCAACTCAACAAAACACAGTGCAAGTAACTGAAACCATGCAAAGGAATTCAACAAAGCACAGTGCAACAGTAACAAAACATAGCATAAGAAAAGTGCACATCGACGTGGTATTCAACAAATTTTCATGTGAAGGAATCAAGGGTTTCTACCATTATTGCAGGAAAAACATACAATCAGGCTCCGTGACGCTTTCAAAATGGAAGAAGATGGTGCCACCATTTGAGAGGTCAAGGGATAACGCTACCATCTCAAATCTAGACGGATCACAAATCTAATCCACCATCTAAGAAACATCAGGTTCTTGGAAAGATCGCCCGCCCACTGGCTGTCCTTGTCGATTGCGACGTTTACTTATCTACATATAATTCGACCTGGTAGCACGTGAAAAAAATGGGGACGCCCAGCACGTCATGTGCAGCTGTCGGCAGGCAGAAGGCGCACATCGGCGACCTTGACAGTTACCAATCCACGGGCCGAGGCCGACCCGCGATTAACTTGACGCACGTGCAATGCAGGCCATTCGTCCCTGGAGAAGCTGGTCCCCTTCCGGCTGGGGCGCCCAGGGCCAATAATTCCAAGGAGCACGGGGCCGCAGGCCGCGGAAATTCCGATCCCGCGGCCTAAAAATAGCAACGCGGAGGGAGCTGGATTGGCAACAGAAACAATAGAAGGGAAATCTACCCTGTTCATGCCGATTCAGTACTATACTGGTGGACTGGTGGTATAGTAATTATTACTGCAATTGGTAGTACGTCGAGCTAGGACAGATAGTTACGTAGTGTTAATTAATAATCAATCAAACAGGACAGCGGCAGCGAGCGTGGGATTAAGGGGGGAGGGAGCTGAGATGGGATCGGCCGTCGGTACCTGGGGGTACCCGAGGAGCGGCGGAGGGGAAGGGAGCTGCGCGAGGGATAGGGGTCCCCCGAAGAAGCCGAGCGCCGACGCGGCCGGCGGCGGCTGCTCGTCGGGGAAGAGGCCGTCGAGCGCGGGCGGGGCCCAGAGGCCGCCGCCGTCGCCGATGCCTGACCACTGCCCCGCCGCCATGGGTGAGTAGAGGAGCGTAGCGTACGCGCGCGTCGGCGACGAGCGAGTGGGCTGGAGGGAAGGAGGGAGGGGGTGGGTGCTTTCTGCTGTCGGATTGGTTGCCAAGTGGGACGCTGGGTATTTATTCCCCGGGACGGGACGGGAGGCGCGAGTGGGCGAGGCAACAAGAATCGCAAGGAGGGAGCTGAATGATTGGTGGCTCGTGCCACGTCAAGGGAGGGGGGAGCCCGCGGATCCGTCGCTCCCGCCCGCAAACGGAAGCGAGACTCAGATATTTTCGGAAACCGTGGCGGAGGCATTTGCCCATTCGTTCTAAACATGGCAAGCCGGACCTTAACAGACTGACCCAGGTACCCGTCCCGTGCAAGTTAAATTTCAGGTATTCTATCTGTTATATGATGATGGTATTTTGTGCTTTGGCACTTTGATTATCTGCTGTGGAGGCAGAGACGCAATCCCTTGGTGTTCAGTTTGAGAGACGTACGCCGCACGTAGTGTGTCATCCGCCCTTGCTTTCGTTGGAGACGTGATTGTAACGTGATTGGTTGTCATTTCAAATGTGTCATCCGCTAACTGTAGACGCGTTCGGCGATAAGGGGCTCGTAAGGATGTGCGCGAAGTGTTATATCAGCTTTTTCTTAGGAGTTGTACATCACTACCGTGCACGTCTATTTCTTTTTTTTTATTTGCATGTGCTTTGTGCAAAATCTGGTCGAACATATTTATAAACCCTAAACGGAAGCGAAACTCGGATATTTTCCGAAACCGTAGCGGAGATATTTGTCCGTTCGTTCTAAACATGGCAAGCCAAACCAACAGATTGAGCCAGGTGTCCGTGCAAGTTAAATTTCAGGTATTTTATCTGTTGTGATGAAGGTATTATGTGCTTTGGCACTTTGATTATCTGTTGTGGAGACAGAGACGCAATGCCTTAAGTGTTTAGTTTGCGAGACGCACGCCGCACATAGTGTGTCATCCGCCCTCGTTCTTGTTGAAGACGTGACTGTAACGTGATTGATCGTCATTCCAAGTGTGTCATCCGTTAACGGTACACATGTTCGGTGATAAGGGGCACCTAAGGATGTACCTAGAATGTGATATCAGCTTTTTCTTAGAAGTTGTTTTCCTTTGGGATAATAAATTTTATGCCCCTAGTTGTGTTCCACTATGCCTTTTCCCTTTAACCGGTTGACCATCACTTTGAAAACTTCATAACAAATTCATACTAACTTAGAAAAGGAAAATAAGATATCAAAATGTTCAAAAAAAACATCACCAATATATGCATATCATTTGCATTCATGAAAAAAATGTTGGAAAGTCCTCATCTCAGTTTAAGCTCATACGATCATAGCATGAACAGTAAAATATTATGAAACAATTGTACATTGACCAGTGTTTTGAGTGATTGTCAAGTTTCATCAGGGAATGACATTCATGGAAGTCGTGGCAAAAAGACAAAAACGATGCTCCAAAATGAAAGCAATTTGGGGTGCTGATTTTGTTTTGTTTTTGCCGTGACTTCCACGAATGTCATTCCCTGATGAAACTTTGCATCAAAATATTTGTCAATGTTTTCCACAAAAATAGATTTTTTTAGAATTTTTTTTTCAAATTTTACTGTTCGTCCTGAGATCATATAAGCTCAAACTGAGATGAGGACCTTCCAACACTTTTGTCATGAATACAAATGACATGCACATATAGATGATATTTTTCTAAATATTTTGATATATTATTTACATTTTTTTGAGTTAGCATGAATTTGTTATGAAGTTTTCGAAGTGATGGTCAAATGTTCAAAGGCAAAAGCATAAGAGGAGCAAAGTGGCTTGGGTAGAACCGAGAGTTTTTGAAAACTAGGGGTAAAACTACCGAGTGGGACACAACTAGGGGCATAAAATTAATTATCCCCTTTTCTTTTAGGAATTATTTTTTAGTACCTTCGAGAGACCGCGCCGGGACATCATCTTGACATTGATGAAGTCGCCACAAACACCTTTGTAGTTGATGAAAACGTCTCCTCCCACTAAACGCACATCGCCGGAAGGCCTGAAATAATCCCAGAAAAATGCGAGCACCGGTGCCAAGTCTAGGACTTGAAACCTGGTGGGCTGGGGATACCACTATCCTCCTAGCCATTCAACCATTGCTTGGTTCGCTTTTTAGGAGTTAATTAATTGCACTAAACTATAGACTTTTCGTATCGGTCATGGTGACCCAAAATTCCCGATCACGCTACTTTAACAAAAAAATGCGGAAAAACTTTCAACCTATTCATCAACTGGCTCACGGCAGTACAAAGAACACTAGAAGTAAGAGAAATTACATCCAGGACCATAGACTACCTACCGACAACTACAATCAATGGAGCAAACTGAAGGCGCGCCACCATCATCGAAACTAGACAAACTTTGTTGAAGTAGACAGTCGGGTAGACGATTCGAACTAACCGAACTAGCAAAGTATCGAATTCTCAAGTCGGTTCATGGAAAATAGCTAGATTTAAGGGGAAAGGGACTAGGGTTTGCATAGCCGTCAAATATGCATATTAGGCTAACATGGCGGCAAGTGTTTCAACCCAATTACATGAAGATTCCCCAGTCACGAAGCACCCGTGGCTTTATAGACATTACAATCAAGGTAAAAAATAAAAAGTACAAACGAAGCGGGTGGATTTTGTCATAAAGTAACAGTTAGCAATGACCCTAGGGTGAAGGAGGTCAGTCTGGTCACAGGTTAGCACCGTCTACAAGCTTTGGCTGGCGCAAAGCAGTAAGGTACGCCTAGGCTCGTCGGATCGGAGATGGATGTCTATCTTTAAATTTTCCCCAGAGCAGTACATCACACCCATTTAGCCGAATGTTATGAAGTGTCGAATTTCTAATTTTGGGGTGTGACAATTCCTCGGTGGAGAGATCAAATTAAGTATAATATTTGCCCATGGCTGAAATGCAGGGAAAATCTTTTGGATGCAGCTTGAATCTTCCCAAGCAGTCATTGCATGTTGGCATGTTCTTCCGCTTAATGAGCCATTGTACCACTGGAATGTTGATATTACCTTGGGCTCAAGGAATGAGTTTCTGTCCAGTAGTTCTGCATGTTCAATGATTATTGTGCCATCATGGTTTAGGAGCGGTAAAGTGGCATTGGGTGTTGCTTGTGGCCCAAGCGTTGTTTCAGCTGGTTGACATGGAAGATAGGGTGAAGTTTACATCCTTTAGGAAGTAACAATTTGCAAGAAACTACCCCAGCTCTTTCTAGCACATGAAATTGAAGGAAATATGCCCTACAGGCAATAATAAAGTTGTTATTAATATTTCCTTATATCATGATAAATGTTTATTATTCATGCTAGAATTGTATTAACTAGAAACTTAGTACATGTGTGAATACATAGACAAACAGAGTGTCCCTAGTATGCCTCTACTTGACTAGCTCGTTTATCAAAGATGGTTAAGTTTCCTAGCCATAGACATGTGTTGTCATTTTATGAACGGGATCACATCATCAGAGAATGATGTGATGGACAAGACCCATCCGTTAGCTTAGCACTATGATCATTTAGTTTATTGCTATTGCTTTCTTCATGACTTATATGTGTTCCTATGACTATGAGATTATGCAACTCCCGAATACCGGAGGAACACCTTGTGTGCTATCAAACGTCACAACGTAACTGGGTTATTATAAAAATGCTCTACAGGTGTCTCCGATGGTGTTTGTTGAGTTGGCATAGATCGACATTAGGATTTGTCACTCCGTGTATCGGAGAGGTATCTCAAGGCCCTCTCGGTAATACACATCACTATGAGCCTTGCAAGCAATGTGACTAATGAGTTAGTCACGGGATGATGCATTACGGAATGAGTAAAGAGACTTGCCGTAACAATATTGAACTAGGTATGATGATACCGACGATCGAATCTCGGGCAAGTAACATACCGATGACAAAGGGAACATCGTATGTTGTTATGCGGTTTGACCGATAAAGATCTTCGTAGAATATGTAGGAACCAATATGAGCATCCAGGTTCCGCTATTGGTTATTGACTGGAGATGTGTCTTGGTCATGTCTACATAGTTCTCGAACCCGTAGGGTCCGCACGCTTAACGTTCGATGACGATTTGTATTATGAGTCTATGTGATTTGATGACCGAAGGTTGTCCGGAGTCCCGGATGAGATCACGGATGTGACAAGGAGTCTCGAAATGGTCAAGACATAAAGATTAATATATTGGAAGGTTACATTCGGACACCGGAATGGTTCGGGTCGTTTTAGATGAGTTTCGGAGTACCGGGGTTTACCGGACCCCCCCGGAAAGTTATTGGGCCTCATGGGCCTAATGGTGGAAGAGAGGAGGCAGGCTAAGGAGTGGCGTGCCCCCCCCTAGCCCAAACCGAATTGGACTAGGGCTAGGGGGCCGGCCCACCCTTTCCTTCTCTTCTCCTACTCCTTCTCCCCTTCTCCTTGTGGAAGTAGGAAAGGGGGGCCGAATCCTACTTGGAGTAGGAAACCCCCCCCCTTGGGCGCGCCACCCTTGACCGACCTTCTCCTCCCTCCCCCCTTTATATACGTGGGAGGGGGCACCCCATAGACACACAAGTTGATCTTTTAGCCATGTGCGGTGCCCCCTCCATAGTTTCACACCTCGGTCATATCGTCGTAGTGCTTAGGCGAAGCCCTGCGCCGGTAACTTAATAATCACCGTCACCACACCGTCGTGCTGATGAAACTCTCCCTGGGCCTTGATGTCTACTACACAACCTTCTTCTTGTAGACGTTGTTGGGCCTCCAAGTGCAGAGGTTTGTAGGACAGTAGCAAATTTCCCTCAAGTGGATGACCTAAGGTTTATCAATCCGTAGGAGGCGTAGGATGAAGATGGTCTCTCTCAAGCAACCCTGCAACCAAATAACAAAGAGTCTCTTGTGTCCCCAACACACCTAATACAATGGTAAATTGTATAGGTGCACTAGTTCGGCGAAGAGATGGTGATACAAGTGCAATATGGATGGTACATAAAGGTATTTGTAATCTGAAATTATAAAAACAGCAAGGTAACTAATGATAAAAGTGAGCGTAAACGGTATTGCAATGCGTTGAAACAGGGCCTAGAGTTCATACTTTCGCTAGTGCAAGTCCGCTCAACAATAATTGATGGGGATCGTAGCAGAAATTTAAAATTTTCTACGCATCACCAAGATCAATCTATGGAATAATCTAGCAACGAGGGGAAGGGGAGTGCATCTACATACCCTTGTAGATCGCTAAGCGGAAGCATTGCAAGAACGCGGGTGAAGGAGTCGTACTCGCAGCGATTCAGATCGCGGTTGATTCCGATCTAAGCGCCGAACAACGGCGCCTCCGTGTTCAACACACGTGCAGCCCGGTGACGTCTCCTACGCCTTGATCCAGCAAGGGGAGAAGGAGAGGTTGGGAAGACTCCGTCCAGCAGCAGCACGACGGCGTGGTGGTGGTGGAGGAGCGCGGGACTCCAGCAGGGCTTCGCCAAGCACTACGAGAGACGAGGAGGGAGAGGGGTAGGGCTGCGCCAAGAGAGAGATCGAATCGTATGTTGGGCAGCCCCCATACCTCAAGTATATATAGGGGGAGGGGAGGGGGCTGCGCCCCTTCTAGGGTTCCCATCCCAAGGGGTGCGGCAGCCCCTGATCCCATCTAGGGTGGCGGCCACAAGGGGGAGAGGGGGAGGCGCACCTGGGGTGGGCCTTAGGGCCCATCTGCCCTAGGGTCTGCCCCCTTCCCCTCTTGGAGGCGCCTTGGGCCTTGGTGGAAGGCGCCCCAGCCCACCTAGGGGCTGGTCCCTTCCCACTATAGGCCCATGTATGCCTTCGGGGGCCGTGGCCCCTCCCGGTGGACCCCTGGACCCCTCCGGTGGTCCCGGTACACTACCGGTGATGCCCGAAACACTTCCGGTGGCCAAAACCATACTTCCTATATATCAATCTTTACCTACGGACCATTCCGGAACTCCTCGTGACGTCCGGGATCTCATCGGGGACTCCGAACAACATTCGGTAACCGCGTACATACTTTCCCTATAACCCTAGCGTCATCGAACCTTAAGTGTGTAGACCCTACGGGCTCGGGAGTCATGCAGACATGGCCGAGACAACTCTCAGGTCAATAACCAACAGCGGGATCTGGATACCCATGTTGGTTCCCACATGCTCCACGATGATCTCATCGGATGAACCACGATGTCAAGGACTCAATCAATCCCGTATACAATTCCCTTTGTCTATCGGTACGATACTTGCCCGAGATTCGATCGTTGGTATCCCGATACCTTGTTCAATCTCATTACCGGCAAGTCTCTTTACTCGTTCCGTAACACATCATACCGTGATCAACTCCTTGGTCACATTGTGCACATTATGATGATGTCCTACCGAGTGGGCCCAGAGATACCTCTCCGTTACACGGAGTGACAAATCCTAGTCTCGATTCGTGCCAACCCAACAGACACTTTCGGAGATACCTGTAGTGCACCTTTATAGCCACCCAGTTACGCTGTGACGTTTGGCACACCCAAAGCACTCCTACGGTATCCGAGAGTTGCACAATCTCATGGTCTAAGGAAATGATACTTGACATTAGAAAAGCTTTAGCATACGAACTACACGATCTTGTGCTAGGCTTAGGATTGGGTCTTGTCCATCACATCATTCTCCTAATGATGTGATCCCGTTATCAACGACATCCAGTGTCCATGGTCAGGAAACCGTAACCATCTATTGATCAACGAGCTAGTCAACTACGGGCTTACTAGGGACATGGTGTTGTCTATGTATCCACACATGTATCTGAGTTTCCTATCAATACAATTCTAGCATGGATAATAAACGATTATCATGAACAAGGAAATATAATAATAACCAATTTATCATTGCCTCTAGGGCATATTTCCAACAGTCTCCCACTTGCACTAGAGTCAATAATCTAGTGCACATCGCCATGTGATTAACACTCATAGGTCACATCGCCATGTGACCAACATCCAAGAGTCTACTAGGCTCAATGATCTAGTTCACATCACTATGTGATTAACACTCAAAGAGTTCTGGGTTTGATCATGTTATGCTTGTGAGATAGGTTGTAGTCAACGGGTCTTGCCATATTCAGATCCCTATGTATTTCGCAAAACTTTATGTCATATCGTAGATGATGCTACCACGTTCCACTTGGAGCTATTCCAAATTGTTGCTCCATTATACGTATCCGGTATCTCTACTCAGAGTTATCCGGATAGGTGTTAAGCTTGCATCAACGTAACTCTTTACGTCAAACTCTTTATCATCTCCATAACCGAGAAACATTTCCTTATTCCTCTAAGGATAATTTCGACCGCTATCTGGTGATCCACTCCTAGATCACATTTGTACCCTCTTGCCAGACATGTGGCAAGGCACACATCAGGTGCGGTACTTCAGCATGGCATACTGTATGGAGCCTATGACAAAAGCATAGGGGACGACCTTCGTCCTTCCTCTTTCTTCTGTCGTGGTCAAGCTTTGAGTCTTACTCAACTTCACACCTTACAACTCAGGTAAGAACCCCTTCTTTGACTGATCTATTTTGAACTCCTTCAAAAACATGTCAAGGTGTGCGTTCTTTGAAAGTATCATTAGGCGTTTTGATCTATCTCTATAGATCTTGATGCCCAATATGTAAGCAGCTTTATCCAGGTCTTTCTTTGAAAAACACTCTTCAAACAACCGTTTATGCTTTCCAGAAATTCTACATTATTTCGGATCAACAATATGTCATCCACATATACTTATCAGAAATGTTGTAGTGCTCCCACTCACTTTCTTGTAAATACAAGTTTCTAGCAAACATTGTATAAACCTAAAAGATTTGATCACTCCATCAAAGCATATATTCCGACTCTAAGATGCTTGCTCTAGTCCATAGAAGGATTGCTGGAGCCAGCATACCTTTTAGCATCCTTAGGATCGACAAAGCCTTTTATTGTATCACATACAACTTTTTCTTACGAAAACTGGTAAGAAAACTTGTTTTGACATCCATTTGTCAGATTTCATAATCAAAAAATACAACTAATGCTAACATGATTCCGACAGACTTAAGCATCGCTACGGGTGAGAAATTCTCATCGTAGTCAACTCCTTGAACTTGTGAAAAGACTCTTTCCCACAAGTCGAGCTTCATAGACGGTAACATTACCGCCCACGTCCGTCTTCTTCTTAAAGATCCATTTATTCTCAATAGCTTGCCGATCATCGGGCAAGTCCACCAAAGTCCATACTTTGTTCTAATACATGGATCCTATCTCGAATTTCATGGCTTCTAACCATTTGTCGGAATACGGGCCCACCATCGCTTCTCCATAGCTCGTAGGTTCATTGTTGTCTAACAACATGGTATCTAAGACAGGATTACCGTACCACTCAGGAGTAGTACATATCCTTGTCGACCTACGAGGTTCGATAGCAACTTGATCTGAAGCTTCATGGTCACTATCATTAACTTCCTATTCAACAGACATAGGTGCCACAGAAAACATCTTTCTGTGTTGCATCACTCTCTGGTTGAAGTAAAGGTTCGACAACCTCATCAAGTTCTATCTTCCTCCCACTCAATTCTTTCGAGAGAAACTCCTTCTCGAGAAAGGACCCGTTCTTAGCGACAAACAATTTGCCCTCAGATATGAGATAGAAGGTATACCCAACTGTCACCTTTGGGTATCCTATGAAGATGTGTTTGTCCGCTTTGGGTTCGAGCTTCTTTGGCTGAAGCCTTAAGCATCACAGCCCCAAACATTAAGAAACGACAACTTTGGTTTCTTGCCAAACCATATTCTTACGACGTCGTCTCAACGGACTTAGATGGTGTCCTATCTAAAGTGAATGCAGCTGTCTCTAACGCATAACCTCGAAATGAAAATGGTAGATCGGTAAGAGACATCATAGATCGCACCATATCTCATAAGGTTTGATTATGACGTCTGGACACACCATTACAACTGTGGTGTTCCAGGTGGCTTCAACTGTGAAATAATTCCACAATATCTTAAGTGATTGCCAAACTCATAACTCAGAAATTCTCATCGATCAGATCGTAGGAATTTGATCTTCTTGTTATGATGGTTCTTAACTTCACTCTGAAACCGCTTGAACTTTTCAAATGTTTCAGACTTGTGCTTCATTAAGTAAATATACCTATATCTACTCAAATCGTTAGTGAAGATGAGAAAATAGCGATATCCACCGCACGCTTCAATTCTCATTGGATCACACACATCAGCATGTATGATTTCCAACAAGTCACTTGCCCGTTTCATTGTACCCGAAGACGGGGTCTTAGTCATCCTGCCCATGAGGCATGGCTCGCACGTGTCAAGCGATTCAAAATCAAGTGACTCCAAACATCCATCAGCATGGAGTTTCTTCATGCATCTTACGCCAATATGACCTAAGCGGCAGTGCCACAAGAAAGTGGTACTATCATTATTAACTCTACATCTTTTGGCGTGAACATGTGTATTACTACGACCGAGATTCAATGAACCATTCACATAGGGTGCATTACCATGAAAGGTATTATTCATGTAAACAGAATAACCATTATTCTCTAACTTAAATGAATAACCGTATTGCAATGAACATGATCTAATCATATTCATGCTTAACGTAGACACCTGATAACATTTATCTAGGTTCAATATTAATCCCGAAGGCAGATGGAGCGTGCGATGGTGATCTTATAAACTTTGGAAACACTTCCAACACATATCGTCACCTTGCCCTTAGCCAGTCTCCGTTTAGTCCGTAGCTTTTGCTTCAAGTCACCAATAATAGCAACTGAACCGGTATCCAATACCCAGGTGCTACCAGGAGTACTAGTAAGGTACACATTAATAACACGTATATACTTTGTTGAAGTTGCCAGCCTTCTTATCTACCATGCATTTGGGGTAATTCCGCTACCAGTGACCATTCCCCTTATAATAGAAGCACTTAGTCTCAGGTTCGGGTTCAACCTTGGGTTCCTTCACTGGAGCGGCAACTGGTTTGCCATCCATGAAGTTTCCCTTCTGGCCCTTGCCCTTCTTGAAACCAGTGGTCTTGTCAAACCATCAACACTTGATGCTCCTTCTTGATTTCTACCTTTTGCGGTCTTAAGCACCGCGAACAGCTCCGGGATCAACTCCATCCCTTGCATGTCATAGTTCATCACGAAGATCTAGTAGCTTAGTGATAGTGGCTAGAGAACTCTATCAAGTACTATCTTATCTGGGAGTTTAACTCCCACTTGATTTAAGTGATTGTAGCACCCAGACATTCTGAGCACATGCTCACTAGCTGAGCTATTCTCCTCCATCTTGTTGGCAAAAGAACTTGTCAGAGGTCTCATACCTCTCAACACGGGCATGAGCCTGAAATCCCCATTTTAGCTCTTGGAACATCTCATATGTCTTATGGCGTTCAAAACATCATTGGAATCCCGATTCTAAGCCGTAAAGTATGGTGCACTAAACTATCAAGTAGTCATCAGGATGTGCCTGTCAGGTGTTCACAACATCCACAGACGACGTTGTAGGGGTTTGCACATTGAGCGGTGCATCAAAGACGTAAGCCTTCTGTGTAGCAGTGAGGACACTCCTCGGACTAGGGACCCAGTCCGTATAATTGCTTACAATATCTTTCAACTTGGTCTTTCTCTAGGAACGTATTGAAACAGGGAGCTACAACGTGAGCTATTTATCTACAACATATTTGCAAAGACAATTTAGACTATGTTCATGATAATTAAGTTCATCTAATCAAATTATTTAATGAACTCCCAATCGAATAGACATCCCTCTAGTCATCTAAGTGAAACATGATCCGAGTCAACTAGGCCGTGTCCGATCATCACGTGAGACGGACTAGTCAACATCGGTGAACATCTTCATGTTGATCGTATCTTCTATACGACTCATGCTCGACCTTTCGGTCTTCCGTGTTCCGAGGCCATGTCTGTACATGCTGGACTCGTCAAGTCAACCTAAGTGTTTCGCATGTGTTCCAAGGCCATGTCTGTACATGCTAGGCTCGTCGACACCCGTTGTATTCGAACGTTAGAATCTATCACACCCGATCATCACGTGGTGCTTCGAAACAACGAACCTTCACAATGGTGCACAGTTAGGGGAAACACTATTCTTGAAATTTTAGTGAGGGATCATCTTATTTAAGCTACCGTCGTTCTAAGCAAATAAGATGTAAAACATTATAAACATCACATGCAATCAAATAGTGACATGATATGGCCAATATCATTTTGCTCCTTTTGATCTCCATCTTTGGGGCTCCATGATCATCGTTGTCACCGGCATGACACCATGGTCTCCATCATCATGATCTCCATCATCGTGTCTTCTTGAAGTTGTCTCGTTTATTACTTCTACTACTATGGCTAACGCTTTAGCAATAAAGTAAAGTAATTACATGACGTTTAAGTTGACACGCAGGTCATAAATAAATTAAGACAACTCCTATGGCTCCTGCCGGTTGTCATACTCATCGACATGCAAGTCGTGATTCCTATTACAAGAACATGATCAATCTCATACATCACATATATCATTCATCACATCCTTTTGGCCATATCACATCACACGGCACATGCTGCAAAAACAAGTTAGACGTCCTCTAATTGTTGTTGCAAGTTTTTACGTGGCTGCTATAGGTTTCTAGCAAGAACGTTTCTTACCTACGCCAAAACCACAACGTGATATGCCAATTTCTATTTACCCTTCATAAAGAACCTTTTCATCGAATCTGATCCGACTAAAGTGGGAGAGACAGACACCCGCTAGCCACCTTATGCAACTAGTGCATGTCAGTCGGTGGAACCAGTCTCACGTAAGAGTACGTGTAAGGTCGGTCCGGGCCGCTTCATCCCACGATGCCGCCGAATCAAGATAAGACTAGTAACGGCAAGTAAATTGACAAAATCGACGCCCACAACAACTTGTGTTATACTCGTGCATAGAAACTACGCATAGACCTAGCTCATGATGCCACTGATGGGGATCGTAGCAGAAATTTAAAATTTTCTACGCATCACCAAGATCAATCTATGGAGTAATCTAGCAATGAGGGGAAGGGGAGTGCATCTACATACCCTTGTAGATCGCTAAGCGGAAGCGTTGCAAGAACGCGGATGAAGGAGTCGTACTCGCAGCGATTCAGATCGCGATTGATTCCGATCTAAGCGCCGAACAATGGCGCCTCCGCGTTCAACACACGTGCAGTCCGGTGACGTCTCCTACGCCTTAATCCAGCAAGGGGTGAAGGAGAGGTTGGGAAGACTCCGTCCAGCAGCAGCACGACATCGTGGTGGTGGTGGAGGAGCGCGGGACTCTAGCAGGGCTTCGCCAAGCACTACGAGAGACGAGGAAGGAGAGGGGTAGGGCTGCGCCAAGAGAGAGATCGAATCGTATGTTGGGCAGCCCCCATACCTCAAGTATATATAGGGGGAGGGGAGGGGGATGCGCCCCTTCTAGGGTTCCCACCCCAAGGGGTGCGGCAGCCCCTGATCCCATCTAGGGTGGCGACCACAAGGGGGAGAGGGGGAGGCGCACCTGGGGTGGGCCTTAGGGCCCATCTGCCCTAGGGTTTGCCCCCTTCCCCTCTTGGAGGCGCCTTAGGCCTTGGTGGGAGGCGCCCCAGCCCACCTAGGGGCTGGTCCCTTCCCACTATAGGCCCATGTATGCCTCCGGGGCCCGTGGCCCCTCCCGGTGGACCCCCGGACCCCTCCGGTGGTCCCGGTACACTATCGGTGATGCCCGGAACACTTCCGGTGGCCAAAACCATACTTCCTACATATCAATCTTTACCTCCGGACCATTCCGGAACTCCTCGTGACGTCCGGGATCTCATCCGGGACTCTGAACAACATTCGGTAACCGCGTACATACTTTCCCTATAACCCTAGCATCATCGAACCTTAAGTGTGTAGACCCTACGGGCTCGGGAGTCATGCAGACATGGCCGAGACAACTCTCCGGTCAATAACCAACAGCGGGATCTAGATACCCATGTTGGTTCCCACATGCTCCATGATGATCTCATAGGATGAACCATGATGTCAAGGATTCAATCAATCCCGTATACAATTCCCTTTGTCTATCGGTATGATACTTGCCCGAGATTCGATCGTCGGTATCCCGATACCTTGTTCAATCTCGTTACCGGCAAGTCTCTTTACTCGTTCCGTAACACATCATCCCATGATCAACTCCTTGGTCACATTGTGCACATTATGATGATGTCCTACCGAGTGGGCCCAGAGATACCTCTCTGTTACACGGAGTGACAAATCCTAGTCTCGATTCATGCCAACCCAACAGACACTTTCGGAGATACCCGTAGTGCACCTTTATAGCCACCCAGTTACGTTGTGATGTTCGGCACACCCAAAGCACTCCTACGGTATCCGGGAGTTGCACAATCTCATGGTCTAAGGAAATGATACTTGACATTAGAAAAGCTTTAGCATACGAACTACACGATCTTGTGCTAGGCTTAGGATTGGGTCTTGTCCATCACATCATTCTCCTAATGATGTGATCCCGTTATCAACGACATCCAATGTCCATGGTCAGGAAACCGTAACCATCTATTGATCAACGAGCTAGTCAACTAGAGGCTTACTAGGGACACGGTGTTGTCTATGTATCCACACATGTATCTGAGTTTCCTATCAATACAATTCTAGCATGGATAATAAACGATTATCATGAACAAGGAAATATAATAATAATCAATTTATTATTGCCTCTAGGGCATATTTCCAATAATAATAACATAATTGGATCACATAAGTATCCCTCAACATGCAACAAAGAGTCACTCCTGAAACGCCCTCGATGCGGCTATATCTCCTACGTGTTGAAGCACGACTTAGAGGCATAACCGCATTCAAAGCAATGTCGCAAGTAAGGTAATCTTCACACAACCTGTGTAATACATAAGGGAAAAGAGATACATAGTTGGCTTACAATCGCCACTTCACACAAATACATGAATAAAGCATTACAACATCCAAATACAATCAAGGTCTCACTACGGAACCAAAATAAAAGAAGAACCCCAAATGCGACAAGGTCCCCGATCGACCCCAACTAGGCTCCACTACTGATCAACTGGAAGTGGAACAACATAAAGGACAAGATCTTCATCGAGCTCCTCCTTGAGCTTGGTTGCGTCATATGCACGGTTCAACGACACCTGCAAGCTGGTTTTGGAAGTATCTGTGAGTCACGGGGACTCAGCAATCTCACACCCTCACGATCAAGACTATTTAAGCTCATAGGAAGGGTACAAGGTATGAGGTGGAGCTGCAGCAAGCGACTAGCATATATGGTGGCTAACATACGCAAATGAGAGCGAGAAGAGAAGGCAATGCACGGTCGAGAAAACTATGATCAAGAAGTGATCCTAGAACAACCTACGTCAAGCATAACTCCAACACCGTGTTCACTTCCCGGACTCCGCCGAGAAGAGACCATCACGGTTACACACGCGGTTGATGTATTTTAATTAAGGTCAACTTCATGTTTTCTACAACCGGACATTAACAAATTCCCATCTGCCCATAACCGCGGGCACGGCTTTCGAAAGTTCAAATCCCTGCAGGGGTGTCCCAACTTAGCCCATCACAAGCTCTCACGGTCAACGAAGGATAAACCTTCTCCCGAGACATTCCGATCAGACTCGGCATCCCGGTTCTACAAGACAACTTCGACAAGGTAAAACAAATCCAGCAACACCGCCCGAATGTGCCGACAAATCCCGATAGGAGCTGCACATATCTCGTTCTCAGGGCACACTCAGATGAGACATCCTACAAGTAAAACCAAACCTCAAGTTGCCCCGGGGTGGCCCCGCAGTCTACTCGGTCGGACCAACACTCAGAGGAGCACTGGCCCGGGGGGTTAAAATAAAGATGACCCTCAGGAGCGCGACTCCCAAGGGAAAAGAAAAGGCTAGGTGGCGAATGGTAAAACCAATGTTGGGCATTGCTGGAGGAGTTTTACTCAAGGCGAACTGTCAAGGGGTTCCCATTATAGCCCAACCGCGTAAGGAACGCAAAATCCGGGAACATAACACCGATATGACGGAAACTAGGGCGGCAAGAGTGGAACAAAATACCAGGCATAAGGCTGAGCCTTTCACCCTTTACCAAGTATATAGATGCATTAATTAAATAAGATATATTGTGATATCCCACCAGTAAACATGTTCCAACAAGGAACAACATCTCCATGTTCCAACAAGGAACAAACTTCAATCTTCACCTGCAACTAACAACGCTATAAGAGGGGCTGAGCAAAGCGGTAACGTAGCCAAACAACGGTTTGCTAGGACAAGGTGGGTTAGAGGCTTGGTTCAACAATATGGGAGGCATCATAAGCAAGTGGTAGGCATCGTAGCATAGGCATAGCAAAAGAGCGAGCATCTAGCAAGCAAAGATAGAAGTGATTTCGAGGGTATGACATCTTGCCTGAAATCCCGCAAGGAAGAAGAACGAGTCCATGAAGAAGACAAACAGACGAAGTCGAACGGATCCTCACAATCACGACGTTACCGGAAACAACCCGAAGAAGCACACCGGAAAGAAGCAAACAACATAGTAAACAACCACCACATAGACATGGTATGAAGCACAAACAATTATGATGCATGTCCGGTTTAATGAAGCATGGCATGGCAAAGTGCACAAACAACACTACAAGTTAAGTAGAGCTCAATATGCAACGAGTTGCATATTAACGAAACACTACATGACTAATTTAGTTCTCTCTTGTTTAGGTACTCAACAATATTAAATGTTGTAAAACATGGCAAGAGGAGAAGCATAATAAAACTATACCATCTAAACAATTTAAATGGGGCCGGATATAATAAAAAACAAAACCGATAAATCCCCATATGCAATTATCAATTTGGTGCAACAACAATTTTAACCAATCTTGAAGTTGTTATCATGATGCGGATGACATGTGCAAGTGTATGCATTATTTATGAAAATGTTGATACGAGCATTTTATGAAGCATTTGTCATCGTGGTAGAAAGAAAGGGGTGCCACGACGTCGAAACGGTAATGATGCCATGGCAACATTCCGGTTCCGGTACTTGATTGAGATACCGATGCAAAGGAGAAGTGTGCGGATGCATGCAAAAGATGGTGGGGCACTCCCGGATTCCGGGTGTCCCACAAGTTGGCGACAAGAAAACGAGTGACAATTTGAACACGGCGCAAACACGAGCATTTCAAACATCGCAAGCATTCGTCCACGACGGTCGTCTCGACATTATATCTTTGAAGCGTGCGTTTTCGAAGTGTATCGAGTCGGCATAGAGGAAGTAGTGGAAGTAGACGTTCTCGGACGTTGAGGGAAGTAGTGGTTCACGCGACGGTAGTTGGACTTGACGATACCGTTACACGGGTCTTCGGCAATGGTAGTGGTACCCATTTTGTAGTCGTGCACATTCCGTAGACGTTCGAGGTCACGGTGAGGATCTTGACGTCCACGGAGTGTTCGAGGGTCGACGGTAGTAGTACTCGGGTCATCGGCGACGGTAGTCGTTCTATACATCGGGCGTCAAGGTACTTGCCAAGGTACTTGCCGTTCTTAGCGGTTCCGAAAACGGCGGTAGATGAACAAGACGCGTCGTCGTGGTACTTGGCAAAAATCTTAAAGAAAATGCCTGACGGTCCCGGTTACAGGTCTTGGCGTCTCTCCTGCTGACCCAAAACAACGCAAAACCAAAGAGTCTCTGGTCGGAAGCAGACAAGTGGCCGGGCGGGAGGCAGCAAACGCAGGCACAGGCCATGGCAAAGCAGGGGCCAGCGGGAGGTGCGGCAGCAAACATAGCAAAAACGCCATGGTGGCTCGCGGCAGCAGCGGAGGATGGAGCAGGTCCGGCGAGGGCGGAGCTATGCAGAGGAGGCCGAGGCCATGGTAGAGGAGGAGCGGCGCGGAGCAGAGGCGAGCTGGCGCAGCGGCGAAGATGGAAGGGCGAGGAAGAAAAAGGTGGCCGCGGCAGGGGAGGCTGCGGCCTCGGACGCCGGCAGGGAAGAAGCAGAGGGCTCGGGGCTGCAACTGCCGGCTCCTGTGGGCGGGGTCGACGGTAGCTGCGGCCGGCCGGGCGCGTCCAGGAGCAAGGGAGGAGGAGGCACCGGCTGCGCTGGGATTTGACGAGGCTAGAGAAGGAGCTGCAGCTACGGCGAGCGTCGAGGGACACGGGCGCAGGGAACAGGGGCGCCATGAGGATCGGGCGCGGGCGCTGTCGAGGGAGAGAAGGGGTGCCGCGCGTGTGATCTGTTCCCCTCTGGCGGCGGAACGAGGAAGAGAGGGATCGAGACGAGGGAGAGATCGAGAGGCGTGGTTCGGTCGCACGCTCTCCTGGCGGCGGGGTGGATACGAGGGAGAGGGACGTGGGAGCTGGGCTTCGGTCATCTAGGGTTAGGAGGGAGGTCAGCTGCTGGGCCTAGGGTAGGATTAGGTGGGCCAAAAAGGCCGGCCCAGAAGAGAAGGGGCTGCGCCTGTAACCTGGCTGGGCTCTCTCTCCCTCTCACACTCTCTTCTCTTAACCAAAAAGAGAGGGCAATCGTTTCCTGTACCCTCTCGTTTAGGGTTTCTCGTCCTCCGACGGCGATCTCATCGACGTTGTGAGTTTTTTACCCGGCTGCCGGTCCTCCCCCTGCTAGCGCACCCCTCCCTGGGCTGCTGCTGGGAGGATAGGATTGGAGCCTCTTTCTCCACGCGGGGTTGCTACCTGGTCTAACCCTAGATGGCGACTCCGGGAGGATCTTCATCGACGGCCGGCTGGACAGGGAAGAACTTGGAGGAGATGCTTCAGCACCTCGATCTGAAGGACGAGGAGCTGGATGACGTGGTCGTAGGCGAGGAGGAGTTGAGGAAATTTGAGGCGGAGGCACGGTGGATGCCCATCGGGAAGCTGAACACGATGCGCCGTTTTAGTTCCACTGCTATGTTCGAGACACTGAAATCGATCTGGGGACTAGCGCAGGTGCCGAAGTTCAGAGAGGCAGGCGACAATCTGTTTGTGTTCCAGATGTTCTGTTTGGGAGACTGGAAGAAGGTCGTTCATGGCGGCCCATGGCTGTTCAAGGGGATGGGTCTTTTGATCGAGGATTATGATGGCAAGTCAGACCCGGAATCAGTGGTCTTTGATGGTCTCTATGTTTGGGCACAAATCCATAATATACCTGATCTGTATCGTAAAACAGAAATTGTGGATCAACTTGCTCGCCGAATTGGCAGAGTTAAGGAGGTGGTACTTGCTCCGAAGCTCTACTATGAGGGAGATTATGTCAGAGTTCGCGCAAGAGTGCTGGTTAACAAGCCCCTGACCAGAGTTACGCCATTGAATGTCACGGGTGAGGGGCGTCGTTTCCTCCCAGTCAAATATGAGAAGATCCCTTACTTTTGTCAGGTATGCGGTTTCATGGGGCACAACCATGAAGAATGCGGAGACGGGGTGTGGGAACCAAAACAGAGGCAGTTTGGAAGCTGGATGCTCGCCCAACGCAAGGAGGTGGCCCCTGATCAACAGCAGTATGGTCGTTCCACTCGAGGGAGCTGGGCCCGGGGCCGTGGCAGAGCCGGAACTGGGCGGGAGAGAGCCCCATCAAGCAACCAGGAGGGGCCGCGCAAAAGGTCATCCCAGGATGCCGGCTTTGAAGATGGAGATGATACAGATGCTGATGTTACTAGCCCTCTGAAACCCACAACTGGCCTTAGCTCGTCTGAGGAGCCAGCGGCACGGCGTAATCTGAATGTTGTTCTTAACGCTAGTAGCAACATGCCTGAAGTTTCAAGCACTACGGGGACAAACGCAAACATCACCGATCAAAACCAAGCGCTAGGGCTGACACAGAAAGGAGCTGCAAGTGCTGTACATGCTAGTACGTCTGATACACCACCGCCTCCACCGGTGTATGTGTCCCCAAGGGAGTCAAAGAAAGCTAAGAAAGGTTCCTCACCGAAGAAGGATAATAAGATGGCGTTATTGGCGGGCTCCGAGCCGGGGCGCCGCCAGGCCCAATGAAAATATTATGCTGGAACTGTCGCGGGATTGGCGACCCTGCGACGGTCAGAGAACTCCGCGATCTCGTGGAGAGGAGTTCGCCGATGTTTCTTTGCTTAGTGGAAACTCAACTGCCGAAGAATCGTGTTGAAGGTCTTCGTTTTTCGTTAGGTTTTGATTTCAGTTTTGGAGTTGGTAGTTCAGGCCGCAGTGGCGGCATATGTATCTTTTGGAAAAATTCTCTGGATGTTTCAATAAAAAACTTTTCTCGGTATCATGTGGATGCATGGGTTAAGGAACCATTGAAGGAACAATGGCGGCTCTCGTGTTTTTATGGGGAAGCAAATAGAAGCCTACGCTATAAGACGTGGGATATGATGACGCGTTTGCGAGGCGAAAGCACTCTGCCGTGGCTGTGTATAGGGGACTTCAATGAAATTCTCAGGAAAGAAGAGCAGATGGGAGTACATGAGAGAGATAGTGCGCAGATGGAGGCTTTCCGCGAGGAAACTGATTTATGTGCCCTTGCGGACTTGGGCTATAAGGGCCTGGACTGGACATGGGAGAAGAAAGTTTCTGGTGGTCATTATTGTAGAGTTCGTCTCGACAGGGCACTTGCGTCTGCTTCTTGGTCCACCCTTTTCCCTCTTGCCAGTGTAGAGCATCTTACGGCGGCCAAGTCCGACCACTCCCCAATCCTGTTGGCGACTGATCTAGTCAATGAGAGTGTCCGGGCAGCCCAGCGGCCCTTCCGGTATGAATGCATGTGGGAACGAGATGGTCGGTTCGGGTCTGTTTTGGAGAATGCATGGAAATCCAAAGCCGTGGCTCAGTCAGTCTTTGATTTTTCAGAGAAGCTAGCCAATTTAGCGACAGATCTACAACAGTGGGGGCGCCACACTTTTGGTTCAGTTCGACATGAACTCAGACAACTACGCAAGAAACTTGAGGAATTGCGAGCGGCACCCATGCGCGTCGGACCAAGTACGGAAGAGGAGGAAGTTGAAGCTCGCATGGTCGAGCTGTGTTGTCGGGAAGAGATCATGTGGCGTCAAAGGGCCCGCATACAATGGCTCGCTGAAGGGGACAGCAATACGAAATTTTTTCACAAAAAAGCTAGTGCAAGGAAAGCTAAAAATCACATTATGGAGCTTCAGAGAGCTGATGGATCAATGACGTCCGATCAGGAGGAGATGGCAGCAATGGCAACTAGCTTTTACGAGAACTTATATGCTTCGCAAGATACCATTGGATTGGAAGAGGTTCTCTCTCACATACCGGTTAAAGTAAATGGCCAAATGAACACTATGTTGAACGCCCCTTATACCAAGGAAGAGGTGAAGTCTGCACTCTTCCAAATGTTCCCGACAAAGGCCCCCGGGCCCGATGGTTTTCCCGCTCACTTTTTCCAACGTCACTGGGATTTATGTGGTGAGGAGGTAACCGATATGGTGCTGCGTGTTCTGAGTGGTGATGATTCACCGGAGGAGATAAACAAAACTTTCATCGTTCTTATTCCCAAGATTGCTAGTCCAAAAAATTTAGCACAGTTCCGACCGATAAGCCTATGCAATGTGATCTTCAAGATTGCTTCAAAGGTATTGGCTAACCGGCTCAAACTCATTCTCCCCGAAATCATTTCAGAGGAACAATCTGCATTTGTACCTGGTCGTCTAATCACCGACAATTTCATCTCTGCTTATGAGTGTCTACACTATATGAAAACAAGGAAGTTGAAGGGAAACAGATTCTGTGCTCTAAAACTCGATATGATGAAGGCCTATGACAGAATCGAGTGGCCATATTTGAAGGCAGTAATGTTGAAACTAGGTTTCAGCCCTCGGTTCACCGAAACTATCATGAGGTGTGTTACTTCTGTTTCTTTTTCAGTTATGTTTAATGGAGGCAAGTTAGAGGAATTCAAGCCAACCCGAGGCTTACGACAGGGGGACCCCAATTCGCCCTATCTGTTTCTGTTGGCGGCAGAAGGCCTCTCATCTTTGTTGAAATCTTCGGTACCAGGGGAGAGTATCCATGGCATCCAGGTAGCTCCCGATGCTCCAATTGTTAATCACCTCCTCTTTGCTGATGACAGCTTGCTTTTTTTTGACGCTACACCCGAGATGGCAACACGGGTCAATGTTTTACTCCAGAGATATTGTGATGCGTCGGGACAACGGATTAACAAAGATAAGTCATCAATCTTTTTCAGTAAGGGGTGCTCTGGGGACTTGAGGAAAGATGTTATGCGAGTCCTGGATGTCAATAATGAACAATTATCAGAGAAATACTTAGGGCTCCCCTCGGATGTTGGTAGAGCTAAAGAGGGATCCTTTAAGTACCTAAAGGACAGGATTTGGAAGCATGTCCAAGGGTGGATGGAAAAGGCCCTTTCGGTGGGGGGCAAAGAAGTTCTCATAAAATCTGTGGCGCAAGCGATTCCCACATATTCAATGGCGTGCTTCAAACTACCGAGGGGCCTATGCCTTCATATTAACGGCATGCTTCGGAAGTTTTGGTGGGGAGCTAAGAAGGGAGAAAGGAAAACTGCATGGGTCTCGTGGGAAGTCATGACGCAACCGAAGTTTATGGGAGGCATGGGCTTTCGCGACATCGAGCTTTTTAACTTAGCCTTGCTTGCCCGTCAAGCCTGGCGCCTACTGCAAGAGCCTGATTCGCTAAGTGCGCGCATATTAAAGGTTGTATATTATCCTAACTGCACCGTTCTGGAAGCTGGGCTGGGAAGTAATCCGTCTCAAGTGTGGCGCTCCATTCATGAGGGGTGTGACACCCTGAAATTGGGAATCATCAAAAGGATCGGCACCGGAAGTGAGACGAGCATTTGGCAGGACAACTGGATACCGCGAGATCACAAGCTACGGCCAGTGTGCCCAAAGACCCCAAACCCACCGCAACTTGTGTCAGAGCTGCTTGACCATACTACTGCGGGTTGGAATATTGATGTCCTCGATGAGCACTTTTATGCAATGGACAAGGAAGCGATCCTGAATATACCTTTGAGTACACGAGTACAATCTGACTTTTGGGCCTGGCATTATGACAGAAGAGGCACTTTTTCAGTAAGGTCTGCCTACCGTTTATTGGCGACTACAAAGCAACAGAGAACGGAATGGCTGGAGCATGTTCCGGGGCATTCAGATACGGATGCAGATAAGAAGTCTTGGGGCAAACTTTGGAATTTGAGCATCCCACCCAAAATCAAAATTTTTGCTTGGCGGCTAGCCAAGACATCGATCCCCACAGGCGAGGTGAGGAAGGAGAGGAAGATGACGGACTCGGCGGCTTGCCCACTTTGCCAAGCGACAGTGGATACGTGGAGACACTCTCTGATTGATTGCCATATGTCACGTTGTGTCTGGGCTCTGGCTGATGAGGAACTGATAGAACTAATGATCTCAAACCAAATAGAGGATGCTCGTTTGTGGATGTTCTGGCTACTGGATACTCTAAAAGAGCAAGAAGTTGTTCAGATTTTGATCACAATGTGGGCCATATGGTGGGCGCGGCGCCGTGCTATCCATGATGAGCAGTACCAAAGCCCCTTGAGCACTTCGGTTTTCATCAACAAATTTCTGTCCGATCTTGATTGCATGGCTGTGCACAAGACACGCATGAGGGACTTGCATGCAAAGCCAAAGGACCTGCATGTAACAGCGGGAAACTCGAGGACCAGAGCGACATCACCTGGTTGGCTTCCTCCAACCGATGCAGAAGCGAAGCTAAACATTGATGGAGGCGTGTCCAGATCAGGTAGAAGGGGTGCAGCAGCTGTGGTCTGTCGTGACAGGGCGGGAGCTTTTCTTGGAGCCTCAGCCAGAGTTTTTGAGGGTCTCACGGATCCGCCCTCGCTGGAAGCACAATCATGCAATGAAGCCCTTGCTTTGGCGATGGATCTCAACCTCAACTCTATATGCGTGGCCTCGGATTGTGCTGTTGTTATTTCCATGATAGGCTCAGATGTCCCCTGCCAGTTTGCCTCAGTTTTGAGTGAGATAAACCATAGGGCTAGCTTTTTTCCTACTATCCATTTTATTCATGAGAATAGGAAGCATAATTTCGAAGCGCACGCTCTTGCAAAAGCTGCGGCTTCTTTGTCTCCCGGGCGCCACCTGTGGCTTCTAAATACGCCCGACATCATCTGTATCCCTATGAACATCCAGATTTAATAAAGGTTACAGATGCTCAAAAAAAAACCAAAAAGAGAGAGAGAGAGAAAGAGAGAAAATATATAGATAGAAGAAAAATATATAAAGAGAGGGTTAGGGATGGAATTTGGGCACGGGGATAAATTTCCCGGACTCGCAAGGATGAGCTTGGACCAAGAAAATAGAAGTGAGCGTGTGCGTGAAGATTGGATTCGAACTCGTTTGAATTTAAATCCAAATGAGTTTGAATAAGGAGTGGGTATTCGGTAGGTCCAAAAATATTGAGAATTTAGGAGGAGCCTCGAAGAAAATGGAAAAAGAATTGTTGGCAAAGTTTGGAGGTGCAACTTGAAGCATAAGAGGCATGGAATTAAATTGCAAGTGTGTTATGGTGATTCCAAAGTTGATGGAATATTTATAATAGCTCTCTAAATATCGAGAGGATATGTTGTAAAGAGAATCACCATGTGAATTCCCTTGGTTTAAATGGATCGAAGGTCCATGCCAATATTTAGTTGAGTTAAGAAAAGAAATGACATGATGGCATGATGCCATGATGCAATGCACATGATGCAATGGTGAAAGCAATGAACCAAACAAAACACACGACGAAACCCGGAAACCCTGGAAGGCATCTGAAGCTCTGGTCTTGGGGTGTCACAACACTCCACCACTACGAGAGGATCTCGTCCCGAGATCTAGGATGGCATCGGAGGAAAAACGAAAGAGAAAGAGAAGAGGTAAAACTAAGTTGCTTCTTTGACAAACGAGTGAGACCAAAGAACCTTGCAAAGGTTAAGCCATTTCGAGAAAAGAATACAACGGAGATAAATGAATTTGAAAGCACTCCGCTAGCAAAGAGGAACAAGGACGAACAACTTTGGGCAGCACTCCGGTTGAGAAGGGATGCAAGACTTGATAAGGCGAAAAGAATTTGAGCAAAAGGTCACAATACTCTGGTTAAATGGATAGGCATGAAAAGAACATGATCTTTGACAAAACGAGATGATGGGTTGAAGAGAGCAACATCACAATGCCTCCGGAAGAAAAGAATAGAAGTTAGATCATTGTAATAAAAGAATGGAGTTGAAAGAGCCAACTTCTGGCACAAATGAGCTTGAAAAGGCATCCTCAGGAGAAAAGTCGAACGGAGTTGTTGGAACACCAACAACGAAAAGAATTAGGTTGATGTGGGCTTATGGAAGACATCCCAAAATTATGAGGTGAAATTCTGCCACTAACAGAAACAATAGATTGGATTGATATAAACAAGGAGACAAGAAACTATTTCACCGAGAGGATAAAAGAAGAACTTGGGTCAAATATAAGCTCCATAAATAGCAAGAATCAATAGGGAAAGCTTTAGGTAAAATATAACCCAAGATAATTCCAATGAAGAGATTGATGGGTTTAAATATCTCATTCCTGACAACTTTTGAATCATGAAACATGAACTCAAATTATCAAGAATGGCATAATACCACCTCCAATGATATGGTAGAAAGAATTGCACTCCGGATAGCAAGAAGAAAGAATGCTTGAACTCCTTACAAAAGAATCTCGATGAAAACTTTGAGAAGGAATTAAATCCTTTATGAACCCTCATGTAGAACCTTCATGAGGAACTCCGGTAAACAAAAAGAATAACGAAAATAAAAAGAAGTTGGAAACACAAGATGAAACCTTGTAATGATTTAGATGGATCTTCATGACGATATAATTGAGAGAACTTGGAACTCCGGGAAAGAAAGATGAACAAATGAAATCAAGAATTTAATCATCATGAACAAACTACGGAAGAAAAGATTAACATATGGATGAAACAAGAATAAGAATTACATTATGCTTAACCTTCACCAATTTAATTGATGACAAGCAACGGATTTGGCATACTACTTATTCTCTTTGAAAAGGATTAAGATAGATATAGCATAACTTGAGAAGGTCTTCAACGAACCATCGGTAGGATTGAAACAACGAATGAATTGATATGATCACCATGGAAGAGAATCTTGAGCAAACCACCGTAAGAATTGGGAATGATCAAAGGAAATATATCGAAGCACCGGGAAGAATTAGCAAAAGAACGAAGATGTTTGAGAGAATTTAGATACAAGTGAAACGAATAGAACACGGACCGATTAGAGAAATATGAATGATGCACCGGTAAGATTTAGAGAATGATAACTGAAAGATGAGGATGGACTCCGGATAATCAAACTGAGAAGACTCTTGAATAGCTCCGGATGGGTGAAAAGAATTCTCACAATCCAAAAACAACAATGAGAGGATGGCAACAAGCTAGAATGACGAGTCTTTGAGAGAACGGATAAGATATGGAGGAAAAACTCTTCTTCGTTCTTCAAAATCTGAGAATGACGACGAGAAACACCACCATGAATTGTTGAGATACTCCGGAATAACGAATTTAAAGGTTGAGCCAACGGTGATAAGAATTTGACAGATCTTGGAGAAAAGCATTAGACTGATGATAACCCATTCTTACGTCAAACTTTGAAATGAATTTTAAGGATATCTCCGGAAGAATTAGAAGAGTCAGGTAAGATCTTGGAAAAGACCTGTGGGTTAGGGCCCACTCAAGAGAAACACCGTAGAACGATTACTCGAAAGAGAGATAGCACCGGTTGGATAAAAAGGCTTGAATGAGATAACATCCTCGAAAGAGCTTGAACGAATGTAGAGTGGAAATACGAATCTTCGAGATATCTTGAGTACTCCAGAACAAATGAATAGCGAGAAGTGAATTATTATGAGGTGCACCGGTATGAGAAGGTATTGACACGAGGAAAGGATATGATCAACAAAGTTTGACTAGAATCCACCGGAGAAGAAAAAGAATGAGAAGTGACGAGCTAGTAGAACATTTTCAAGAGAACCACCGGGTAAGATTATTGATGGAAAGAATGGAGAGACTTCTCATCAATCACATGATAATTGATTCAGAAATCCGAATCCTTGAACGAAAAGGGTGGGTGGGTGGGAAAACAAAGACGGCTTAGGACGGAAGAAATGAACACTGTAGAAAGAACTGGTAATTGATCTTGCAGATGTAGAAAAGATCGGATCCACTAGAAGAGAAACACGCCGGTTGAAAAGGATTGACAAGACAATCTTGATGATTATGAAGGATTAGTATTCCCAAAGAAATATGAGAACACCGCTTAGGAACAGGTATGGAATCAACATTTGACTTCGAAGCAACTCGAATACCACAACTCAAAACAAAACAAAGGATTGGCTTGCAGAATAAGCCGGAACAAACATATGATAGAGATTTCGTCCGAAGTTTTCGTGGTGGGGCCTACACGGGCTCGATCATACAACACCATCATGTACAAGGCAGTGCACATGACATACGAAGCATCCCCGAGTCGGCATAGCCAAGGACTCTTTAAGACACAACGAGACCACTGTAAAACCAACCGTGGATAGGCGGACCACTAGACGTCGAACCCCAATTTCGTATCATACATCTGTCGAAAAGATATCCTAAGAGCTACTTGAATTCCCACTTATAAACTCCCGAAACTTTCCGGTTATGCAATCAGGTGTTGGGGATACAGGGGAAGCATAATATCTCACCCAAAACTAGCAAATCCTACATCCAGCTGTATCCATCCTTCAACACATAACCAAGAAACCTTCGGAAATCGTCTACCCCAACCTTCGAAAAGCATCCGTTATTCGAGTTATGGCAATACTCCCCAACTCCCGCCCCAGTACTGGGTGGCGTCGTGGTTATCTCACCAACAACTGCATAAAAGAGATTTTCGATGTCGGCGGAACTAAACTCAGGTATTCCAGAACTGCAACGATAAAATTGTGATGACAACATCTCGGAGCTCAACTCCTCGGGACACTGCCATAACCCCTAAATGACAGGAGGCACCAAGAACAATGTTCACGTCACAAAACCATCGGAACGATTCCAAGATACCCGCGTGATCCTAAATTTTTTTTAGTGAAATTTGAGAAGACAAGAGTCAAAACTCTACGTCAGGATGACTTACCAGAGCGATGAAGGGACTGAGGAGTAAAAATAATTCCTAAACTCTCCGATATATAATTCCTAAATGACTCAAAACATTTTTTTCTAGACTCAACAACGGCAGCTAATTCGATCAAGCAGTGGGGCTCCTAAGGTCGGGGAAGGCTCTGATTACCAACTTGAAACGCCCTCGATGCGGCTATATCTCCTATGTGTCAAAGCACGACTTAGAGGCATAACCACATTGAAAGCAATGTCGCAAGTAAGGTAATCTACACACAACCATGTAATACATAAGGGAAAAGAGATACATAGTTGGCTTACAATCGCCACTTCACACAAATACATGAATAAAGCATTACAACATCCAAATACAATCAAGGTCCGACTACAGAACCAAAATAAAAGAACCCCAAATGCGACAAGGTCCCCGATCGACCCCAACTGGGCTCCACTACTGATCAACTGGAAGCGGAACAACATAAAGGACAAGATCTTCATCGAGCTCCTCCTTGAGCTTGGTTGCGTCATATGCACGGTTCAACGGCACCTGCAAGCTGGTTTTGAAAGTATCTGTGAGTCACGGGGACTCAGCAATCTCACACCCTCGTGATCAAGACTATTTAAGCTCATAGGAAGGGTACAAGGTATGAGGTGGAGCTGCAGCAAGCGACTAGCATATATGGTGGCTAACATAGGCAAATGAGAGCGAGAAGAGAAGGCAATGCACGGTTGAGAAAACTATGATCAAGAAGTGATCCTAGAACAACCTACGTCAAGCATAACTCCAACACCGTGTTCACTTCCCGGACTCCGCCGAGAAGAGACCATCACGGTTACACACGCGGTTGATGTATTTTAATTAAGGTCAACTTCAGGTTTTCTACAACCGGACATTAACAAATTCCCATCTGGCCATAACAGCGGGCACGGCTTTCGAAAGTTCAAATCCCTGCAGGGGTGTCCCAACTTAGCCCATCACAAGCTCTCATGGTCAATGAAGGATAAACCTTCTCCCGAGACATTCCGATCGGACTCGGCATCCCGGTTCTACAAGACAACTTCGACAAGGTAAAACAAATCCAGCAACACCGCCCGAATGTGCCGACAAATCCCGATAGGATCTGCACATATCTCGTTCTCAGGGCACACTCAGATGAGACATCCTACGAGTAAAACCAAACCTCAAGTTGCCCCGAGGTCGTCCCGCAGTCTACTTGGTCGGACCAACACTCAGAGGAGCACTGGCCCGGGGGGTTAAAATAAAGATGACCCTCAGGAGCGCGACTCCCAAGGGAAAAGAAAAAGGCTAGGTGGCAAATGGTAAAACCAATGTTGGGCATTGCTGGAGGAGTTTTACTCAAGGCAAACTGTCAAGGGTTCCCATTATAGCCCAATCGCGTAAGGAACGCAAAATCCGGGAACATAACACCGATATGACGGAAACTAGGGCGGCAAGAGTGGAACAAAACATCAGGCAAAAGGCCGAGCCTTCCATCATTTACCAAGTATATAGATGCATTAATTAAATAAGATATATTGTGATATCCCAACCAGTAAACATGTTCCAACAAGGAACAACATCTCCATGTTCCAACAAGGAACAAACTTCAATCTTCACCTGCAACTAACAACGCTATAAGAGGGGCTGAGCAAAGCGGTAACGTAGCCAAACAACGGTTTGCTAGGACAAGGTGGGTTAGAGGCTTGGTTCAACAATATGGGAGGTATGATAAGCAAGTGGTAGGCATCGTAGCATAGGCATAGCAAAAGAGCGAGCATCTAGCAAGTAAAGATAGAAGTGATTTCGAGGGTATGATCATCTTGCCTGAAATCCCGCAAGGAAGAAGAACGAGTCCATGAAGAAGACAAACGGACGAAGTCGAACGGATTCTCACAATCACGACGTTACCGGAAACAACCCGAAGAAGCACACCGGAAAGAAGCAAACAACATAGTAAACAACCACCACATAGACATGGTATGAAGCACAAACAATTATGATGCATGTCCGGTTTAATGAAGCATGGCATGGCAAAGTGCACAAACAACACTACAAGTTAAGTAGAGCTCAATATGCAACGAGTTGCATATTAACGAAACACTACATGACTAATTTAGTTCTCTCTTGTTTAGGTACTCAACAATATTAAATGTTGTAAAACATGGCAAGAGGAGAAGCATAATAAAACTATACCATCTAAACAATTTAAATGGAGCCGGATATAATAAAAAACAAAACCGATAAATCCCCATATGCAATTATCAATTTGGTGCAACAACAATTTTAACCAATCTTGAAGTTGTTATCATGATGCGGATGACATGTGCAAGTGTATGCATTTTTTATGAAAATGTTGATACGAGCATTTTATGAAGCATTTGTTATCGTGGTAGAAAGAAAGGGGTGCCACGACGTCGAAACGGTAATGATGCCATGGCAACATTCCGGTTCCGGTACTTGATTGAGATACCGATGCAAAGGAGAAGTGTGCGGATGCATGCAAAAGATGGTGGGGCGCTCCCGGATTCCGGGTGTCCCACAAGTTGGCGACAAGAAAACGAGTGACAATTTGAACACGGCGCAAACACGAGCATTTCAAACATCGCAAGCATTCGTCCACGACGGTCGTCTCGACGTTATATCTTTGAAGCGTGCGTTTTCGAAGTGTATCGAGTCGGCATAGAGGAAGTAGTGGAAGTAGACGTTCTCGGACGTTGAGGAAAGTAGTGGTTCACGCGACGGTAGTTGGACTTGACGATACCGTTACACGGGTCTTCGGCAATGGTAGTGGTACCCATTTTGTAGTCGTGCACATTCCGTAGACGTTCGAGGTCACGGTAAGGATCTTGACGTCCACGGAGTCTTCGAGGGTCGACGGTAGTAGTACTCGGGTCATCGGCGACGGTAGTCGTTCTATACATCGGGCGTCAAGGTACTTGCCGAGGTACTTGCCGTTCTTAGCGGTTCCGAAAACGGCGGTAGATGAACAAGACGCGTCGTCGTGGTACTTGGCAAAAATCTCAAAGAAAATGCCTGACGGTCCCGGTTACAGGTCTTGGCGTCTCTCCTGCTGACCCAAAACAACGCAAAACCAAAGAGTCTCTGGTCGGAAGCAGACAAGTGGCCGGGCGGGAGGCAGCAAACGCGGGAGGTGCGGCAGCAAACATAGCAAAAACGCCATGGTGGCTCGCGGCAGCAGCGGAGGATGGAGCAGGTCCGGCGAGGGCGGAGCTATGCAGAGGAGGCCGAGGTCATGGTAGAGGAGGAGCGGCGCGGAGCAGAGGCGAGCTGGCGCAGCGGCGAAGATGGAAGGGCGAGGAAGAAAAAGGTGGCCGCGGCAGGGGAGGCTGCGGCCTCGGACGCCGGCAGGGAAGAAGCAGAGGGCTCGGGGCTGCAACTGCCGGCTCCTGTGGGCGGGGTCGACGGTAGCTGCGGCCGGCCGGGCGCGTCCAGGAGCAAGGGAGGAGGAGGCACCGGCTGCGCTGGGATTTGACGAGGTTAGAGAAGGAGCTGCAGCTACGGCGAGCGTCGAGGGACACGGGCGCAGGGAACAGGGGCGCCATGAGGATCGGGCGCGGGCGCTGTCGAGGGAGAGAAGGGGTGCCGCGCGTGTGATCTGTTCCCCTCTGGCGGCGGAACGAGGAAGAGAGGGATCGAGACGAGGGAGAGATCGAGAGGCGTGGTTCGGTCGCACGCTCTCCTGGCGGCGGGGTGGATACGAGGGAGAGGGACGTGGGAGCTGGGCTTCGGTCATCTAGGGTTAGGAGGGAGGTCAGCTGCTGGGCCTAGGGTAGGATTAGGTGGGCCAAAGAGGCCGGCCCAGAAGAGAAGGGGCTGCGCCTGGAACCTGGCTGGGCTCTCTCTCCCTCTCACACTCTCTTCTCTTAACCAAAAAGAGAGAGAGAGAGAGAGAGAGAAAGAGAGAAAATATATAGATAGAAGAAAAATATATAAAGAGAGGGTTAGGGATGGAATTTGGGCACAGGGATAAATTTCCCGGACTCGCAAGGATGAGCTTGGACCAAGAAAATAGAAGTGAGCGTGTGCGTGAAGATTGGATTCGAACTCGTTTGAATTTAAATCCAAATGAGTTTGAATAAGGAGTGGGTATTCGGTAGGTCCAAAAATATTGAGAATTTAGGAGGAGCCTCGAAGAAAATGGAAAAAGAATTGTTGGCAAAGTTTGGAGGTGCAACTTGAAGCATAAGAGGCATGGAATTAAATTGCAAGTGTGTTATGGTGATTCCAAAGTTGATGGAATATTTATAATAGCTCTCTAAATATCGAGAGGATATGTTGTAAAGAGAATCACCATGTGAATTCCCTTGGTTTAAATGGATCGAAGGTCCATGCCAATATTTAGTTGAGTTAAGAAAAGAAATGACATGATGGCATGATGCCATGATGCAATGCACATGATGCAATGGTGAAAGCAATGAACCAAACAAAACACACGACGAAACCCGGAAACCCTGGAAGGCATCTGAAGCTCTGGTCTTGGGGCGTCACAACACTCCACCACTACGAGAGGATCTCATCCCGAGATCTAGGATGGCATCGGAGGAAAAACGAAAGAGAAAGAGAAGAGGTAAAACTAAGTTGCTTCTTTGACAAACGAGTGAGACCAAAGAACCTTGCAAAGGTTAAGCCATTTCGAGAAAAGAATACAACGGAGATAAATGAATTTGAAAGCACTCCGCTAGCAAAGAGGAACAAGGACGAACAACTTTGGGCAGCACTCCGGTTGAGAAGGGATGCAAGACTTGATAAGGCGAAAAGAATTTGAGCAAAAGGTCACAATACTCCGGTTAAATGGATAGGCATGAAAAGAACATGATCTTTGACAAAACGAGATGATGGGTTGAAGAGAGCAACATCACGATGCCTCCGGAAGAAAAGAATAGAAGTTAGATCATTGTAATAAAAGAATGGAGTTGAAAGAGCCAACTTCTGGCACAAATGAGCTTGAAAAGGCATCCTCAGGAGAAAAGTCGAACGGAGTTGTTGGAACACCAACAACGAAAAGAATTAGGTTGATGTGGGCTTATGGAAGACATCCCAAAATTATGAGGTGAAATTCTGCCACTAACAGAAACAATAGATTGGATTGATATAAACAAGGAGACAAGAAACTATTTCACCGAGAGGATAAAAGAAGAACTTGGGTCAAATATAAACTCCATAAATAGCAAGAATCCATAGGGAAAGCTTTAGGTGAAATATAACCCAAGATAATTCCAATGAAGAGATTGATGGGTTTAAATATCTCATTCCTGACAACTTTTGAATCATGAAACATGAACTCAAATTATCAAGAATGGCATAATACCACCTCCAATGATATGGTAGAAAGAATTGCACTCCGGATAGCAAGAAGAAAGAATGCTTGAACTCCTTACAAAAGAATCTCGATGAAAACTTCGAGAAGGAATTAAATCCTTTATGAACCCTCATGTAGAACCTTCATGAGGAACTCCGGTAAACAAAAAGAATAACGAAAATAAAAAGAAGTTGGAAACACAAGATGAAACCTTGTAATGATTTAGATGGATCTTCATGACGATATAATTGAGAGAACTTGGAACTCCGGGAAAGAAAGATGAACAAATGAAATCAAGAATTTAATCATCATGAACAAACTACGGAAGAAAAGATTAACATATGGATGAAACAAGAATAAGAATTACATTATGCTTAACCTTCACCAATTTAATTGATGACAAGCAACGGATTTGGCATACTACTTATTCTCTTTGAAAAGGATTAAGATAGATATAGCATAACTTGAGAAGGTCTTCAACGAACCATCGGTAGGATTGAAACAACGAATGAATTGATATGATCACCATGGAAGAGAATCTTGAGCAAACCACCGTAAGAATTGGGAACGATCAAAGGAAATATATCGAAGCACCGGGAAGAATTAGCAAAAGAACGAAGATGTTTGAGAGAATTTAGATACAAGTGAAACGAATAGAACACAGACCGATTAGAGAAATATGAATGATGCACCAGTTAGATTTAGAGAATGATAACTGAAAGATGAGAATGAATAAACCTGAAATGATGGACTCCGGATAATCAAACTGAGAAGACTCTTGAATAGCTCCGGATGGGTGAAAAGAATTCTCACAATCCAAAAACAACAATGAGAGGATGGCAACAAGCTAGAATGACGAGTCTTTGAGAGAACGGATAAGATATGGAGGAAAAACTCTTCTTCGTTCTTCAAAATCTGAGAATGACGACGAGAAACACCACCATGAATTGTTGAGATACTCCGGAATAACGAATTTAAAGGTTGAGCCAACGGTGATAAGAATTTGATAGATCTTGGAGAAAAGCATTAGACTGATGATAACCCATTCTTACGTCAAACTTTGAAATGAATTTTAAGGATATCTCCGGGAGAATTAGAAGAGTCAGGTAAGATCCTGGAAAAGACCTGTGGGTTAGGGCCCACTCAAGAGAAACACCGTAGAATGATTACTCAAAAGAGAGATAGCACCGGTTGGATAAAAAGGCTTGAATGAGATAACATCCTCGAAAGAGCTTGAACGAATGTAGAGTGGAAATACGAATCTTTGAGATATCTTGAGTACTCCAGAACAAATGAATAGCGAGAAGTGAATTATTATGAGGTGCACCGGTATGAGAAGGTATTGACACAAGGAAAGGATATGATCAACAAAGTTTGACTAGAATCCACCGGAGAAGAAAAAGAATGAGAAGTGACGAACTAGTAGAACATTTTCAAGAGAACCACCGGGTAAGATTATTGATGGAAAGAATGGAGAGACTTCTCATCAATCACATGATAATTGATTCAGAAATCCGAATCCTTGAACGAAAAGGGTGGGTGGGTGGGAAAACAAAGACGGCTTAGGACGGAAGAAATGAACACTGTAGAAAGAACTGGTAATTGATCTTGCGGATGTAGAAAAGATCGGATCCACTAGAAGAGAAACACGCCGGTTGAAAAGGATTGACAAGACAATCTCGATGATTATGAAGGATTAGTATTCCCAAAGAAATATGAGAACACCGCTTAGGAACAGGTATGGAATCAACATTTGACTTCGAAGCAACTCGAATACCACAACTCAAAACAAAACAAAGGATTGGCTTGCAGAATAAGCCGGAACAAACATATGATAGAGATTTCGTCCAAAGTTTTCGTGGTGGGGCCTACACGGGCTCGATCATACAACACCATCATGTACAAGGCAGTGCACATGACATACGAAGCATCCCCGAGTCGGCATAGCCAAGGACTCTTTAAGACACAACGAGACCACTGTAAAACCAACCGTGGATAGGCGGACCACTAGACGTCGAACCCCAATTTCGTATCATACATCTGTCGAAAAGATATCCTAAGAGCTACTTGAATTCCCACTTATAAACTCCCGAAATTTTCCGGTTATGCAATCAGGTGTTGGGGATACAGGGGAAGCATAATATCTCACCCAAAACTAGCAAATCCTACATCCAGCTGTATCCATCCTTCAACACATAACCAAGAAACCTTCGGAAATCGTCTACCCCAACCTTCGAAAAGCATCCGTTATTCGAGTTATGGCAATACTCCCGAACTCCCGCCCCAGTACTGGGTGGCGTCGTGGTTATCTCACCAACAACTGCATAAAAGAGATTTTCGATGTCGGCGAAACTAAACTCAGGTATTCCAGAACTGCAACGATAAAATTGTGATGACAACACCTCGGAGCTCAACTCCTCGGGACACTGCCATAACCCCTAAATGACAGGAGGCACCAAGAACAATGTTCACGTCACAAAACCATCGGAACGATTCCAAGATACCCGCGTGATCCTAAATTTTTTTAGTGAAATTTGAGAAGAGAAGAGTCAAAACTCTATGTCAGGATGACTTACCAGAGCGATGAAGGGACTGAGGAGTAAAAAGAATTCCTAAACTCTCCGATATATAATTCCTAAATGACTCAAAACATTTTTTTCTAGACTCAACAACGGCAGCTAATTCGATCAAGCAGTGGGGCTCCTAAGGTCGGGGAAGGCTCTGATTACCAACTTGAAACGCCCTCGATGCGGCTATATCTCCTATGTGTCGAAGCACGACTTAGAGGCATAACCACATTGAAAGCAATGTCGCAAGTAAGGTAATCTACACACAACCATGTAATACATAAGGGAAAAGAGATACATAGTTGGCTTACAATCGCCACTTCACACAAATACATGAATAAAGCATTACAACATCCAAATACATTCAAGGTCCGACTACGGAACCAAAATAAAAGAAGAACCCCAAATGCGACAAGGTCCCCGATCGACCCCAACTGGGCTCCACTACTGATCAACTGGAAGCGGAACAACATAAAGGACAAGATCTTCATCGAGCTCCTCCTTGAGCTTGGTTGCGTCATATGCACGGTTCAACGGCACCTGCAAGCTGGTTTTGAAAGTATCTGTGAGTCACGGGGACTCAGCAATCTCACACCCTCGTGATCAAGACTATTTAAGCTCATAGGAAGGGTACAAGGTATGAGGTGGAGCTGCAGCAAGCGACTAGCATATATGGTGGCTAACATAGGCAAATGAGAGCGAGAAGAGAAGGCAATGCACGGTTGAGAAAACTATGATCAAGAAGTGATCCTAGAACAACCTACGTCAAGCATAACTCCAACACCGTGTTCACTTCCCGGACTCCGCCGAGAAGAGACCATCACGGTTACACACGCGGTTGATGTATTTTAATTAAGGTCAACTTCAGGTTTTCTACAACCGGACATTAACAAATTCCCATCTGTCCATAATAGCGGGCACGGCTTTCGAAAGTTCAAATCGCTGCAGGGGTGTCCCAACTTAGCCCATCACAAGCTCTCATGGTCAACGAAGGATAAACCTTCTCCCGAGACATTCCGATCAGACTCGGCATCCCGGTTCTACAAGACAACTTCGACAAGGTAAAACAAATCCAGCAACACCGCCCGAATGTGCCGACAAATCCCGATAGGATCTGCACATATCTCGTTCTCAGGGCACACTCAAATGAGACATCCTACGAGTAAAACCAAACCTCAAGTTGCCCCGAGGTCGCCCCGCAGTCTACTTGGTCGAACCAACACTCAAAGGAGCACTGGCCCGGGGGGGTTAAAATAAAGATGACCCTCAGGAGCGCGACTCCCAAGGGAAAAGAAAAGGCTAGGTGGCAAATGGTAAAACCAATGTTGGGCATTGCTGGAGGAGTTTTACTCAAGGCGAACTGTCAAGGGGTTCCCATTATAGCCCAACCGCGTAAGGAACGCAAAATCCGGGAACATAACACCGATATGACGGAAACTAGGGCGGCAAGAGTGGAACAAAATACCAGGCATAAGGCCGAGCCTTCCACCCTTTACCAAGTATATAGATGCATTAATTAAATAAGATATATTGTGATATCCCACCAGTAAACATGTTCCAACAAGGAACAACATCTCCATGTTCCAACAAGGAACAAACTTCAATCTTCACCTGCAACTAACAACGCTATAAGAGGGGCTGAGCAAAGCGGTAACGTAGCCAAACAACGGTTTGCTAGGACAAGGTGGGTTAGAGGCTTGGTTCAACAATATGGGAGGCATGATAAGCAAGTGGTAGGCATCGTAGCATAGGCATAGCAAAAGAGCGAGCATCTAGCAAGCAAAGATAGAAGTGATTTCGAGGGTATGATCATCTTGCCTGAAATCCCGCAAGGAAGAAGAACGAGTCCATGAAGAAGACAAACGGACGAAGTCGAACGGATCCTCACAATCACGACGTTACCGGAAACAACCCGAAGAAGCACACCGGAAAGAAGCAAACAACATAGTAAACAACCACCACATAGACATGGTATGAAGCACAAACAATTATGATGCATGTCCGGTTTAATGAAGCATGACATGGCAAAGTGCACAAACAACACTACAAGTTAAGTAGAGCTCAATATGCAACGAGTTGCATATTAACGAAACACTACATGACTAATTTAGTTCTCTCTTGTTTAGGTACTCAACAATATTAAATGTTGTAAAACATGGCAAGAGGAGAAGCATAATAAAACTATACCATCTAAACAATTTAAATGGGGCCAGATATAATAAAAAACAAAACCGATAAATCCCCATATGCAATTATCAATTTGGTGCAACAACAATTTTAACCAATCTTGAAGTTGTTATCATGATGCGGATGACATGTGCAAGTGTATGCATTTTTTATGAAAATGTTGATACGAGCATTTTATGAAGCATTTGTCATCGTGGTAGAAAGAAAGGGGTGCCACGACGTCAAAACGGTAATGATGCCATGGCAACATTCCGGTTCCGGTACTTGATTGAGATGCCGATGCAAAGGAGAAGTGTGCGGATGCATGTAAAAGATGGTGGGGCGCTCCCGGATTCCGGGTGTCCCACAAGTTGGCGACAAGAAAACGAGTGACAATTTGAACACGGCGCAAACACGAGCATTTCAAACATCGCAAGCATTCGTCCACGACGGTCGTCTCGACGTTATATCTTTGAAGCGTGCGTTTTCGAAGTGTATCGAGTCGGCATAGAGGAAGTAGTGGAAGTAGACGTTCTCGGACGTTGAGGGAAGTAGTGGTTCACGCGACGGTAATTGGACTTGACGATACCGTTACACGGGTCTTCGGCAATGGTAGTGGTACCCATTTTGTAGTCGTGCACATTCCGTAGACGTTCGAGGTCACGGTAAGGATCTTGACGTCCACGGAGTCTTCGAGGGTCGACGGTAGTAGTACTCGGGTCATCGGCGACGGTAGTCGTTCTATACATCGGGCATCAAGGTACTTGCCGAGGTACTTGCCGTTCTTAGCGGTTCCGAAAACGGCGGTAGATGAACAAGACGCGTCGTCGTGGTACTTGGCAAAAATCTCAAAGAAAATGCCTGACGGTCCCGGTTACAGGTCTTGGCGTCTCTCCTGCTGACCCAAAACAACGCAAAACCAAAGAGTCTCTGGTCGGAAGCAGACAAGTGGCCGGGCGGGAGGCAGCAAACGCGGGCACAGGCCATGGCAAAGCAGGGGCCAGCGGGAGGTGCGGCAGCAAACATAGCAAAAACGCCATGGTGGCTCGCGGCAGCAGCGGAGGATGGAGCAGGTCCGGCGAGGGCGGAGCTATGCAGAGGAGGCCGAGGCCATGGTAGAGGAGGAGCGGCGCGGAGCAGAGGCGAGCTGGCGCAGCGGCGAAGATGGAAGGGCGAGGAAGAAAAAGGTGGCCGCGGCAGGGGAGGCTGCGGCCTCGGACGCCGGCAGGGAAGAAGCAGAGGGCTCGGGGCTGCAACTGCCGGCTCCTGTGGGCGGGGTCGACGGTAGCTGCGGCCAGCCGGGCGCGTCCAGGAGCAAGGGAGGAGGAGGTACCGGCTGCGCTGGGGTTTGACGAGGCTAGAGAAGGAGCTGCAGCTACGGCGAGCGTCGAGGGACACGGGCGCAGGGAACAGGGGCGCCATGAGGATCGGGCGCGGGCGCTGTCGAGGGAGAGAAGGGGTGCCGCGCGTGTGATCTGTTCCCCTCTGGCGGCGGAACGAGGAAGAGAGGGATCGAGACGAGGGAGAGATCGAGAGGCGTGGTTCGGTCGCACGCTCTCCTGGCGGCGGGGTGGATACGAGGGAGAGGGACGTGGGAGCTGGGCTTCGGTCATCTAGGGTTAGGAGGGAGGTCAGCTGCTGGGCCTAGGGTAGGATTAGGTGGGCCAAAAAGGCCGGCCCAGAAGAGAAGGGGCTGCGCCTGGAACCTGGCTGGGCTCTCTCTCCCTCTCACACTCTCTTCTCTTAACCAAAAAGAGAGAGAGAGAGAAAGAGAGAAAATATATAGATAGAAGAAAAATATATAAAGAGAGGGTTAGGGATGGAATTTGGGCACGGGGATAAATTTCCCGGACTCGCAAGGATGAGCTTGGACCAAGAAAATAGAAGTGAGCGTGTGCGTGAAGATTGGATTCGAACTCGTTTGAATTTAAATCCAAATGAGTTTGAATAAGGAGTGGGTATTCGGTAGGTCCAAAAATATTGAGAATTTAGGAGGAGCCTCGAAGAAAATGGAAAAAGAATTGTTGGCAAAGTTTGGAGGTGCAACTTGAAGCATAAGAGGCATGGAATTAAATTGCAAGTGTGTTATGGTGATCCCAAAGTTGATGGAATATTTATAATAGCTCTCTAAATATCAGGAGGATATGTTGTAAAGAGAATCACCATGTGAATTCCCTCGGTTTAAATGGATCAAAGGTCCATGCCAATATTTAGTTGAGTTAAGAAAAGAAATGACATGATGGCATGATGACATGATGCAATGCACATGATGCAATGATGAAAGCAATGAACCAAACAAAACACACGACGAAACCCGGAAACCCTGGAAGGCATCTGAAGCTCCGGTCTTGGGGCATCACAACTCCAAAGTCACTAATAGCGGAGAACAAACAAAGAGATTATGGTAGGGTACGAAACCACCTCAAAGTTATTCTTTCCAAGCAATCCGTTGGGCTATTCCTATAAGTGTCACAAACATCCCTAGAGTTTGTACTAGAATAACACCTTAAGACACAAATCAACCAAAACCCTAATGTCACTTTGATACTCCAATGTCACCTCAAGTATCCGTGGGTATGATTATACGATATGCATCACACAATCTCAGATTCATCTAATCAACCAACACAAAGGACCTCAAAGAGTGCCCCAAAGTTCTACCGGAGAATCATGACGAAAACGTGTGCCAACCCCTATGCATAGGTTCATGGGCTGAACCCGCAAATTGATCACCAAAACATACATCAAGTGAATCAGGTGATATCCCATTGTCACCACAGATACGCACGGCAAGACATACATCAAGTGTTCTCAAATCTTTAAAGACTCAATCCGATAAGATAACTTCAAAGGGGAAACTCAATTCATTACAAGAGAGTAGAGGGGGAGGAGAAACATAAGATCCAACTATAATAGCAAAGCTCGTGATACATCAAGATCGTGCCAAATCAAGAACACGAGAGAGAGAGAGAGAGAGAGATCAAACACATAGCTACTGGTACATACCCTCAGCCCCGAGGGAGAACTACTCCCTCCTCGTCATGGAGAGCACCGGGATGATGAAGATGGCCACCGGAGAGGGATTGCCCCCTCCGGCAGGGTGCCGGAACAGGTCTAGATTGGCTTTCGGTGGCTACGGAGGCTTCTGGCGGCGGAACTCCCGATCTAATCTCTATTCTGGAAGTTTTTGGATACGTAGGTATATATGGGTGAAAGAGATACGTCAGGAGACCGAAGGGGGGGCCACGAGGCAGGGGGCGCACCCCCTACCTGTTGGAAATATGCCCTAGAGGCAATAATAAAAGCATTATTATTATATTTCTTTGTTCATGATAACTGTCTTTATTCATGCTATAATTGTGTTATCCGAAAATCGTAATACATGTGTGAATAATAGACACCAACATGTCCCTAGTAAGCCTCTAGTTGACTAGCTCGTTGATCAACAGATAGTCATGGTTTCCTGACTATGGACATTGGATGTCAACGAGATCACATCATTAGGAGAATGATGTGATGGACAAGACCCAATCCTAAACATAGCACAAGATCGTATAGTTCGTTTGCTAGAGTTTTTCCAATGTCAAGTATCTTTTCCTTAGACCATGAGATCGTGTAACTCCCGGATACCGTAGGAGTACTTTGGGTATACCAAACGTCACAACGTAACTGGGTGACTATAAAGGTATGCTACGGGTATCTCCGAAAGTGTCTGTTGGGTTGACACGGATCAAGACTGGGATTTGTCACTCCGTATGACGGAGAGGTATCACTGGGCCCACTCGGTAATGCATCATCATAATGAGCTCAAAGTGACCAAGTGTCTGGTCACGGGATCATGTATTACGGTACGAGTAAAGTGACTTGCCGGTAACGAGATTGAACGAGGTATTGGGATACCGACGATCGAATCTCGAGCAAGTAACATACCGATTGACAAAGGGAATTGTATACGGGGTTGCTTGAATCCTCGACATCATGGTTCATCCGATGAGATCATCGAGGAGCATGTGGGAGCCAACATGGGTATCTAGATCCCGCTATTGGTTATTGACCGGAGAGCGATCTCGGTCATGTCTACATGTCTCCCGAACCCGTAGGGTCTACACACTTAAGGTTCGGTGACGCTAGGGTTGTAGGGATATGTATATGCAGTAACCCGAATGTTGTTAGGAGTCCCGGATGAGATCCTGGACGTCACGAGGAGTTCCGGAATGGTCCGGAGGTAAAGATTTATATATGGGAAGTCCTGTTTCGGCCATCGGGACAAGTTTCGGGGTCATCGGTATTATACCGGGACCACCGGAAGGGTCCCGGGGGTCCACCGGGTGGGGCCACCTATCCCGGGGGGCCACATGGGCTGTAGGGGGTGCGCCTTGGCCTACATGGGCCAAGGGCACCAGCCCCAAGAGGCCCATGCTCCTAGGGTTTCAAGGAGGAAGAGTCCTAGGAGGGGAAGGCACCTCCTAGGTGCCTTGGGGAGGAGGGATTCCTCCCCTTGGCCGCACCACCCTAGGAGATTAGATCTCCTAGGGCCGCCCCCCCCCCCTTTGGCCCTCCTATATATAGTGGGGAGATGGAGGACTTCTTACCTTGATCTTTGGTGCCTCCCTCTCCCTCTCCAAGACCTCCTCCTCCTCCATAGTGCTTGGCGAAGCCCTGCCGGAGTACTGCAGCTCCATCACCACCACGCCGTCGTGCTGCTGCTGGAGCCATCTTCCTCAACCTCTCCTTCCCCATTGCTGGATCAAGAAGAAGGAGACGTCATTGCTCCGTACGTGTGTTGAACGCGGAGGTGCCGTCCGTTCGGTGCTAGGATCTTCGGTGATTCGAATCACGTCGAGTATGACTCCCTCATCCCCGTTCTTTGAACGCTTCCGCTTGCGATCTACAAGGTACGTAGATGCATCCAATCACTCGTTGCTAGATGAACTCTTAGATGGATCTTGGTGAAACCGTAGGAAAATTTTTGTTTTCTGCAACGTTCACCAACAGTGGCATCATGAGCTAGGTCTATGCGTAGTTCTCTTGCACGAGTAGAACACAATTTGTTGTGGGCGTTGATGTTGTCAACTTTCTTGCCGCTACTAGTATTATCTTGTTTCAACGGTATTGTGGGATGAAGCGGCCCGGACCAACCTTACACGTACGCTTACGTGAGACCGGTTCCACCGACTAATATGCACAAGTTGCATAAGGTGGCTGGCGGGTGTCTGTCTCTCCCACTTTAGTTGGAGCGGATTCGATGAAAAGGGTCCTTATGAAGGGTAAATAGAAGTTGACAAATCACGTTGTGGCTTTCACGTAGGTAAGAAAACGTTCTTGCTAGAACCCTACTTCAGCCACGTAAAACTTGCAACAACAATTAGAGGACGTCTAACTTGTTTTTGCAGCAAGTGCTTTGTGATATGATATGGCCAAAGTTGTGATGAATGATGAATGATATATATGTGATGTATGAGTTGTTCATGCTATTGTAATAGGAATCATGACTTGCATGTCGATGAGTATGACAACCGGCAGGAGCCATAGGAGTTGTCTATATTTTTTGTATGACCTGCGTGTCATTGAGAAACGCCATGTAAATTACTTTACTTTATTGCTAAACGCGTTAGCCATAGTAGTAGAAGTAATAGTTGGCGAGAAACTTCATGGAGACACAATGATGGAGATCATGATGATGGAGATCATGGTGTCATGCCGGTGACAAGATGATCATGGAACCCCAAGATGGAGATCAAAGGAGCTATGTGATATTGGCCATATCATGTCACTATTATTATTTGATTGCATGTGATGTTTATCATGTTTTTCATCTTGTTTACTTAGAACGACGGTAGTAAATAAGATGATCCCTCATAATAATTTCAAGAAAGTGTTCCCCCTAACTGTGCACCGTTGCGACAGTTCGTTCGTTTCTAAGCACCACGTGATGATCGGGTGTGATAGATTCCAACGTTCACATACAACGGGTGTAAGACAGATTTACACATGCAAACACTTAGGTTGACTTGACGAGCCTAGCATGTACAGACATGGCCTTGGAACACAGAAGACCGAAAGGTCAAGCATGAGTCATATAGAAGATACGATCAACATGAAGATGTTCACTGAGGTTGACTAGTCCGTCTCACGTGATGATCGGACACGGCCTAGTTGACTCGGATCGTGCTATACTTAGATGACTAGAAGAGGGATGTCTATCTAAGTGGAAGTTCATTGAATAATTTGATTAGATGAACTTAATTATCATGAACTTAGTCTAAAATCTTTACAATATGTCTTGTAAATCAAATGGCCAATGTAGTCCTCAACTTCAATGCGTTCCTAGAGAAAACCAAGCTGAAAGACGATGCCAGCAACTATACAGACTGGGTCCGGAACCTGAGGATCATCCTCATAGCTGCCAAGAAAGATTATGTCCTACAAGCACCGCTAGGTGACCCGCCTGTCCCACAGAACCAAGACATTATGAACGCTTGGCAGACACGTGCTGATGACTACTCCCTCGTTCAGTGCGGCATGCTTTACAGTTTAGAGCCGGGGCTCCAAAAGCGTTTTGAGAGACATGGAGCATATGAGATGTTCGAAGAGCTGAAAATGCTTTTTCAAGCTCATGCCCGGGTCGAGAGATATGAAGTCTCCGACAAATTCTTTAGCTGTAAGATGGAGGAAAATAGTTCTGTCAGTGAGCACATACTCACTATGTCTGGGTTACATAACCGCTTGACTCAGCTGGGAGTTAATCTCCCGGATGATGCGGTCATTGACAGATTCCTCCAGTCGCTTCCACCAAGCTACAAGAGCTTTGTGATGAACTTCAATATGCAGGGGATGGAAAAGAGCATTCTTGAGGTATTTGCAATGCTGAAATCAGCAGAGGTAGAAGTCAAGAAGGAACATCAAGTGTTGATGGTCAATAAAACCACTAAGTTCAAAAAGGGCAAGGGTAAAAAGAACTTCAAGAAGGACGGCAAGGGAGTTGCCGCGCCCGGTAAGCAAGCTGCCGGGAAGAAGCCAAAGAATGGACCCAAGCCCGAGACTGAGTGCTTTTATTGCAAGGGAAGTGGTCACTGGAAGCGGAACTGCCCCAAATACTTAGCAGACAAGAAGGCCGGCAAAACAAAAGGTATATGTGATATACATGTAATTGATGTGTACCTTACCAGTACTCGCAGTAGCTCCTGGGTATTTGATACCGGTGCAGTTGCTCACATTTGTAACTCAAATCAGGAGCTGCGGAATAAGCGGAAACTGGCGAAGGACGAGGTGACGATGCGCGTCGGGAATGGTTCCAAGGTCAATGTGATCGCCGTCGGCACGCTACCTCTACATTTACCTACGGGATTAGTTTTGAACCTCAATAATTGTTATTTAGTGCCAAGTTTGAGCATGAACATTGTATCAGGATCTCGTTTAATACGAGATGGCTACTCATTTAAATCCAAGAATAATGGTTGTTCTATTTATATGAGAGATATGTTTTATGTTCATGCTCCGATGGTGAATGGTTTATTCTTAATGAATCTCGAGCGTAATGCTACACATATTCATAGTGTGAGTACCAAAAGATGTAAGGTTGATAATGATAGTCCCACGTACTTGCGGCACTGCCGCCTTGGTCACATAGGTGTCAAACGCATGAAGAAGCTCCATGCAGATGAACTTTTAGAGTCTCTTGATTATGAATCATTTGACACGTGCGAACCATGCCTCATGGGTAAAATGACCAAGACTCCGTTCTCAGGAACAATGGAGCGAGCAACCAACTTATTGGAAATCATACATACGGATGTGTGCGGTCCAATGAGTGTTGAGGCTCGCGGTGGCTATCGTTATGTTCTCACCCTCACTGATGACTTGAGTAGATATGGGTATGTCTACTTAATGAAACACAAGTCTGAGACCTTTGAAAAGTTCAAAGAATTTCAGAGTGAGGTTGAGAATCAACGTGACAGGAAAATCAAGTTTTTGCGATCAGATCGTGGAGGAGAATACTTGAGTCACGAATTTGGCACACACTTAAGGAAATGTGGAATAGTTTCACAACTCACGCCGCCTGGAACACCTCAGCGTAATGGTGTGTCCGAACGTCGTAATCACACTCTATTAGATATGGTGCGATCTATGATGTCTCTTACCGATTTACCACTATCTTTTTGGGGCTATGCTTTAGAGACTGCCGCATTCACTTTAAATAGGGCTCCGTCGAAATCCGTTGAGACGACACTGTTTGAATTATGGTTTGGGAAGAAACCTAAACTGTCGTTTCTAAAAGTTTGGGGATGCGATGCTTATGTCAAGAAACTTCAACCTGAAAAGCTTGAACCCAAGTCGGAAAAATGCGTCTTCATAGGATACCCTAAAGAAACTATTGGGTATACCTTCTACCTCAGATCAGAAGGCAAGATCTTTGTTGCCAAGAATGGATCCTTTCTAGAGAAAGAGTTTCTCTCGAAAGAAGTAAGTGGGAGGAAAGTAGAACTTGATGAAGTATTACCTCTTGAACCGGAATATGACGCAACTCAAGAAAATATTCCTGAGGTTCCTGCACCGACTAGAGAGGAAGTTAATGATGATGATCAAGATACTTCTGATCAAGCTCCTACTGAAATTCGAAGGTCCACAAGGACACGTTCCGCACCAGAGTGGTACGACAACCCTGTCTTGGAAATCATGTTGTTAGACAATGGTGAACCTTCGAACTATGAAGAAGCGATGGCGGGCCCGGATTCCGACAAATGGCTGGAGGCCATGAAATTCGAGATAGGATCCATGTATGAAAATGAAGTATGGACTTTGACTGACTTGCCCGATGATCGGCAAGCCATAGAAAATAAATGGATCTTTAAGAAGAAGACAGACGCGGATGGTAATCTGACCATCCATAAAGCTCGGCTTGTCGCTAAGGGTTATCGACAAGTTCAAGGGGTTGACTACGATGAGACTTTCTCACCGGTAGCGAAGCTGAAGTCCGTCTGAATTATGTTAGCGATTGCCGCATACTATGATTATGAGATATGGCAAATGGACGTCAAAACGACATTCCTTAATGGTTTCCTTAAGGAAGAATTGTATATGATGTAGCAAGAAGGTTTTGTCGATCCTAAGAATGCTAACAAGGTGTGCAAGCTCCAACGCTCGATTTATGGGCTGGTGCAAGCATCTCGGAGTTGGAACATTCGCTTTGATGAGATGATCAAAGCGTTTGGGTTTACACAGACTTATGGAGAAGCCTGCGTTTACAAGAAAGTGAGTGGGAGCTCTGTAGCATTTCTCATATTATATGTAGATGACATACTTTTGATGGGAAATGATATAGAACTCTTGGAAAGCATTAAGGCCTACTTGAATAAGAGTTTTTCAATGAAGGACCTTGGAGAAGCTGCTTATATATTAGGCATCAAGATCTATAGAGATAGATCGAGACGCCTCATAGGTCTTTCACAAAGCACATACCTTGATAAGATATTGAACAAGTTCAATATGGATCAGTCTAAGAAGGGGTTCTTGCCTGTGTTGCAAGGTGTGAAATTGAGCTCAGCTCAATGTCCGACCACGGCAGAAGATATAGAAGAGATGAGTGTCATCCCCTATGCCTCAGCCATAGGTTCTATTATGTATGCCATGCTGTGTACCAGACCTGATGTAAACCTTGCCGTAAGTTTGGTAGGAAGGTACCAAAGTAATCCCGGCAAGGAACACTGGACAGCGGTCAAGAATATCCTGAAGTACCTGAAAAGGACTAAGGAAATGTTTCTCATTTATGGAGGTGACGAAGAGCTCGTCGTAAAGGGTTACGTTGACGCTAGCTTCGACACAGATCTGGATGACTCTAAGTCACAAACCGGATACGTGTATATTTTGAATGGTGGGGCAGTAAGCTGGTGCAGTTGCAAGTAGAGCGTCGTGGCGGGATCTACATGTGAAGCGGAGTACATGGCAGCCTCGGAGGCAGCGCATGAAGCAATTTGGGTGAAGGAGTTCATCACCGACCTAGGAGTCATACCCAATGTGTCGAGGCCGATCAAGCTCTTCTGTGACAACACTGGAGCTATTGCTCTTGCCAAGGAGCCCAGATTTCACAAGAAGACAAGGCACATCAAGCGTCGCTTCAACTCCATTCGTGAAAATGTTCAAGATGGAGACATAGAGATTTGTAAAGTACATACGGACCTGAATGTAGCAGATCCGTTGACTAAACCTCTCCCTAGGGCAAAACATGATCAACACCAGAATTCGATGGGTGTTCGATTCATCACAATGTAACTAGATTATTGACTCTAGTGCAAGTGGGAGATTGTTGGAAATATGCCCTAGAGGCAATAATAAAATCATTATTATTATATTTCTTTGTTCATGATAATTGTCTTTATTCATGCTATAATTGTGTTATCCGGAAATCGTAATACATGTGTGAATAATAGACACCAACATGTCCCTAGTAAGCCTCTAGTTGACTAGCTCGTTGATCAACAGGTAGTCATGGTTTCCTGACTATGGACATTGGATGTCATTGATAACGAGATCACATCATTAGGAGAATGATGTGATGGACAAGACCCAATCCTAAACATAGCACAAGATCGTATAGTTCGTTTGCTAGAGTTTTTCCAATGTCAAGTATCTTTTCCTTAGACCATGAGATCGTGTAACTCCCGGATACCGTAGGAGTACTTTGGGTATACCAAACGTCACAACGTAACTGGGTGACTATAAAGGTATGCTACGAGTATCTCCGAAAGTGTCTATTGGGTTGACACGGATCAAGACTGGGATTTGTCACTCCGTATGACAGAGAGGTATCACTGGGCCCACTCGGTAATGCATCATCATAATGAGCTCAAAGTGACCAAGTGTTTGGTCACGGGATCATGCATTACGGTACGAGTAAAGTGACTTGCCGGTAACGAGATTGAACGAGGTATTGGGATACCGACGATCGAATCTCGGGCAAGTAACATACCGATTGACAAAGGGAATTGTATACGGGGTTGCTTGAATCCTCGACATCGTGGTTCATCCGATGAGATCATCGAGGAGCATGTGGGAGCCAACATGGGTATCCAGATCCCGCTGTTGGTTATTAGAGCGATCTCGGTCATGTCTACATGTCTCCCGAACCCGTAGGGTCTACACACTTAAGGTTCGGTGACGCTAGGGTTGTAGGGATATGTATATGCAGTAACCTGAATGTTGTTCGGAGTCCCGGATGAGATCCCGGACGTCACGAGGAGTTCTGAAATGGTCCGGAGGTAAAGATTTATATATGGGAAGTCCTGTTTCGGCCATCGGGACAAGTTTCGGGGTCATTGGTATTGTACCGGGACCACCGGAAGGGTCCCGGGGGTCCACCGGGTGGGGCCACCTGTCCCGGGGGCCACATGGGCTGTAGGGGGTGCGCCTTGGCCTACATGGGCCAAGGGAACCAGCCCCAAGAGGCCCATGCGCCTAGGGTTTCAAGGAGGAAGAGTCCTAGGAGGGGAAGGCACCTCCTAGGTGCCTTGGGGAGGAGGGATTCCTCCCCTTGGCCGCACCATCCTAGGAGATTAGATCTCCTAGGGCCGGCGCCCCCCCTTTGGCCCTCCTATATATAGTGGGGAGATGGAGGACTTCTTACCTTGATCTTTGGTGCCTCCCTCTCCCTCTCCAAGACCTCCTCCTCCTCCATAGTGCTTGGCGAAGCCCTGCCGGAGTACTGCAGCTCCATCACCACCACGCCGTCGTGCTGCTGCTGGAGCCATCTTCCTCAACCTCTCCTTCCCCCTTGCTAGATCAAGAAGAAGGAGACGTCGCTGCTCCGTACGTGTGTTGAACGCGGAGGTGCCGTCCGTTCGGTGCTAGGATCTTCGGTGATTCGAATCACGTCGAGTATGACTCCCTCATCCCCGTTCTTTGAACGCTTCCACTCGCGATCTACAAGGTACGTAGATGCATCCAATCACTCGTTGCTAGATGAACTCTTAGATGGATCTTGGTGAAACCGTGGGAAATTTTTTGTTTTCTGCAACGTTCCCCAACACTACCCTCGTGAGCTCCTCCTTCATCTTCTGACGTAGGGTCCAAGTCTATCCGGTAGGTTTCCTTCCAAAAATAACTTCTCTAGTTGATTTCATTCCGTTTCGACTCCGTTTGATATTCCTTTTCTTCGAAACACTGAAATAGGCATAAAACATCAAATCTGGGCTGGGCCTCCGGTTAATAGGTTAGTCCCAAAAATAATATAAAAGTGGATAATAAAGCCCAATATTGTCTAAAATAGTAGATAATATAGCATGGAGCAATCAAAAATTATAGATACGTTGGAGACGTATCAAGCATCCCCAAGCTTAATTCCTGCTCGTCCTCGAGTAGGAAAATGATAAAAAGATAATTTTTGATGTGGAATTCTAGTTGGCATAATTTCAATGTAATTCTTCTTACTTGTGATATGAATATTCAGATCCGAAAGATTCAAGACACAAGTTCATATTGACATAAAAACAATAATAATTCAAGCATACTAGCTAAGCAATTATGTCTTCTCAAAATAACATGGCCAAAGAAAGCTATCCCTACAAAATCATATAGTCTGGCTATGCTCTATCTTCACCACACAATATATTTAAATCATGCACAACCCCAATGACAAGCCAAGCAATTGTTTCATACTTTTGATGTTCTCAAACTTTTTCAGTCTTCACGCAATACATGAGTGTGAGCCATGGATATAGCACTATAGGTGGAATAGAGTGGTGGTTGTGGAGAAGACAAAAAGGGGGAAGATAGTCTCACATCAACTAGGCGTATCAACGGGCTATGGAGATGCCCATCAATAGATATCAATGTGAGTGAGTAGGGATTGCCATGCAACGGATGCACTAGAGCTATAAATGTATGAAAGCTCAACAAAAGAAACTAGTGGGTGTGCATCCAACTCGCTTGCTCATGAAGACCTAGGGCATTTTGAGGAAGCCCATCATTGGAATATACAAGCCAAGTTCTATAATGAAAGATTCCCACTAGTATATGAAAGTGACAACATAGGAGACTCTCTATCATGAAGATCATGGTGCTACTTTGAAGCACAAGTGTGGTAAAAGGATAGTAGCATTGTCCCTTCTCTCTTTTCTCTCATTTTTTGGGCCTTCTCCTTTTTTATGGCCTCTTTTCTTTCTATTTTTTTATTTGGGCTTCTTTGGCCTCTTTTATTTATTTTTCATCCGGAGTCTCATCCCGACTTGTGGGGGAATCATAGTCTCCATCATCCTTTCCTCACTAGGACAATGCTCTAATAATGATGATCATCACACTTTTATTTACTTACAACTCAAGAATTACAACTCGATACTTAGAACAAGATATGACTCTATATGAATGCCTCCGGCGGTGTATCGGGATGTGCAATGACTCATGAGTGTCATGTATGAAAGAATTATGAAGGTGGCTTTGCCACAAATACAATGTCAACTACATTATCATGCAAGCAATATGACAATGATGGAGTGTGTCATAATAAACAGAACAGTGGAAAGTTGCATGGCAATATATCTCGGAATGGCTATGGAAATGCCATAATAGGTAGGTATGGTGGCTGTTTTGAGGAAGGTATATGGTGGGTGTATGATACCGGCGAAAGGTGCGCGGTACTAGAGAGGCTAGCAATGGTGGAAGGGTGAGAGTGCGTATAATCCATGGAATCAACATTAGTCATAAAGAACTCATATACTTATTGCAAAAATCTAGAAGTTATCAAAGCAAAGTATTACGCCCATGCTCCTAGGGGGATAAATTGGTAGGAAAAGACCATCGCTCGTCCCCGACCGCCACTCATAAGGAAGGCAATCAAAAAATAAATCATGCTCCGACTTCATCACATAATGGTTCACCATACGTGCATGCTACGGGAATCACAAACTTCAACACAAGTATTTCTCAAATTCATAACCACTCAACTAGCATGACTCTAATATCACCATCTCCATATCTTGAAACAATTATCAAGTATCAAACTTCTCATAGTATTCAATACTCTATATGAAAGTTTTTACTATTCTTGGATGCCTAGCATATTAGGATTATTTAAGCAAATTACCATGCTATTTAAAACTCTCAAAGTGATATAAGTGAAGCATGAGAGTTCATCTATTTCTATAATACCACCACCATGCTCTAAAAAGGTATAAGTGAAGCACTAGAGCGTCGACAAACTACTCCGAAAGATATAAGTGAAGATCAATGAGTAGTTGAATAATTATGCAACTATGTGAAGACTCTCTAACATTTAATAATTTCAGATCTTGGTATTTTATTCAAACAGCAAGCAAAGCAAAATAAAATGACATTCTAAGAATAGCAAACATCATGTGAAGAAGCAAAAACTTAGGATCAACCGAAACTAACCGATAGTTGTTGAAGAAGAAAGGTGGGATGCCAACCGGGGCATCCCCAAGCTTAGACGCTTGAGACTTCTTGAAATATTATCTTGGAATGCCTTGGGCATCCCCAAGCTTGAGCTTTTGTGTCTCCTTAATTCCTCTCATATCAAGGTCTCCCTAAATCTCAAAAGCTTCATTCACACAAAACTCAACAAGGACTCGTGAGATAAGTTAGTATAAACCATTGCAAAACCTTATCATACTCTACTGTAGCAAATCACTAAAATTATTATTAAACATTGCATACTAAATGCCTCTGCATATTTAATAGTCCTATCCTCAAATAGAATCATTAAAGAAGCAAACATATGCAAACAATGCAAACATAACAGCAATCTGCCTAAACAGGATAGTCTGTAAAGAATGCTGCAACATCCATACTTCCCTAGCTCAAAAAATTATGAAAGAAAATTCCCACTGTAGTAAATTTATCATAGCTTAATATGCAAAAGGTTTCAACATTTTATCACATTCTGACTTTTCTAGGGAATTATTGCAACAGCGGTAAACTTTCTGTTTTCAAACAGCAACATGTACACTTGTAACATAGGCATAGTAAAGGCTATCAATGCCACTTTTATTGAAATAAAAGATGCAAAACATTGTTCTAGATAACAGCAAGCAAATCCTAACAAAATAATTTGACACTCCAAGCAAAACACATATCATGTGGTGAATAAAAATATAGCTCCAAGTAAAGTTACCGATGAACGAAGACGAAAGAGGGGATGCCTTCCGGGGCATCCCCAAGCTTAGGTTCTTTCCCCTCCTTATTCCATAGTCCATCTAATCCTTACCCAAAACTTGAAAACTTCACAACACAAAACTTAAAGCAGAAAACTCGTGAGCTCCGTTAGCGAAAGAAAACAAAAGACCACTTCAAGATACTGTAATGAACTCATTCTTTATTTATACGTGTGTTATACCTACTGTATTCCAACTTCTCTATGGTTTATAAACTATTTTACTAGCCATAGATTCATCAACATAAGCAAACAACACACGAAAACAGAATCTGTCAAAAACAGAACAGTCTGTAGTAATCTGTATCTAGCGCAAGATCTGGAACACCAAAAATTCTAAAATAAATTGCTGGACGTGAGGAATTTATCTATTAATCATCTTCAAAAAGAATTAACTAAATATCACTCTCCAAATAAAAATGGCAGCAATTCTCGTGAGCGCTAAAGTTTCTGTTTTTTAGAGCATGATCAACAAGACTTTCCCCAAGTCTTCCCAAAGGTTCTACTTGGCACAAACACTAATTAAACAACTAAAACCACATATAAACAGAGGCTAGATGAATTATTTATTACTAAACAGGAGCAAAAAGTAAGGAACAAATCCCAACAAGCGCTATCATTTAACGCCCCTAGCTAGGCATGATGATTTCAACGATGCTCACGTAAAAGATAAGAATTGGAACATAAAGAGAGCATCATGAAGAATATGACCAGCACATTTAAGTATAACATACTTCCTATGCATAGGGATTTTGTGAGCAAACAACTTGTGGGAACAATAATCAACTAGCATAGGAAGGTAAAACAAGCATAACTTCAAAATTTTAAGCACATAGAGAGAAAACTTGATATTATTGCAATTCCTACAAGCATATGTTCCTCCCTCATAATAATTTTCAGTAGCATCATGAATGAATTCAACAATATAACCAGAACCTAAATAATTCTTTTCATGATCTATTTGCATAGAAAATTTACTACTCTCCACATAAGCAAAATTCTTCTCATTCGGAATAGTGGGAGTATCATAAGAGACTTGAATACTATAAATTGTTTCCACGTTAAAGGAGTAATGTTCAGAGAAAGGGTACTCGTAATCATGACAATTTTTATAAATATAATCATCACTACTCTTTATAGCATAAGTTTTATCACAATAATCGTCATAAGTAGCAACTTTGTTCTCATCATAATCGATTGAAACCTCTTCCAAGATAGTGGATACATCACTAAATAAAGTCATGACCTCTCCAAATCCACTTTCATAAATATTATAAGATTCAACATACTCCAAAATAGTGGGATCATTACTTCCTAAAGTTGACACTCTTCCAAACCCACTTTCATCAATATAATCATCGTAAGTAGAAGGCATGCTATCATCATAACAACTTTGCATATCAAAACTTTAGAGGCTAAAAATATCATCATTATTAAACATAGCATCCCTAAGCTTGGGACAAACATTAATTGCAGCAAATATATTCTCAAATATGTCATCCTCATCAAACATAGCTTCCCCAAGCCTGGGCCTTTTCATATCATAAGCACAATCACTCTCATCATTAATAGTATAGATAGCACAAATAGTATAGCAATTATAATATTCTTCCAAGCAAGTGCCAAAAAGATTTTCAAGATCATAAGAAGTGTCATTATCTTCCCAATCATAATCATCACAACAAGCAATAGGCATAACAAGATCATCATCAAGTGTATCATTTTCATGAGGCACAACAATAATAGGAGCCACTTTATTTGGGAGAGATACCTTTTTACCTCTCTTCCTTTTTCTTTTCTTCTTCTTCACCACATCATGTGTGGGTTCAATCCTCTTTTTGGAGCTCCTTATTAATGAGATTTGTTGAATAGAGGGCTCCTCTTCGTTACCTGATTCATCATAAGAAATAATAGGAGAATATTGGGAAGTCTCTTCCCTTTCGTTAGCATTCTCTTCATCTTCTATTTGTTTTCTTTTCTTTATGTAATTGGCAATATAAGGATTTTCAATGCAATTCACCGCGCAATACATATAAATTTCCTCTAGATCAAAATTAAGAACTTTATCAAGGGCAAATTTTGGAATATCCTTAGTTCTACGTTTAATTTCTTCATAACCAAAGAGCAAACTAAGTTCATTATGATGTGCAAGGGAAATCAAGTCATCACAATTTTTGGACACGATACGCTCAGGAAACAATTTGCATTGGGTACACAATGATCACGTTCATTGCAAAGTTCAGAAGTAGGGCTAAGAAAAGATAAATTTTCAGCACATTCATCTAGCTCTTCTTGCAACAATTTGGTTTCTAAGTACTTATGCCTCTTGCAATATCTATCTTCCCTATTTGGTGTGTACTTGCAAACCCAGTCTACTCCACAAAAATTGACATGTTTATAGGAGGCATTTTCATCATAACTAGTGCAACCATCATTAGCATCATGGATATTCAAAGAATTCGTACTAACAACATTGCAATCATGCTCATCATTCAAATATTTAGTGCCAAACATTTTAGAGATCTCTTCTTCTAGCACTTGAGCACAATTATCCTTTCCATCATACTCACGAAAGATATTAAAAAAATGAAGCGTATGAGACAAACTCAATTCCATTTTTTATAGTTTTCTTTTATAAACTAAACTAGTGATAAAACAAGAAACTAAAAGACTCGATTGCAAGATCTAAAGATATACCTTTAAGCGCTAACCTCCCCGGCAACGGCACCAGAAAAGAGCTTGATGTCTACTACACAACCTTCTTCTTGTAGACGTTGTTGGGCCTCCAAGTGCAGAGGTTTGTAGGACAGTAGCAAATTTCCCTCAAGTGGATGACCTAAGGTTTATCAATCCATAGGAGGCATATGATGAAGATGGACTCTCTCAAGCAACCCTGCAACCAAATAAAAAGAGTCTCTTGTGTCCCCAACACACCCAATACAATGGTAAATTGTATAGGTGCACTAGTTCGGCGAAGAGATGGTGATACAAGTGCAATATGGATGGTAGATAAAGGTATTTGTAATCTCAATTTATAAAAACAGCAAGGTAACTAATGATAAAAGTGAGCGTAAACGGTATTGCAATGTGTTGAAACAAGGCCTAGGGTTCATACTTTCGCTATTGCAGGTCCTCTCAACAATAATAACATAATTGGATCACATAACTATCCCTCAACATGCAACAAAGAGTCACTCCAAAGTCACTAATAGCGGAGAACAAACGAAGAGATTATGGTAGGGTACGAAACCACCTCAAAGTTATTCTTTCCAATCAATCCGTTGGGCTATTCCTATAAGTGTCACAAACAGCCCTAGAGTTTGTACTAGAATAACACCTTAAGACACAAATCAACCAAAACCCTAATGTCACCTAGATACTCCAATGTCACCTCAAGTATCCGTGGGTATGATTATACGATATGCATCACACAATCTCATATTCATCTATTCAACCAACACAAAGGACCTCAAGGAGTGCCCCAAAGTTCTACCAGAGAATCACGATGAAAACGTGTGCCAACCCCTATGCATAGGTTCATGGGCGGAACCCGCAAGTTGATCACCAAAACATACATCAAGTGAATCACGTGATATCCCATTGTCACCATAGATACGCACGGCAAGACATACATCAAGTGTTCTCAAATCTTTAAAGACTCAATCCGATAAGATAACTTCAAAGGGGAAACTCAATTCATTACAAGAGAGTAGAGGGGGAGGAGAAACATAAGATCCAACTATAATAGCAAAGCTCGCGATACATCAAGATCATGCCAAATCAAGAACACGAGAGAGAGAGAGAGAGATCAAAGACATAGCTACTGGTACATACCCTCGGCCCCGAGGGAGAACTACTCCCTCCTCGTCATGGAGAGCACCGGGATGATGAAGATGGCCACCGGAGAGAGATTGCCCCCTCCGGCAGGGTGCCGGAACGGGTCTAGATTGGCTTTCGGTGGCTACAGAGGCTTCTGGCGGCGGAACTCCCGATCTAATCTCTGTTCTGGAAGTTTTTGGATACGTAGGTATATATGGGCGAAAGAGATACGTTAGGAGACCGAAGGGGGGGCCACGAGGCAGGGGGCGCGCCCCAGGGGGGTGGGCGTGCCCCTACCCTCGTGAGCTCCTCCTTCATCTTCAAACATAGGGTCCAAGTCTATCCGGTAGGTTTCCTTCCAAAAATAACTTCTCCAGTTGATTTCGTTCCGTTTCGACTCCGTTTGATATTCCTTTTCTTCGAAACACTGAAATAGGCATAAAACAACAAATCTGGGTTGGGCCTCCGGTTAATAAGTTAGTCCCAAAAATAATATAAAAGTGGATAATAAAGCCCAATATTGTGTAAAATAGTAGATAATATAGCATGGAGCAATCAAAAATTATAGATACGTTGGAGACGTATCAGGCCTCAATTGGATCAAGAGTTCGAGGGACGTCACCAAGCTGAACGTGTGTAGATCGCGGAGGTGCCGTGCGTTCGGTACTTGAGCGGTTGGATCGCGAAGACATTCAACTACATCAACTGCGTTACTAAACGCTTCCGCTTTCGGTCTACGAGGGTACATAGACACACTCTCCCCTCTCGTTGCTATGCATCTCCTAGATAGATCTTGCGTGATCGTAGGTAATTTTTTTGAAATGCTGCGTTTCCCAACAGTGGCATCAGAGCCAGGTCTATGCATAGATGTTATATGCATGAGTAGAACACAAAAAGTTGTGGGCGATAATAGTCATACTACTTACCAGCGTGTCATACTTTGATTCGGCGGTATTGTTGGATGAAGCGGCCCAGACCGACATTACATGACTGCGTTCATGAGACTGGTTCTACCGCCGTGCTTCGCACACAGGTGGCTATTGGGTGTCTATTTCTCCAGCTTTAGTTGAGTCGAGTTTGACTACACCCAGTCCTTGTTGAAGGTTAAAACATCACACTTGATAAAAATCGTTGTGCTTTTGATCCGTAGGTAAGAACAGTTCTTACTAGAAGCCCGTAGCAGCCACGTAAAACTTGCAACAACAAAGTAAAGGACGTCTAACTTGTTTTTGCACGGCATGTTGTGATGTGATATGGTCAAGACACGATGATATAAATTATTGTATGAGATGATCATGTTTTGTAAAAGTTATCGGCAACTGATAGGAGCCATATGGTTGTCGCTTTATTGTATGAAATGCAATCGCCATGTAATTGCTTTACTTTATCACTAAGCGGTAGTGATAGTCGTAGAAGCAATAGTTGGTGAGACGACAATGATGCTACAATGGAGATCAAGGTGTCAAGCCGCTGACGATGGTGATCATGACAGTGCTTTGGAGATGGAGATCAAAGGCACAAGATGATGATGGCCATATCATATCACTTATATTGATTGCATGTGATGTTTATCCTTTATGCATCTTATTTCGCTTAGTACAGCGGTAGCATTATAAGATGATCTCTCACTAAATTTCAAGGTATAAGTGTTCTCCTTGAGTATGCACCGTCACTACAGTTCATCGTGCCAAGACACCACGTGATGATCGGGTGTGATAAGCTCTACATTCACATACAACGGGTGCAAGCTAGTTTTGCACAAGCAGAATACTCAAGTTAAACTTGATGAGCCTAGCATACGCAGATATGGCCTCGGAACACTGAGTCCGAAAGGTCGAGCGTGAATCATATAGTAGATATGATCAACATAGTGATGTTCACCATTGAAAACTTCTCCATCTCACGTGATGATCGGACATGGTTTAGTTGATATGGATCACGTGATCATTTAGATGACTAGAGGGATGTCTATCTAAGTGGGAGTTCTTAAGTAATATGATTAATTGAACTTTAATTTATCATGAACTTAGTACCTGGTAGTATTTTGCATGTCTATGTTATTGTAAATAAATGGCCCGTGCTACTGTTCCTTTGAATTTTAATGCGTTCCTAGAGAAAACTAAGTTGAAAAATGATGGTAGAAACTACACGGACTGGGTCCGTAACTTGAGGATTATCCTCATTGCTGCACATAAGAATTACGTCCTGGAAGCACCGCTAGGTGCAAAGCCCGCTGCAGGAGCAACTCCAGATATTATGAACGTCTGGCAGAGCAAAGCTGATGACTACTCGATAGTTTAGTGTGCCATGCTTTACGACTTAGAATCGGGACTTCAACGACGTTTTGAACGTCATGGAGCATATGAGATGTTCCAGGAGTTGAAGTTAATATTTCAAGCAAATGCCCGAATTGAGAGATATGAAGTCTCCAATAAGTTCTATAGCTGCAAGATGGAGGAGAATAGTTCTGTCAGTGAACATATACTTAGGATGTCTGGGTACCACAACCACTTGACTCAACTGGGAGTTAATCTTCCTAATGATAGTTTCATTGACAGAGTTCTTCAATCACTGCCACCAAGCTATAAAAGCTTTGTGATGAACTATAATATGCAAGGGATGGATAAGACAATTCCCGAGCTCTTCGTGATGCTAAAGGCTGCGGACGTAGAAATCAAGAAGGAGCATCAAGTGTTGATGGTCAACAAGACCACTAGTTTTGTTGGGGATATTACTATCAGTTGAGACCCGCCCAGGAGGGGCCGGGTCAGCCCCAATGGAGGGTTACGCAAGAAGCCCAGTAAACATTCAAGATTGTAGTTTATTAAGACTTATAGAAGGCCCAAAGGCCTGAAGGTGGTTTAAGGCCTGATATTATGAACCGCCATATGTAAGGAAAGACTTGTAAAGAAACGTATGTAAAGGAAGTCACCGAGCCGGACACGATTATAAGCCGGCCGGGACTCTATAGGCGTCAACCCATGTATATAAGGGGACGACCCGGTGGTGGCTTAGGGCAAGAAAACAACAAGTCGATAACCAAGCCGGCGAGTTGAGCCTCTTGGAGATCGAAACCTCATCAATACCAATCCCAACTAGACGTAGGCTTTTACCTTCATCGTAAGGGGCCGGACTAGTATAAAACTCTCATGTGTCCTTTGTCCCGAATAACCCCTTTAAGCTTCCTAGTGCGATGGCCCTACGACTAAGTCCTTATTCTAGGACATCTGCCGTGACAATTCCACGACAATTGGCGCCCACCGTGGGGCTTGCGCACGGTGGTGTTGAGTTCTTGGAGGGATCTCTCCCAGGGATCGAGAAGTTCGTGATTTTTTTGATGAAGAAGAGCCGGTTTTGAAAGAGCTGCAACAACTCCAAAGTCATCAGTCCAGATTTATGATCGGTGGTATTTGCTGCTATGGATCCGCCAAAGTCTGATTATTATTGCGTAGGAGATTAGCGGTGCTCACAATGGATCAAATCACGCAAGGGTTCATCATAAATATTAGGAGTTTTTTTTAGGGTATGCGATGCTTGAGAAGGGCCAAGACCAGGAACAAAGATAGTTATGATTGGAAAGTCAATGACCATGATACGGATTCGCCGACACTGAGCTATAGCTTATTAGACCGAGTTCATAGTCTGGAAAATTTTAAAATCAAGAAAAATAAGTTTGTGCCGACTACACCGTCGCTGCTGCAAGTTCAGGATGTGTCTGCGAGGATCAAGTCGCCGAAACCATGATCTCCTGTTGCAGCACGTTTTCAGTAAGCACGCCGAATCCAGAGATGTTTTGTCACTACTACTGTTGGGTAACATAGTAATTTCAAAAAAATTCCTACGCACACGCAAGATCATGATGATGCATAGCAACGAGAGAGGAGAGTGTTGTCTATGTACCCTCGTAGATCGACAACGGAAGCGTTGACACAATGTAGAGGAAGTAGTCGTACGTCTTCCCGATCCGACCGATCCAAGTATCGAACGTACGGCACCTCCGAGTTCTACACACGTTCAACTTGGTGACGTCCCTCGAGCTCCGATCCAGCAAAGTGTTGAGGGAGAGTTTTGTCAGCACGACGGTGTGATGACGGTGATGATGTTCTACCGACGCAGGGCTTCGCCTAAGCACTGCTACGATATGACCGAGGTGAAATATGGTGGAAGGGGGCACCGCACACGGCTAAGGAATGATCATGAAGATCAACTTGTGTGTTCTGGGGTGCCCCCTTGCCCTCGTATATAAAGGAGGGAGAGGGGGAGGTGCGGCCGGCCCAAGGGGTGCGCCTGGAGGAGTCCTACTCCCACCGGGAGTAGGACTCCCCCCTCTTGCCTTGTTGGAAAAGGAATGGGGAAGGGAGAAAGAGGAAAGGGGGGCGCCGCCCCCCTTCCTTGTCCTATTCGGACTAGGGGGAGGGGGCGCGTGGCCTGCCCTGGGGCCCATGTAGGCCCAATAACCCCCGGGGGAGGGGTTCCGGTAACCCCCCGGTACTCCGGCAAAATTCCGATTTCACCCGGAACGTTTCTGATATCCAAATATAGGCTTCCAATATATCAATCTTTATGTCTTGACCATTTCGAGACTCCTCGTCATGTCCGTGATCACATCCGGGACACCGAACAACCTTTGGTACATCAAAACACAAAAACCCTAATTACGATCGTCACCGAACTTTAAGCGTGTGGACCCTACGGGTTCGAGAACTATGTAGACATGACCGAGACATGTCTCCGGTCAATAACCAATAGCGGAACCTGGATGCTCATATTGGCTCCTACATATTCTACGAAGATCTTTATCGGTCAGACCGTATAACAATATACGTTGTTCCCTTTGTCATCGGTATGTTACTTGCCCGAGATTCAATCGTCGGTATCTCAATACCTAGTTCAATCTCGTTACCAGCAAGTCTCTTTACCCGTTCTGTAATACATCATCCCGCAACTAACTTATTAGTTACAATGCTTGCAAGGCTTGAGTGATGTGCATTACCGAGAGGGCCTAGAGATACCTCTCCAACAATCGGAGTGACAAATCCTAATCTCGAAATACGCCAACCCAACAAATACCTTCGGAGACACCTGTAGAGCACCTTTATAATCACCCAGTTATGTTGTGACGTTTGGTAGCACACAAAGTGTTCCTCCGGTAAACGGGAGTTGCATAATCTCATAGTCATAGGAACATATATAAGTTATGAAGAAAGCAATAGCAACAAACTAAACGATCAAGTGCTAAGCTAATGGAATGGGTCAAGTCAATCACATCATTCTCCTAATGATGTGATCCCGTTAACCAAATAACAACTCATGTCTATGGTTAGGAAACATAACCATCTTTGATCAACGAGCTAGTCAAGTAGAGGCATACTAGTGACACTATGTTTGTCTATGTATTCACACATGTATTATGTTTCCGGTTAATACAATTCTAGCATGAATAATAAACATTTATCATGATACAAGGAAATAAATAATAACTTTATTATTGCCTCTAGGGCATATTTCCTTCAGTCTCCCACTTGCACTAGAGTTAATAATCTAGATTACACAGTAATGATTCTAACACCCATGGAGCCTTGGTGCTGATCATGTTTTGCTCGTGGAAGAGGCTTAGTCAGCGGTTCTGCAACATTCAGATTCGTATGTATCTTGCAAATTTCTATGTCTCCCACTTGGACTAAATCCCGAATGGAATTGAAGCGTCTCTTGATGTGCTTGGTTCTCTTGTGAAATCTGGATTCCTTTGCCAAGGCAATTGCACCAATATTGTCACAAAAGATTTTCATTGGACCCGATGCACTAGGTATGACACCTAGATCGGATATGAACTCCTTCATCCAGACTCCTTCATTTGCTGCTTCCGAAGCAGCTATGTACTCTGCTTCACATGTAGATCCCACCATGATGCTTTGTTTGGAACTGCACCAACTGACAGCTCCACCGTTTAATGTAAACACGTATCTGGTTTGTGATTTAGAATCGTCCGGATTAGTGTCAAAGCTTGCATCAACGTAACCATTTACGATGAGCTCTTTGTCACCTCCATATACGAGAAATATATCCTTAGTTCTTTTTAGGTACTTCAGGATGTTCTTGACCGCTGTTTAGTGATCCACTCCTGGATTACTTTGGTACCTCCCTGCTAGACTTGTAGCAAGGCACACATCAGGTCTGGTACACAACATTGCATACATGATAGAGCCTATGGCTGAAGCATAGGGAACATCTTCCATTTTCTCTCTATCTTCTGCAGTGGTCGGACATTGAGTCTTACTCAACTTCACACCTTGTAACACAGGCAAGAACCCTTTCTTTGCTCGATCCATTTTGAACTTCTTCAAAACTTTGTCAAGGTATGTGCTTTGTGAAAGTCCAATTAAGCATCTTGATCTATCTCTATAGATCTTAATGCCCAATATGTAAGCAGCTTCACCGAGGTCTTTCATTGAAAAACTCTTATTCAAGTATCCCTTTATGCTATCCAGAAATTCTATATTATTTCCAATTAATAATATGTCATCCACATATAATATCAGAAATGCTACAGAGCTCCCACTCACTTTCTTGTAAATACAGGCTTCTCCAAAAATATGTATAAAACCAAATGCTTTGATCACACTATCAAAGCGTTTATTCCAACTCCGAGAGGCTTGCACCAGTCCATAAATGGATCGCTGGAGCTTGCACACTTTGTTAGCTCCCTTTGGATCGACAAAACCTTTTGGTTGCATCATATACAACTCTTCTTCCAGAAATCCATTCAGGAATGCAGTTTTGACATCCATTTGCCAAATTTCATAATCATAAAATGCGGCAATTGCTAACATGATTCGGATAGACTTAAGCATCGCTACGGGTGAGAAGGTCTCATCGTAGTCAATCCCTTGAAGTTGTCAAAAACCTTTCGCGACAAGTCAAGCTTTGTAGATAGTAACATTACCGTCAGCGTCAGTCTTCTTCTTGAAGATCCATTTATTCTCAATTGCTTGCCTATCAACGGGAAAGTCAACCAAAGTCCACACTTTGTTCTCATACATGGATCCCATCTCAGATTTCATGGCTTCTAGCCATTTTGCGGAATCTGGGCTCACCATCGCTTTTTCATAGTTCGTAGGTTCATCATGATCTAGTAGCATGACTTCCAGAACAGGATTACCGTACCACTCTGGTGCGGATCTTACTCTGGTTGATCTACGAGGTTCGGTAGTAACTTGATCTGAAGTTTCATGATCATTATCATTAGCTTCCTCACCAATTGGTGTAGGTGTCACAGAAACCGGTTTCTGTGATGTACTACTTTCCAATAAGGGAGCAGGTACAGTTACCTCATCAAGTTCTACTTTTCTCCCACTCACTTCTTTCGAGAGAAACTCCTTCTCTAGAAAAACTCTGAATTTAGCAACAAAAGTCTTGCCTTCGTATCTGTGATAGAAGGTGTACCCAACAGTCTCCTTTGGGTATCCTATGAAGACACATTTCTCTGATTTGGGTTCGAGCTTATCAGGTTGAAGCTTTTTCACATAAGCATCGCAGCCCCAAACTTTCAGAAACGACAACCTTGGTTTCTTGCCAAACCACAGTTCATAAGGCGTCGTCTCAATGGATTTTGATGGTGTCCTATTTAACGTGAATGCAGTCGTCTCTAAAGCATAACCCCAAAACGATAGCAGTAAATCAGTAAGAGACATCATAGATCGCACCATATCTAATAAAGTATGATTACGATGTTCGGACACACCATTACGCTGTGGTGTTCCGGGTGGCATGAGTTGCGAAACTATTCCGCATTGTTTCAAATGTAGACCAAACTCGTAACTCAAATATTCTCCTCCATGATCAGATCGTAGAAACTTTATTTTCTTGTTACGATGATTTTCAACTTCACTCTGAAATTCTTTGAACTTTTCAAATGTTTCAGACTTATGTTTCATTAAGTAGATATACCCATATCTGCTTAAATCATCTGTGAAGGTGAGAAAATAATGATATCCGCCACGAGCTTCAACATTCATTGGACCACATACATCTGTATGTATGATTTCCAACAAATCAGTTGCTCTCTCCATAGTACCGTAGAATGGCGTTTTAGTCATCCTACCCATGAGGCACGGTTCGCTAGTACCAAGTGATTCATAATCGAGTGGTTCCAAAAGTCCATCAGTATGGAGTTTCTTCATGCGCTTTACACCGATATGACCTAAACGGCAGTGCCACAAATAAGTTGCACTATCATTATCAACTCTGCATCTTTTGATTTCAACATTATGAATATGTGTATCACTACTATCGAGATTCATTAAAAATAGACCACTCTTCAAGGGTGCATGACCATAAAAGATATTACTCATATAAATAGAACAACCATTATTCTCTGATTTAAATGAATAACCATCTCGCATCAAACAAGATCCAGATATAATGTTCGTGCTCAACGCTGGCACCAAATAACAATTATTTAGGTTTAATACTAATCCCGAAGGTAGATGTAGAGGTAGCGTGCCGACCGCGATCACATCGACTTTGGAACCATTTCCCATGCGCATCGTCACCTCGGCCTTAGCCAATCTTCGCTTAATCTGTAGCCCTGTTTCGAGTTGCAAATGTTAGCAACAGAACCAGTATCAAATACCCAGGTGCTAGTGCGAGCATTAGTAAGGTACACATCAATAACATGTATATCACATATACCTTTGTTCACTTTGCCATCCTTCTTATCTGCCAAATACTTGGGGCAGTTCCGCTTCCAGTGACCAGTGTGCTTGTAGTAGAAGCACTCAGTCTCAGGCTTAGGTCCAGACTTGGGTTTCTTCTCCTGAGCAACAACTTGTTTGCTGTTCTTCTTGAAGTTCCCTTTCTTCTTCCCTTTCCCCTTTTTCTTGAAACTGGTGGTCTTATTGACCATCAACACTTGATGCTCCTTCTTGATTTCTACCTCCGCGGCTTTTAGCATCGCGAAGAGCTCAGGAATAGTCTTGTTCATCCCTTGCATATTATAGTTCATCACGAAGCTTTTGTAGCTTGGTGGCAGTGATTGAAGAACTCTGTCAATGACACTATCAACAGGAAGATTAACCCCCAGTTGAGTCAAGTGATTATGATACCCAGACATTTTGAGTATATGTTCACTGACAGAACTATTCTCCTCCATATTGCAGCTATAGAACTTATTGGAGACTTCATATCTCTCAATCCGGGCATTTGCTTGAAATATTAACTTCAACTCCTGGAACATCTCATATGCTCCATGACATTCAAAACGTCGTTGAAGACCCGGTTCTAAGCCGTAAAGCATGGCACACTGAACTATCGAGTAGTCATCAGCTTTGCTCTGCTAGACGTTCATAACATCTGGTGTTGCTCCTGAAGCAGGCTTGGCACTTAGCGGTGCTTCCAGGACGTAATTCTTCTATGCAGCAATGAGGATAATCCTCAAGTTACGGACCCAGTCCGTGTAATTGCTACCATCATCTTTCAACTTTGCTTTCTCAAGGAACGCATTAAAATTCAACGAAACAACAACACGAGCCATCTATCTACAATCAAACATAGACAAGCAAGATACTATCAGGTACTAAGTTCATGATAAATTTAAGTTCAATTAATCATATTACTTAAGAACTCCCACTTAGAAAGATATTCCTCTAATCCTCTAAGTGATCACGTGATCCAAATCAACTAAACCATGTCCGATCATCACGTGAGATGGAGTAGTATCAATGGTGAACATCAATATGTTGATCATATCCACTATATGATTCACTCTCGACCTTTTGGTCTCCGTGTTCCGAGGCCATATCTGTTATATGCTAGGCTCGTCAAGTTTAACCTGAGTATTCCGCGTGTGCAACTGTTTTGCACCCGTTGTATTTGAACGTAGAGCCTATCACACCCGATCATCACGTGGTGTCTCAGCACGAAGAACTTTCGCAACGGTGCATACTCAGGGAGAACACTTATACTTTGATAATTTAGTGAGGGATCATCTTATAATGATACCGTCAATCAAAGCAAGATAAGATGCATAAAAGATAAACATCACATGCAATCAATATAACTGATACGATATGGCCATCATCATCTTGTACTTGTGATCTCCATCTCCGAAGTACCGTCATGATCACCATCGTCACCGGCGTGACACCTTGATCTCCATCGTAGCATCGTTGTCGTCTCGCCAATCTTATGCTTCCATGACTATCGCTACCGCTTAGTGATAAAGTAAAGCATTACAACGCGATTGTATTGCATACAATAAAGCGACAACCATATGGCTCCTGCCAATTGCCGATAACTCGGTTACAAAACATGATCATCTCATACAATAAAATTTAGCATCATGTCTTGACCATATCACATCACAACATGCCCTGCAAAAACAAGTTAGACGTCCTCTACTTTGTTGTTGCAAGTTTTACGTGGCTGCTACGGGCTTAGCAAGAACCGTTCTTACCTACGCATCAAAACCACAACGATAGTTTGTCAAGTTGGTGCTGTTTTAACCTTCGCAAGGACCGGGCGTAGCCACACTTGGTTCAACTAAAGTAGGAGAAACTGACACCCGCCAGCCACCTGTGTGCAAAGCACATCGGTAGAACCAGTCTTGCGTAAGCGTACGCGTAATGTCGGTCCAGGTCGCTTCATCCAACAATACCGCCGAACCAAAGTATGACATGCTGGTAAGCAGTATGACTTATATCGCCCACAACTCACTTGTGTTCTACTCGTGCACAACATCAACGCATAAAACCTAGGCTCTGATACCACTGTTGGGTAACATAGTAATTTCAAAAAAAATCCTATGCACACGCAAGATCATGGTGATGCATAGCAACAAGAGAGGAGAGTGTTGTCTACGTACCCTCGTAGACTGGCAACGGAAGCGTTGACACAACATAGAGGAAGTAGTCGTACGTCTTCCCGATCCGACCGATCCAAGTACCGAACGTACGGCACCTCCGAGTTCTGCACACGTTCAACACGGTGACGTCCCTCGAGCTCCGATCCAGCAAAGTGTTGAGAAAGAGTTTCGTCAGCACGACGGCGTGATGACGGTGATGATGTTCTACCGATGCAGGGCTTCGCCTAAGCACTGTTACGATATGACCGACGTGGAATATGGTGGAAGGGGGCACCACGCACGGCTAAGGAACGAGCACGAAGATCAACTTGTGTGTTCTGGGGTGCCCCCTGCCCCCGTATATAAAGGAGGGAGAGGGGGAGGTGCGGCCGGCCCAAGGGGTGCGCATGGAGGAGTCCTACTCCCACCGGGAGTAGGACTCCCCCCTCTTGCCTTGTTGTAAAAGGAAGGGGGAAGGGAGAAAGAGGAAAGGGGGTGCCGCCCCCCCTTCCTTGTCCTATTCGAACTAGGGGGGAGGGGGCGCGCGGCCTGCCCTGGTCGGCCCTCCTCTTGTCCCTTAGGACCCATGTAGGCCCAATAACCCCCGGGGGGGTTCCGGTAACCCCCCGGTACTCCGGTAAAATTCCAATTTCACTCGGAACGTTTCCGATATCCAAATATATGCTTCGTATATATCAATACTTATGTCTCAACCATTTCGAGACTCCTCGTCATGTCCGTGATCACATCGGGACACCGAACAACCTTCGGTACATCAAAACACAAAAACCCTAATTACGATCGTCACCGAACTTTAAGCGTGCGGACCCTACGGGTTCGAGAACTATGTAGACATGACTGAGACATGTCTCCGGTCAATAACCAATAGCGGAACCTGGATGCTCATATTGGCTCCTACATATTCTACGAAGATCTTTATCGGTCAGACCGTGTAACAATATACATTGTTCCCTTTGTCATCGGTATGTTACTGGCCCGAGATTCGATCATCGGTATCTCAATACCTAGTTCAATCTTGTTACCGGCAAGTCTCTTTACTCGTTACATAATACATCATCCCGCAACTAACTTATTAGTTGCAATGCTTGCAATGCTTGAGTGATGTGCATTACCGAGAGGGCCTAGAGATACCTCTCCGACAATCGGAGTGACAAATCCTAATCTCGAAATACGCCAACCCAACAAATACCTTCGGAGACACTTGTAGAGCACCTTTATAATCACCCAGTTACGTTGTGACGTTTGGTAGCACACAAAGTGTTCCTCCGGTAAATGGGAGTTGCATAATCTCATAGTCATAGGAACATATATAAGTTATGAAGAAAGCAATAGCAACAAACTAAATGATCAAGTGCTAAGCTAATGGAATGGGTCAAGTCAATCACATCATTCTCCTAATGATGTGATCCCATTAACCAAATAACAACTCATGTCTATGGTTAGGAAACATAACCATCTTTGATCAATGAGCTAGTCAAGTAGAGGCATACTAGTGACACTCTGTTTGTCTATGTATTCACACATGTATTATCTTTCCGGTTAATACAATTCTAGCATGAATAATAAACATTTATCATGATACAAGGAAATAAATAATAACTTTATTGTTGCCTCTAGGGCATATTTCCTTCAACTACTGGTGCTACTTTTGAGTTGTATCCATCAACCATACGGACTACTACTACCACAAAGGACCGGCAGGGTTTGTACTACTCACGGGGTTGAGTGCTAGTTTCTGCTTTTTGGAATAAAAACCCACCGTGACAGTTGGTGTCTCAACCTCGAAGATTGATCCCACGTGAAGCGTCAAAGCATACGTTGGAGTACTACTTTGATTCAAATATAGATCAAGTCAAACATCATCCAGAAGGAGAGATGGCCTGGACTCCTCATCCGCTACAGCCGTGTCCACGCCTCAGGTCATGACCGGCCGCTGTTGAGCTTTCGCTACTGAGCCGCCCTGGCTTTCAATCGCCTCCACTACTGCTTTAGCCTGCCGCTGCCTATAGAACCATCGGCCGGGTCATAACCACCGGTCGTCGTTGTTGCCTACGAGACGCTGCAGGATGCATCGAGCCGCCCTGGATGAGTGGCTTTGCCTCTATTGACTGAGCCGCGCTTGCGCATCGTCGCTGCATCACATCCGGTGGCCGGTGCTGGCCCTGCCTATGAGCCTTGTCCGACCCGGAAGGAGCGGGGATGGATTTGCCTCGCGTCCTCGACCACGACTCGAAAGAAGAAAATCCGCTTTGACTGCTTCGTCTCCACTGTAAGCCACCGTCGAGGGCGGGCCTCCGGGGCCGCGTTGAGCCGCCTCTGATGTATTGAAGCCGCCAGGGACGCGTTGAGCTGCCTCTGCTGTGATGTATTGAAGCCATCTAAGTTTATTTTATTAAACATATGGTTTTCATCAAAGAACAATTACTTTGGTATGTATATATTTATGTGCAGCAAAGGAGGTGCCATGTTGTGCCTATGAAGCGTACGTCAGCACCATCACGCACCAGCGTCTGCGCTCGCTTACTGATGGAACAGGTGTGCGCAAGTCACCGCCCGTGCAGCTTAATCTACGTCAACCCGCCGGAGCCACGTTGAGCCGCCCTTGCCGCTTTGAGCCGCTGAAGTTATATTAAGTCGCCGGTCTGCCTGAGCCACCGGAATTATATTAAGTCGCCGGTTTGCCTGAGCCGCCGGAACTATATTGAGTCGCTGGTCTACCTGAGCCACCTCTGTCGCGATAAACGAATCATCCATCGTCCAAACAAATTAGGTATTATCCATCCAAGTTTGATTTATTAGCACATGTTGTTTTTGTCAAAGAACAAGTTTATATTTGCCTTGGTCTACAATATTGTCTATGTAGGGCAATTACTTATGATAAAAAGTGATATTATACTGCGGGGGTGGAGGCACGCCAACATCTTTTGGCACAGGTGGTCGTTGTTACTCAACGGACTCCCACACCGGCTTACAACGACGTAGCCGTCTCTCGCGGCCGCACCGGCTTACAATGTCGTGGCCGTCTCTCGCGGCCGCACCGGTTTACAACGCCATGGTCGACTCTCCCATCCACACCGGTTTAAAACGCCGCGGCCGAGAGATCTGTTAGCACCCGCGACCGACTCAGCCGTGATTGATTTTAGTTTCACCATGGCGATCATCAACTCCGCGTTGATAATTGCTAACCTGATGCATCAGGTGAAATCCATCCAACATATTTTTTGTATATTGCTTTCTATAAAAGAGAAATTACTCTAGTTTGCAAGTTGTCCCATGCAGGATTCAAACCGGTCTATATCACGGTTAATTATGAAGAATCTCAAGCCAACTCCTCAAGTCGCCTTGAGACTCGGGGGCTACAATGACATGACTCGGGAACTCCGGGTCATTGAAGGAAATGATAACCCGGTTTCGAAAGACACCACCATATTGATGAAAATTTAAACACCGTCAGAAAATTGTCGGTTCAAAATAAAGATTCCGGTTTAAAATCCGGTTCAAGAGACATCTCTCTCCTGCAAGGCTTTGAAGCTCTCAAATCCGGTTCAAACATCCGGCTCAAGGTAAATTTGTCTTCTACAAAGATTTTAAGCTTTCAAATCCGGTTCAAAGTTCTGGTTCAAAAAGAATTAATCTCTCGCAAGATTCAAGTTCTTAGAAAAATAAAAGGTTGCCAAAGAGAACTTGCTGCCATGATGTGCGGTTCAAACATGGATATCCTGCCTTAGGGCTTACCTTATTATGGTCACTTGGGGGCTTCCTGTTCAAACATAGGTCGTATTCGAATCAAAGAGAACATAGCTGTCATAACCCTTTTGATCGGCGTAAAGCCAAACTCACTAGGGAACTTCTTGATCATATCCAAATCATAGCTTAACCCCTTTTGGGTCCGACTTGGATCGTATTCGAATCAGGGTCATTAAAAACCTCTCAAGGTCATTTGGGGGCTTCCTGTCAAACATAGGTCGTATTCGAACCAAAGAGAAAATAGCTGTCGGTACCCTCTTGATCGGCGCAACGCCAAAGCCACTGGGGGCTACATGATCGTATTTGAATCCTAGCTTAACCCCTTTGGAATGGTTTACTGATCGTATTCTAATCAGAAACCTCTATTTTTATTTGGTTTAAGTTTTTGCAAACAATTTTTTGGGTTTTGAGACTTTTTGCTCATATCTGAAGCATATAAGTGTGGGTTCGTTTAAACCCGGCTTGGCTTTGGACGATAAGTCACCAGCATGTGACAATCATCATCTATTTGGAAGTATTAGCTTCTAAGGATTTGGTTATCACCCTTATTGCACAGGTCATGTAAACCGGCAGTACAAATTAAATATCACAATGGTTATATGTGGGATATTATGATCCACCCTGCGGTAAACCGCCAGGGGATCTTGTGATTTACTTATGTGCAGGATAAGACTATATTTGAGTGGTTACCTACCCTGGCTTTTGACGTTAAGTCGCCAGGGCATATGTTGTTTAAACTCTGTGCAAGATTTACAAAGCTATGACTTACATAAATGATTAAGTTCCAGCCCATCATGAAAGATTGAAATTGGTGTCTCAAAAGGGTTATCAATTCTTGATTTTCTCAAAGGCTATAAACTGTTGGGTTATAAAAATTCCGGTTTACAATGGAGGCATATTAAATCGCCATCGGCCAAGAGCCACCGGGTATTTAAACTCCGGATTTACTTGTCAACAGATAAGGTATTCAAAGTCGTTTTGGCGCAATGGCTATTATTTTATCAATGGATATGATTTATTCTACAATGAAAAGAATAGTCCCTAGTTGCTGCAGGCTTACAACCCGGCACTTGGGGGCTACATTATTCAGTTTGAGATTATATCAAATATGCAAGTCCCATGTCACTGCTAGCATGCACCATGGCACTTGGGGGCTAATGCAAAGACAATTTTACTGGCCTTATTGAAGACCCGACTCATCACATCATAATGAGCCGGCCCTTGGGGGCTACCAGTTGCTCTTGTCAACAATTCAAGGTACACAAGTTTTATTCCATTATATTGAAGGGTCCACTGCTCAGTTGGTAAAGCACAAAGCTCTTAACCTTGTGGACGTGGGTTCAAGCCCCATGATGGGGGTTACATCATATGATGTTCTTTTCAAAGAAGTATATATAAAGTCCCAGCTCAATATTATCTTACTGAGCCGGCCCTTGGGGGCTACACGTTGTTGTTCAAGTCTATATGATCATATTTATAAAGTCCCTGCTCATTATTGCATAATGACCCGGCCCTTGGGGGCTACACTAGTTGTAGTTTTTGATGAGTATAAGGCAATTACAAGTCCCAGGTTGATGCAAGCATGACAACCCGGCACTTGGGGGCTACATATATGGAGTATTCACTCTTTACTAGTGACTAAGATGAACAACATGGATTTCTTCAAAGTGGCAGTATTTATATTGAAGCAAGTCTTAAGTCATCACTTTGTTTCTGCTCAAGACTTGGGGGCTATAGGTATAATATGGATATAAGGGAGAAAAATCTTCAAAATTCTCAGTTTTGAGTAAACCAGATTAACCCGGCGTCACCAATAACTATGACCTGGCGTCGGCAACAATTATGACCCGGTGCTATCAATATTTACAAACCGGATATTTTGGCAGTGATAAACCGGAAAGTTCTACAAGCCGGCTGAAAGTCAGATGAGTTTTTCAAGACCAATATTTTTAAGCCGGCGCTTTGGAAGCCGATTCAAGTGGATTATTTATTACGATATTTCTCTATAAGATACCAATGTCTGCAAATTGGCTCTGAAGCTGGCCTATTGACCCGAATTTCTCAAAAGAAGTATTTGGATTTTTGCATTGGCAAGGTTTGGACATATCTGTTAAAAGAGATTTGCTATAAGATCTTTGAGTATGCATCCAGGAGGAAATGACAAGGACTTAAAGATGATTAGGTGCCGGTTCAGGAAAATTTTTAACCCGGAGCACAACCTATCAAGTTTGTTCTTGTGTTTATTTTACAGGATCAGTTTAACATGGATAAATCCAAATTAAACCGGGGGCTAATGTCGGGGATATACCCCGCGGTATGACCCGGCCGGACTTGGCGCTTCATCGTGGCCCGCCGGAGGATTGGCAACTCACGGGTCTGGCAGTTCACTAGTGTGACGACTCACAAGCCTGGAGGCTTAATGATGGCCCCGACCGCGGGTTGTATGGATGACAAGGGCCCAAGGCCCAGTAGGCTGGCTCATGTTATAGTGGGCCAGCTTAAGACGGAAGGCATGAGGAATATTTCCTTTATGAGGAAGCAAGACCCGTACTTGTATCCGACTTGTAATAAGAGAATAAGTTAGTTCTAATCCTACTAGGACTCTACATGTAAGCTGCCCCTTCAACTTATATAAAGAGGGGCAGGGCTCCCCAAAGAGGAACAAGCGACAGAAAATAATCTCTAGGGCTAGACATAAAGGGGAGCCGGCTTATGCGACGACTCTCTCATGAGCATAATGAGATATAGCCACAAACAACATGTAGGGTTATTACCGGATGATGTTTCCTGGGGCCCAAAGCTGTCTAAATCCTTGTCTTATGTTGCGTCTCTCGATTCCGCTCAACCCCTCTCAAGCTACCACATAGACGTGTTGGCCTTGCGACTAAGTCCTGACACTAAGGACATCTGCCGTGACAATTCCACGACAAGTTTCAAGAAGAAGGGCAAAGGGAAGAAGGGGAACTTCAAGAAGAAAGGCAAGCAAGTTGATGCTCAAGTGAAGAAGCCCAAGTTTGGACCTAAGCCTGAGACTGAGTGATTCTACTGCAAAGGGACTGGTCACTGGAAATAGAACTACCCCAAGTATTTGGCGGATAAGAAGGATGGCAAAGTGAAAGGTATATTTGATATACATGTTATTGATGTGTACCTTACTAATGCTCGCAGTAGCGCCTGGGTATTTGATACTTGTTCTATTGCTCATATTTGCAACTCGAAACAGGGGCTACAGATTAAGCGAAGATTGGCTAAGGATGAGGTGATAATGCACGTGGGAAATGGTTCCAAAGTCGATGTGATCGCGGTCGGCACGCTACCTCTATATCTACCTTCGGGATTAGTTTTAGACCTGAATAATTGTTATTTGGTGCCAGCGTTAAGCATGAACATTATATCTGGATCTTGTTTGATGCGAGATGGTTATTAATTTAAATCAAAGAATAATGGTTGTTCTATTTTATATGAGTAATATCTTTTATGGTCATGCACCCTTGATGAGTGGTCTATTTTTCTTGAATCTCGATAGTAGTGATACACATATTCATAGTATTGAAGCCAAAAGATACAAGTTTAATAATGATAGTGCAACTTATTTGTGGCACTGCCGTTTAGGTCATATTGGTGTAAAGCGCATGAAGAAACTCCATGCTGATGGGCTTTTGGAACCACTTGATTATGAACCACTTGATGCTTGCGAACCATGCCTCATGGGCAAGATGACTAAGACTCCGTTCTTCGGAACAATGGAGCGAGCAACAGACTTGTTGGAAATAATACATACTAATGTATGCGGTCCGATGAGTGTTGATGCTCGCATTGGGTATCATTATTTTCTGACCTTCACAGATGATTTGAGCAGATATGGGTATATCTACTTGATGAAACATAAGTCTGAAACATTTGAAAAGTTCAAAGAATTTCAGAGTGAAGTGGAAAATCATCATAACAAGAAAATTAAGTTTCTACGTTCCGATCGTGGAGGTGAATATTTGAGTTATGAGTCTGGTCTTCATTTGAAACAATGCAGAATAGTTTCGCAACTCACGCCACCTGGAACACCACAACGTAATGGTGTGTCCGAACGTCGAAACCTCACTTTATTAGATATGGTGCGATCTATGATGTCTCTTACTGATTTACCGCTATCGTTTTGGGGTTATGCTTTAGAGACGGCTGCATTCACGTTAAATAGGGCACCATCGAAATCCGTTGAGACGGCATCATATGAACTGTTGTTTGGCAAGAAACCCAAATTGTCGTTTCTTAAAGTTTGGGGCTGTGATGCTTATGTGAAAAAGCTTCAACCTGATAAGCTCGAACCCAAATCGGAGAAATGTGTCTTTATAGGATACCCAAAGGAGACTGGTGGGTACACCTTCTATCACAGATCCGAAGGCAAGATATTCGTTGCTAAGAATGGATCCTTTCTAGAGAAGGAGTTTCTCTCGAAAGAAGTGAGTGGGAGGAAAGTAGAACTTGATGAGGTAACTGTACCTTCTCCCTTATTGGAAAGTAGTTCATCATAGAAATCAGTTCTGGTGATTCCTACACCAATTAGTGAGGAAGCTAATGATGATGATCATGAAACTTCTAATCAAGTTACTACCGAACCTCGTAGGTCAACTAGAGCAAGATCCGCACCGGAGTGGTACGGTAATCCTGTTCTGGAGGTCATGTTACTTGACCATGACGAACCTACTAACTATGAGGAAGTGATGATGAGCCCAGATTCCGCAAAATAGCTTGAGGCCATGAAATTTGAGATGGGATCCATGTATGAGAACAAAGTGTGGACTTTGGTTGACTTGCCCGATGATCGACAAGCAATAGTGAATAAATGGATCTTCAAGAAGAAGACTGACGCTGACGGTAATGTTACTGTGTACAAAGCTCGACTTGTTGCAAAAGGTTTTCAACAAGTTCAAGGAGTTGACTACGATGAGACCTTCTCACCCATAGCGATGCTTAAGTCTGTCCGAATCATGTTTGCAATTGCCGCATTTTATGATTATGAAATTTGGCAAATGGATGTCAAAACTGCATTCCTTAATGGATATCTGAAAGAATAGTTGTATATGATGCAACCAGAAGGTTTTGTCGATCCAAAAGGTGCTAACAAAGTGTGCAAGCTCCAGCGATCCATTTATTTACTGGTGCAAGCTTCTCGGGGTTGGAATATACGCTTTGATAGTGTGATCAAAGCATATGGTTTTATACAGACTTTTGGAGAAGTCTGTATTTACAAGAAAGTGAGTGGAAGCTCTGTAGCATTTCTGATATTATATGTGGATGACATATTGTTGATCGGAAATGATACTGAATTTCTGAATGGCATAAAAGGATACTTGAATAAGAATTTTTCAATGAAAGACCTCGGTGAAGCTACTTATATATTGGGCATCAAGATCTATAGAGATAGATCAAGACGCTTAATTGGACTTTCACAAAGCACATACCTTGATAAAGTTTTGAAGTAGTTTAAAATGGATCAATCAAAGAAAGGGTTGTTATTTATATTTCCTTAGAGGCAATAATAAAGTGGGAGGCTGAAGGAAATATGCCCTAGAGGCAATAATAAAGTTGTTATTTATATTTCCTTATATCATGATAAATGTTTATTATTCATGCTAGAATTGTATTCACCGGAAACTGAGTACATGTGTGAATACATAGACAAACAGAGTGTCCCTAGTATGCCTCTACTTGACTAGCTCGTTTATCAAAGATGGTTAACTTTCCTAGCCATAGACATGTGTTGTCATTTGATGAACGGGATCACATCATCAAAGAATGATGTGATGGACAAGACCCATCCGTTAGCTTAGCACTATGATCGTTTAGTTTATTGCTATTGCTTTCTTCATGACTTATACATGTTCCTATGACTATGAGATTATGCAACTCCCGAATACCGGAGGAACACCTTGTGTGCTATCAAATGTCACAACGTAACTGGGTGATTATAAAGATGTCTACAGGTCTCTTTGATGGTGTTTGTTGAGTTGGCATAGATCAAGATTAGGATTTGTCACTCCGTGTATCGGAGAGGTATCTCAGGGCCCTCTCGGTAATGCACATCACTATGAGCCTTGCAAGCAATGTGACTAATGAGTTAGTCACGGGATGATGCATTATGGAATGAGTAAAGAGACTTGCCGGAAACGATATTGAACTAGGTATGATGATACCGACGATCGAATCTCGGGCAAGTAACATACCGATGACAAAGGAAACATCGTATGTTGTTATGCGGTTTGACCGATAAAGATCTTCGTAGAATATGTAGGAACCAATATGAGCATCCAGGTTCCACTATTCGTTATTGACCAGAGCTGTGTCTCGGTCATGTCTACATAGTTCTCGAACCCGTAGGGTCCGCACGCTTAATGTTCGATGACGATTTGTATTATGAGTTTATGTGATTTGATGACCGTCAGTGTAAAAACCGGTGGATCTCAGGTAGGGGGTCCCAAACTGTGCGTCTAGGTCGGATGGTAACAGGAGGCAGGGGACACGATGTTTTACCCAGGTTCGGGCCCTCTTGATGGAGGTAAAACCCTACGTCCCGCTTGATTAATATTGATGATATGGGTAGTACAAGAGTAGATCTACCACGAGATCAGAGAGGCTAAACCCTAGAAGCTAGCCTATGGTATGATTGTTGCTCGTCCTATGGACTAAAACCCTCCGGTTTATATAGACACCGGAGAGGGCTAGGGTTACACAGAGTCGGTTACAATGGTAGGAGATCTACATATTCGTATCGCCAAGCTTGCCTTCCACGCCAAGGAAAGTCCCTTCCGGACACGGGACGAAGTCTTCAATCTTGTATCTTCATAGTCCGGGAGTCCGGCCGAAGGTATAGTTCGGACACCCCCTAATCCAGGACTCCCTCAGTAGCCCCCGAACCAGGCTTCAATGATGACGAGTCCAGTGCGCAAATTGTCTTCGGCATTGCAAGGCGGGTTCTTCTCCAAATTCCGTGTACCTGTTGAATAGTGTCCGGTTTCTTGTAAATGTAGTGCTCCTTGGCTTCTACGCCCAATAATGGCCGTTTTCCACATGTCAAACGAATACGAAAAGTCAGGGTGTTTTTTATATTTACACCCCTAGCCGCGTGAATGAGCCGCCTATTTAAGGGGACGAGGATTTAGATCCAAACCACACTGAGGGAGTCCTGGATTAGGGGGTGTCCGGATGGCCGGACTATACGTTCAGCCGGACTCCTGGACTATGAAGATACAAGATTGAAGACTTCGTCCCGTGTCCGGAAGGGACTTTTCTTGGCGTGGAAGGCAAGCTTGGCGATACGGATATGTAGATCTCCTACCATTGTAACCGACTTTGTGTAACCCTAACCCTCTCCGGTGTCTATATAAACCGGAGGGCTTTAGTCCGTAGGACAACATATAGAAAAACAATCATACCATAGGCTAGCTTCTAGGGTTTAGCCTCTCCGATCTCGTGGTAGATCTACTCTTGTACTACCCATATCATTAATATTAATCAAGCAAGACGTAGGGTTTTACCTCCATCAAGAGGGCCCGAACCTGGGTAAAACTTCGTGTCCCTTGCCTCCTGTTACCATCCGGCCTAGACGCACAGTCCGGGACCCCCTACCCGAGATCCGCCGGTTTTGACACCAACATTGGTGCTTTCATTGAGAGTTCCTCTGTGTCGTCGCCGTTAGGCTTGATGGCTCCTACGATCATCAATAGCGATGCAGTCCAGGGAGAGACCTTCCTTCTCGGACAGATCTTCGTCTTCGGCGGCTTCGCACTGCGGGCCAATTCACTTGGCCATCTGGAGCAGATCGAAAGCTATGCCCCTAGCTGTCAGGTCAGATTTGGAAGTTTAAACTACACGGCTAACATCCGCGTGGACTTGATCTTCGACGGATTCGAGCCACTGCCAAGCGCGCCACACTGTCACAACGAGCATGATCTAGCTCTGCTACCGAACAGTGCCCTGGAGGCCGCACCCGCATCGGCTTTGACCCTTAATTCGGAGCCAACTGCGCCGATCGAGGATGGGTGGTTGGACGCCGCCTCAGGGGCTGCGATCCCAACAACGATCGAGCCGAACACCAGCCCCGCACTCCGTGAGACTCGTGACTCCAAGGAGCCAGACTCCTCTCCGGACTCCAAACCCTCCGCGCCCCTGCCGATCGAATCCGATTGGGTGCCGATCATGGAGTTTACTGCTGCGGACATCTTTCAGCACTCGCCTTTCGGCGATATTTTGAAGACACTAAAGTCTCTCTCTTTATCAGGAGAGCCCTGGCCGGACTACGGTCAGCAAGCTTGGGATACGGACGATGAAGAAATTCAAAGCCCACCCACCACCCACTTTGTAGCCACTGTCGACGATTTAACCGACATGCTCGACTTCGACTCCGAAGACATCGACGGTATGGACGCCAATGAAGGAGACGATGAAGAACCAGCGCCTATTGGGCCCTGGAAAACCACCTCATCATATGACGTATACATGGTGGACGCACCAAAAGATGACGACGAGGAGCGGAAGGACGCACCGAAGGCTTGTTCCCTCGAAAAGCAGTCAAAGCGGTGACGCAAGTGCCGCCCCAAATCCCGCCTCGATAGAAATAACGATCACACAGACCCAGCGCTGGAGCAGGGCGAACCGCTGCCGGACAACGGCAATCCGGATAATCAAAGCGAACAAACAAATTCTATCAAGGATAATGGTCCGGACGACATAACGTCGGACAGGCACCCGGAGCAGCAGAATGCCCGTAAAAGGCTTGTTGCCACCACGAGGAGTCTTAAAAAGTAGAAGCAAAGGCTCAAGGCCGCGCAAGACACACTCCAAATCAGATGGAGTAAAATACTCAACACAGCAGCGAGGTACGGCGACAATCGCCCCTCCAAGAGCTACCCAAAGCGGAAGCTGCTACCTGAATTCGATGAGGAGGCCTCAGACCCCCCACAACCAAATATCAAAGCAGCCACCTGGCCGGATAGACGACCCCTCTACCAACACAGAGCGGCATACAACGCCACTCACAATACAACACGCGACCCATGCAAGGGCTTGCACCCAAAGGACGGCGCAACAAGATCCATCTATGGACCACGCAAGCGCGTCCCAGCATACAATGCAACACAACAAACATCTGAACAACGCAGTACACCCAGCTACAGGGGTGCCGCACACCCCTATGTTTCACCGATGAGGTGCTGGACCATGAATTTCCAAAGGGATTCAAACCCGTAAACATAGAGACATACAACGGAACAACAGACCCTGGGGTCTGGATTGAGGACTACATCCTTCATATCCATATGGCTCGAGGAGATGATCTCCACGCCATCAAGTACTTACCCCTCAAGCTCAAAGGGCCAGCTCGTCACTGGCTTAAAGGCCTTCCCGAAAGCTCCATTGGAAGTTGGGAAGAGCTCGAAGACGCCTTTCGGGCAAATTTTCAAGGGACTTATGTCCGACCTCCGGATGCGGACGATTTGAGTCATATAACTCAACAGCCCGGAGAGTCAGCCTGAAAGCTTTGGAACAAGTTTCTTACTAAAAAGAACCAGATTGTCGACTGTCCGGACACCGAAGCCTTGGCAGCTTTTAAGCATAGCGTCCGTGACGAATGGCTCGCCAGACACCTCGGCCAAAATAAGCCGAGAATGATGGCCGCATTAACAAGCCTCATGACCCGCTTTTGTGCGGGTGAGGACAGCTGGCTAGCCAGATGCAGCACCAGCGACCCCAGTACATCTGAAGTTAGAGATGGAAACAGGAAATCACGGCGCAACAACAATAACAAACGCCGGAATAAAGAAGACAGCACGAAGGGCACGACAGTAAATGCCGGATTCAAAAGCTCTCGGCCAGGTCAAAAGCCGCCCTCTAAAGGCACCAGGGATGAACTGTCCAGCCTCAACAAAATTCTGGACCAAGTATGTCAGATCCATAGTACCCCTGGTAAACCTGCTAATCATACCCACAGAGAATGTTGGGTCTTCAAGCAGTCCGGCAAGCTCAACGCCGTACACAAGGGGGAGGATACACCAAGTGAAGACGAGGACGAGCCTCCCAAGCAAGACACTGGGGAACAAAAGAAATTTCCACCAGAAGTCAAAACAGTAAACGTGTTACACGTGATCAAGGGAAAAAACAACGCGGCACTCCCAGGAAAATATACCCAAGTGCCTGTCACCGCGAAGTCCTGCCACTGGTCGTCTCAACTGATCACTTTCGACCATCGCGATTACTCAGCAAGTATCCAACGCGCAGGATGGGCTGCCCTAGTATTAGACCCAGTAATTGGCGGATATCACTTCACACGAGTCTTGATGGACGGTGGCAGCAATCTAAACCTAATATATCAGGATACAATCCGCGGGATGGGGTTAGACCCAACAAAAATTCGCCATAGCAATACTACCTTTAAAGGATTAACGCCAGGCCCAGGGGCTCGTTGTACGGGCTCCCTCCTGCTACAAGTTATATTCGGCTCCCCCGATAACTTCCATCGCGAGCATTTAACCTTCCACATCGCTCCGTGCCAAAGTGGCTATCAAGCACTGCTCGGACACGAAGCTTTCGCTCGCTTTAATGCAATACCACACTACGCCTCCCTCACACTCAAGATGCCCGGTCCACGTGGCATCATTTCAGTGAACAAAAATATCAAGCGATCTCTGCGCGCCGAAGAGAGTGCGGCTGCCTTGGCAGCCGCACACTAAAGGCGCCCGGACCAGTGAAAGCATCCAATAGGTCGTCAAGACCTCAGACACAACTAATCAAGTCCGGTGCCGCTATTTATACCGGATAAATGGCCACACCCCTATTTGTCAATACAAGGGGCTCAACGCGCGCAGACAAGTGGCAATTTCTTCTCATCTTGAATTATACATGGTTTCTTTAAAAACTATCTTTTTGCATGACAACTTTTTCACCTAAATTCCTCTCTTTTACAGACGATCATCGTGCTACACCCGTCCAGGATACGGCACAACAGAGACACAGGCGCAGACGTGCAGCAGGGACCCGCTCCAAGGATTCTTTTTAGATTAAGACCCTGCGTAAACCTTTTTGACTGTCTCTTGTTGATACATATCCACCGTTGAGAAGGATGCTGACATCTTGGCATGTGGCCATGCCAGAACAATGCACGTACCTGGACACAAGGGGCTTCTTACAAAGGCCATTATTTAGGCCCGGTTTATACCACAAAGACCAAATACCTGTCAGGACCCCGACTCAATGCCACATCGATCTAGCATGTAACACCTCATATCACTTTGCGGCCTCACACACGGTATTCCCACGGGTGTCGCCTTACCTTTGCCCGGGACCGTTTGCGCCTTTTGGCACATGTATATGATAGTGTCGCTAGCATCCATATGGTAAGGAGCCCGGGCTGGCATGGCTAGTCGTAAACCCAAAGTGGCACAAACTTACAGGGACAGGCATCCATGACCCAGCATCGAACGTGTCGGTCATCAGCGAGTGAATCCAGGCTGTAGCACTGGGCTAGCAGGACTCCGGTGAACCGGGCTGTAGCGGGCTAACAGGACTCCGGTATTCATCGCGTGACATTTCCCCGAAGGGACAGACACAGGAACGAAGAAGGACACATGTCGGCCAGCCTAAGTGTTCCGGAGCAGTAGCAAGCTACCATGGCTCAGTGGAAACACTAGGAGACATTTCCCGGTAAGAGAGGCTACTAAGGATAAACAACTAGATAGCCAGATCCCACACATACCAAGCATGTCAATAACAAACACACAATATACTCGATATGTGCAAACACAACATGGCATCACAACATGACTCTACGACTCAAGTATTTATTCAATAGGCTCTGAGGAGCGAGATATTACAAACATGGGTCTCATGACCCAACACTCAGAGCATACAAATCAAAGCACAAGCGGAAGCTTAACATGTCTGAGTACAGACATCTAGGAATGAAAAAGGCTGAGAAGCCTGACTATCTACCAGATCCTGCCGAGGGCACAAGATCGTAGCTGAGGTAACAAGCTAAACGTCGAAGTCCACGTGGAACTACTAGTGAGACTGAAGTCTCTCTGCAAAAACATAAATTAAGCAACGTGAGTACAAATGTACCCAGCAAGACTTACATCAGATCTAACTACATATGCATCATTGTCAACAAAGGGGGTGGTGGAGTTTAACTGCAGCAAGCCAGCTTTGACTCGGTGGCTATCCTGAACTACGACTGCAAGTAACTCTTTTGAGGTGGCGCACACGAGTCCACATATTCACCATATCAATACACCGCTATGGATCCGCTCCCGTCTCCCTACGAGAATGCCATCCATAGCACTCACGCTTATCTTGCGTATTTTAGAGTATCCACTTTCACTTGTCTATGAACTATGCAAGGGGTCCAAGTTTCCATATCTGAGGAATCCGGCTATTCGAATAGATAATGATAACCCTGCAGGGGTGTACTTCTTCACACACGCTCTCGCCACTTACCGCCCTGTACACGTCATGTACCTCGGCAACCTTCAAGCGGAAGCCGGGCGAGGGAGTCGGCCACGACCTGACTAACCGAACAAGTCTCTAGTCCAGGTTTATCGCCTATTCGGGTTCCATCCGCAAGGAGATCCGGCCGGGGTGTTGCTCATGGCCCCAAACGATGTGTGCAGGGTTCCCAAGCCCACCTCGACGGGTGGATGTACGCTTGGTACACCGTGCCACTGTGCCTAGTCTGTCCCAAGCCCACCTGTACCGGGTGCCACTTGGTAGACTACTAACACTACCTACAAACACCAGAAACTAGTTGCAACTCTTGGACAGAGATCATGTTGATTAATAAGTCGAGAGAGTCAATTAAGGATCCCAATGTGTGGTAGTAGCTGTTCATGGATCACAAACACAGAACTCAGTTCCTGAGGACGGCTGCAATGAGACAACTCACCATGTACTCCTACATGGCCTCTCACCGCTACCTTTACCAAATCGTGTTCACACACTTAGCTCACACACAGTAGGACATGTTCACACGCCTCTGATTCATCCCCGATGAATCAGACCTGACTCAACTCTAAGCAGTAGCAGGCATGACAAACAAGCATGAATGAGTAGGCACATCAGGGCTCAAACAACTCCTACTCATGCTAGTGGGTTTCATCTATTTACTGTGGCAATGACAGGTCATGCAGAGGATAAAGGGGTTCAGCTACCGCAGCAAGTAACAAATATGTCGTTGTTGTCCTAATGCAGTAAAAGAGAGCAGGAGCGAGAGAGTGGGATTTTATCGGAATGAACAAGGGGGTTTTGCTTGCCTGGCACTTCTGAAGATAGCATTGAGTCTTCATCAGTGTCAACGATCACAACGTTGGAACAACGTCTACCGAGGGGGAACAACACCGGCAAACACAGAAGAAACACGATCAATGCAATGCACAATATGATGCATGCTATGACATGGCAATATGAATGTGTTTTGGGCTAATGCACCTAGCTATGATTTAAATGAAGTTGGTTTGAATACATGATTCAAATTCCAACTCCATATATGATTATTTAAATGCCCTTAATTTGTTTTGTCCAAAACAGAGGACAAACATTGTTTAATCATGCATGAAAATGGTACAGATGTATTCCTTAAATTTTTCTGATAATTTTTCATATATAATTTATTTAATTTGGAGTTACGGTTAATTTTCTATGATTTATTAAAGTTTTAGCTATTTTCTGGAATTTCCTGAATATTATAAAATAAACTAAATTCCAGAAAAGGAATATTGCGTCAGCATGACCTCACCCTGACGTCATCAGGTCAACAGGGCGGGTCCAGGTCAAACCTGACGTGTGGGGGCCACACGTCAGTGACACAGGAACTAATCCCGGTCAAACCCAGCGCTGGCTGGGGTTTGACCAGGGGTGGGGCCCACTGTTAGTGTCTGTAGGTTGATTAACCAGCTGGGTTAGCTCCTAATGACGGAGCCACGTCAGCTCCCGCCGGAGTTTCGCCGGCGACGACCAACGGAGCGGCGGAAACGCATCGGGTTCGCGCTACAGGGCACAGTTTAGGGTGCGGTTGGGTTCTACGGCGAGCTGGGACTCGTGCGCATCAAACGGTGGTGGTGGCCGTGCCGGTGATGGCCGGTACCGATGACGGCGAGCTCGTGAGCGGCGGCCGGAGTTCGGGTGGTGGCGGGTTTGGCGCTACGAGCGGTGGTTTGGCGCGCTGAGGGCACTAGGGAGAAGCTCTTGCTCCTCCGCATCCAAAGGAACGGGCGAGAGGCCGCGAGGTGGCCGGAGTTGAGCACGGCGTCGACCTCGGTGGCGGCCAGAGCTCGGGCGAGCTTGGGGTCGGTGTTAGGGAGCACGGCAGGAGGCGTTGTGGGTGTCTACGGGTTCATGCGATCGTGCTGAGCATGATGGTGGGCTCGGGAGCGAGCTGCGGTGGCTGTGGCCATGGCCACGCCATGGCCGGCGGCGAGAAGCTCTCGGCCGAGGTGGGGAAGCTAGCTAGGGGAGGGGAACGACGGGGATTCCAGGGGGAAAAAGAAGAGTGGCTCACGTAGGGACTAGCAGAGTCGACGACGAGGTCGGGGAAGCTCTGGACGACGCGAATTTACGGCGGCGATCTCCGGGCACCGAAGATGAAGACGACGACGCTCCGGTCGACTGGGGCCTCCTCTGGTCGCGTGCGTCGGTGTGCAGCTCCATGGGGTCGGGACGGGGCTCAGGAATGTGGAGAGGGAGCGAGGGGTGGCCGGTGGTCATGGCTACGGCGAGCGGCGCTCTCAGGTGCGTTCGGTGACGAGAGGGAGGGAGAGCAGAGGAGGAGGAGGGGGTCCAGAGAGAGTGGGGAGATCGAGGGGATGGCTCTGGGTGTCTCCGTGGCGTCGCGAGGATGTCGGGGAGGCTGCCACGGCGAAGCAGGAGGTGGAGGCCCGGCCACGGCGCGTCGACACGCCTCTGCCAGTAGGCAGAGGTTGAAGACGGCGGTGCCCCTGGTGGGCTGGGCCGCCAAGTGGACTGGCAGGGTGGGCTGGGCCAGCACAGGTGAGGCGCAGGTAAGCGACAGGTAGGCTTCTGCTCTTTTTTAATTTTTTAAATTTCTGTTCTGTTTTCTTTTTATTTAACCTTTTGCCACTGTTTTGAATTTAAACAAATTCAAACAATGCCAAAAACTCCTCTGAATATTTTTATTTTGCTAGATGGACTTTTCCAAAAGCTCATAAAATATTTCAGGGTATTTGAAATTATATTCTAATTATATGAATATAATTCAAATTCAAATAGCTAATGATTTAAATTCAAAGTCCCAAAAATAAATCCTTAAAAATGTTCAATATTTTTGGTTTGGATCAAAACCCTTGCCAAAAATATTAAACATCTAAGAAGAGCATTTTGGAACAATGAATGAGATTTTAGGGTTTTTGCCCTTCTTTTATTTAGGGTTTTGAGGCTTCTAAATTCCTCAGTTCAAGTTTCAAAAATATAGACATGATGCACACATGAAGCTAGCCTAGAGCACTACCAGCAGCTAGGGATGTGACAACTCACCCCTACTAAACAAAAATCTCGTCCCGAGATTCAAGCGTAGGGTAAGATGAAGGGGGAACGCAAACTAGTATAATCTTCACGATCCAGGGTGCACTTCATACAAGCGTTGATTCGATCACCATCTTTATCTTGAAGTCTTGCTCTGAGAAATCCTGCCAACATGACATGGAGAGAAGAAGGAGACTCTAGAAGGGTCGATCTACTCGAAGGTCGAACAACTCAGGATTAACTCACGGAATGGGACATAGCAACATCGCTCGAGCTGAGAGACGAAGCACACCTCTAGAGGAATGGAGTGGAACAGATGACGAAGGTTCACTAGGTAGACAACGATTCCACACCTAAGAAGGTGGTAAACGATTGTCAAGGTAGCGAGGAGTTGAGTTGCCATGATACCACAACGAGACACCTTAGGGATGGTGACTCGTAGATATATCCCCTTAGGTGGCAAAAAGAGTTACCTTTGATTCAAGGATCATTGATACTCTTCATACCAGCCTAAGGCAATTCACAACGATCGTTTGGCGGGGTGCAAAGGAATGGTACACCCGGACTAGAATGGATGATGTGGACTACCTTGTTAAAGGCAACGTAATGGATGAATTTGCTTATCACCGGAAATGGAAGAGACCCATGGTAGAATGGCACATTGGCGGTGCAAGCTGGGAACAAAATGCAAATGCTGGGAATGATTCTGGTAACTGGGGAAGAACCCAACAATAGAGGGTGAATTCACTGTTTGAAAAGGTCATAGAATTGCCGAGGAAACTGAGAGGAATCCCAGTTCGTGCCGATGATAACACGTAGCGCTTGTGCGTGCTCTCAAGAACTTTAGCATTTCCACAATCATCAAGGTTTTATCAACATCCGTGTCAAGGGTGCTGACAGCACAACATACTACCATGATGAATGGCGATGGACGATGCAGAAGCAAAGCAAGATAACACTTTCTCAGATTTCACCCTAGCAATGCCAAGGAAAGAAAATCTGGATGATCGACCGAGAGACATTTAGCACTCCGCTTCTAATGTTCTCCTTGATGTACTAGTGTATCCCATTCATAGATATGGTTTGATAACTAGAACATCAAGTAAAGGTCGGACTTCGGGAGCAATAGAATCCATAAGGAACAACTAGGGAGTAAATCCTACGAAATCCCTATGGGGAGGTGGCCAACTTCCTCAAACAAGATACTACAATAATAGGTCTTCCGGCTGGGTGTGCTGGCCACGACATCCACTTTACCGGTTATCGAGGGGCCAATATTATAGTTCTTGGGAAATGTTCCAACCATCATATCTGCCTGAGATTCAGATCTGGTTGGTGTCAGGATATTCCAGACTCATCGAGTCTAGGAAGAAAAATGAAAGTTTGCAACACAAATCGATGAGATGATGTTGCGAGATTCTCGGGGAATGAACTACGATAGTAAGCTCCAAAACATGAGCTGGTTCTGCTACAAACATGTGAACATGTTGTCCCAGACAAGCACGACCACATGGTAGTCTTATAATAAACACTACCGAGTTCTGGTTGGGAACCATCATCGAGGATATCAAAGTTCTTGATTAAGCCCGGGTTAGCTCTTAAAAAGAACTCCTTCTCCTAGAACAAATCAGTCAGTGGCTTGGTGTGCTACAGAATTCATATGGAACGAAGATGATCAGTCTAACATACCACAGAATACTTTGCACGTGCATGACTGACTTGGGATGATTCCAGAGGAGTAAAACAAACTTTCTCGAACCCACGGCGGCAACTTACATCAAATGCACGTGAATCAAAGAAAGTCACTCTTTCATCCAGCATATACTTCATGAACGGGGCATGAAGAAAATGCCTATAAAAGTTTCCAACACTAGGTTGATGTTCAACATGAATCATGGGGGAGACAAAATGCTGCTGATGGGCTCAACAACAACTCATCGGGATTTCCATATCACTGGACTTCCACATCATGTGAACACGGTGATAGTATTGGTCAGAACCAAAGAATATAATGGTGTATGCTCGAGGAAAAACCACGAGTAAAACAACATTACGAACATCGTTGGTACTGATTTGATTTGACGATAGCTCATACTCAAATCAAAGATTGGATAAGATAATAGGTCCAGCAACTGATCACAGGGACCAATCGATGAAGATATCATCTTTCTTCAACACACACTACACAAGAATATCCCTTTGGAACGAACTAAGTTAGGCAAGCTTTTATCTTCCAACTCTCCAAGTTGTTGTTTAGCTTAACCAACTAGCTCAGGGTATCCAACACGGATTCTTGGAGAAGGGGTGGTTTACAGGAATAAACCAACTTGATCATGAACTCAACATAGCGGTCAGGTGACAACCTGGTAATACTTCCGAGAAGATATACGGAAAATCACGAACCACCGATATGTTACTAAGCTCGAGAACAATCTCGCTTTTGAGGCAAGACGATATGATCAAATGAGTGAGGACTTGACAAGATCCTAACTCATCAATCGAAGGATGCACCGAAATAAGAACTAGCTAGCACGATCAGGCTTAGGATGATGATTTAATAACCAACACATTAAGAATGAGGATGTTGTCCATTAGCTACCAAGCAACGAGTTGCTCGGAGTATTGATTTCACACATCACGGTACACTTGTCGGCATTCCGGTTACAATAACACGGGAACCGAGGAATGAACAATGATGGCAAGAAGTATCACTACATCAAGAATTCACAAGAGCCGGTGCCATTCTCATGAAAATCCTGACATAAAGACGGTAATACTTCAGGGTAGAACAGAATCAAAAGCTGGTTGGCATTTTGATCTGCGGAGCACAATTGCTTTGACCCAATCCTAGATATGGATGAGGTACTGGAGTTTGTTTCTCCAAGTCATTCCGGAATAGAATGGCTTGACAGACCACAAGAGTAATAGGCATCGATGAACGAATGCACACATAATCTTGACTATCAACTGATAGACGAGGGTCAGAAAACAACTAAAGAGGGGCAACTCAAAGGAACATACGATTTTCCGAGTTGTGGATGCATGGTTTAGCATGTCGAACGAAATTCAACATATTTCTTCCGGATAACCCATGCAGAAAGGTAGAACTGGCAGAGCCACAACATAGTATGGAGAACCCATCGAGAGCACTCCTGTTGTGATATTTCAGTTCAACGAGGAACTTCTGCCATAAGTAGTTCATGGTATTTGGAAGAAGAAGATACCACAGACTTCAAGGACTATCGCAAAGGTTACTAATATCCTAAAGGAACTAGCAATTACTATCAACATGAAGTAAGTAGGGTGAATCTCGGGTTCAAAACCCAAGGAGTAGAATACCTACTACTAAGTGGCATCACGGGATGCTTTCGAGAATACAGGCCAGAATCATCACACTGGGAACACAAAACATGGCTAAACTACTAGATGATCCCCTGAGACACCTAGGGTCATAATAATAACTCCAACATAAAGGTCGAGGCAGTAGAGTACCTCAACTCAACAATTTGTGTGATTAACCTGGCCTAGAAAGACATTGAAACCAGAGGAAAAGGATTTTGCAAATGCATCAGACTCTTTGGAAACCTGGGATGACTCGGATAGCATAACGGCTGTAAATGCTCAGAAAGATTTGAGACATTCACAAAAATGGTGGCATGACCACTCAGAAGCGCAATATCAAGGTTTCGAGATCAACAATTAACATACGGAAGTAGTAGGAACTGAACTCAAGCTTAAATCCAACAATCTTATAATTCTACGGATTAGTAACACGTGATCCTGATAGAAAGAACAGAAAGCCTAGTTTCTTAACCCCGTAGGAAAGATAAGATGACTCGGATCAGAAGGCATAAGGTATAAGGAGTAGAAAGAGCCTTACGTTCCCATCCCACAATCAATTCCCTTATATAACTAAAGAATTTCTAGACTCAACTTCGACCAGTTTGGCTTGGTAATCCTACAGGCAGTCAAGCTCTGATACCAACGCTGTCAGGACCCTGACTCAATGCCACATCGATCTAGCATGTAACACCTCATATCACTTTGCGGCCTCACGCACGGTATTCCCACGGGTGTCGCCTTACCTTTGCCCGGGACCGTTTGCGCCTTTTGGCACACATATATGATAGTGTCGCTAGCATCCATATGGTAAGGAGCCCGGGCTGACATGGCTAGTCGTAAACCCAAAGTGGCACAAACTTACAGGGACAGGCATCCATGACCCAGCATCGAACGTGTCGGTCATCAGCGAGTGAATCCAGGCTGTAGCACTGGGCTAGCAGGACTTCGGTGAACCGGGCTGTAGCGGGCTAACAGGACTCCGGTATTCATCGCGTGACATTTCCCCGAAGGGACAGACACAGGAATGAAGAAGGACACATGCCGGCCAGCCTAAGTGTTCCGGAGCAGTAGCAAGCTACCATGGCTCAGTGGAAACACTAGGAGACATTTCCCGGTAAGAGAGGCTACTAAGGATAAACAACTAGATAGCCAGATCCCACACATACCAAGCATTTCAATAACATACACACAATATGCTCGATATGTGCAAACACAACATGGCATCACAACATGACTCTACGACTCAAGTATTTATTCAATAGGCTCCGAGGAGCGAGATATTACAAACATGGGTCTCATGACCCAACACTCAGAGCATACAAATCAAAGCACAAGCGGAAGCTTAACATGTCTGAGTACAGACATCTAGGAATGAAAAAGGCTGAGAAGACTGACTATCTACCAGATCCTGCCGAGGGCACAAGATCGTAGCTGAGGTAACAAGCTAAACGTCGAAGTCCACGTGGAACTACTAGTGAGACTGAAGTCTCTCTGCAAAAACATAAATTAAGCAACGTGAGTACAAATGTACCCAGCAAGACTTACATCAGATCTAACTACATATGCATCATTGTCAACAAAGGGGGTGGTGGAGTTTAACTGCAGCAAGCCAGCTTTGACTCGGTGGCTATCCTGAACTACGACTGCAAGTAACTCTTTTGAGGTGGCGCACACGAGTCCACATATTCACCATATCAATACACCGCTATGGATCCGCTCCCGTCTCCCTACGAGAACGCCATCCATAGCACTCACGCTTATCTTGCGTATTTTAGAGTATCCACTTTCACTTGTCTATGAACTATGCAAGGGGTCCAAGTTTCCATATCCGAGGAATCCGACTATTCGAATAGATAATGATAACCCTGCAGGGGTGTACTTATTCACACACGCTCTCGCCACTTACCGCCCTGTACACGTCATGTACCTCGGCAACCTTCAAGCGGAAGCCGGGCGAGGGAGTCGGCCACGACCTGACTAACCGAACAAGTCTCTAGTCCAGGTTTATCGCCTATTCGGGTTCCATCCGCAAGGAGATCCGGCCGGGGTGTCGCTCACGGCCCCAAACGATGTGTGCAGGGTTCCCAAGCCCACCTCGACGGGTGGATGTACGCTTGGTACACCGTGCCACTGTGCCTAGTCTGTCCGAAGCCCACCTGTACCGGGTGCCACTTGGTAGACTACTAACACTACCTACAAACACCAGAAACTAGTTGCAACTCCTGGACAGAGATCATGTTGATTAATAAGTCGAGAGAGTCAATTAAGGATCCCAATGTGTGGTAGTAGTTGTTCATGGATCACAAACACAGAACTCAGTTCCTGAGGACGGCTGCAATGAGACAACCCACCATGTACTCCTACATGGCCTCTCACCGCTACCTTTACCAAATCGTGTTCACACACTTAGCTCACACACAGTAGGACATGTTCACACGCCTCTGATTCATCCCCGATGAATCAGACCTGACTCAACTCTAAGCAGTAGCAGGCATGACAAACAAGCATGAATGAGTAGGCACATCAGGGCTCAAACAACTCCTACTCATGCTAGTGGGTTTCATCTATTTACTGTGGCAATGACAGGTCATGCAGAGGATAAAGGGGTTCAGCTACCGCAGCAAGTAACAAATATGTCGTTGTTGTCCTAATGCAGTAAAAGAGAGCAGGAGCGAGAGAGTGGGATTTTATCGAAATGAACAAGGAGGTTTTGCTTGCCTGGCACTTCTGAAGATAGCATTGAGTCTTCATCAGTGTCAACGATCACAACGTCGGAACAACGTCTACCGAGGGGGAACAACACCGGCAAACACAGAAGAAACACGATCAATGCAATGCACAATATGATGCATGCTATGACATGGCAATATGAATGTGTTTTGGGCTAATGCACCTAGCTATGATTTAAATGAAGTTGGTTTGAATACATGATTCAAATTCCAACTCCATATATGATTATTTAAATGCCCTTAATTTGTTTTGTCCAAAACAGAGGACAAACATTGTTTAATCATGCATGAAAATGGTACAGATGGATTCCTTGAATTTTTCTGATAATTTTTCATATATAATTTATTTAATTTGGAGTTACGGTTAATTTTCTATGATTTATTGAAGTTTTAGCTATTTTCTGGAATTTCCTGAATATTATAAAATAAACTAAATTCCAGAAAAGGAATATTGCGTCAGCATGACCTCACCCTGACGTCATCAGGTCAATAGGGCGGGTCCAGGTCAAACCTGACGTGTGGGGGCCACACGTCAGTGACACAGGAACTAATCCCGGTCAAATCCAGCGCTGGCTGGGGTTTGACCAGGGATGGGGCCCACTGTCAGTGTCTGTAGGTTGATTAACCAGCTGGGTTAGCTCCTAATGATGGAGCCACGTCAGCTCCCGCCGGAGTTTCGCCGGCGACGACCAACGGAGCGGCGGAAACGCATCGGGTTCGCGCTACAGGGCACAGTTTAGGGTGCGGTTGGGTTCTACGGCGAGCTGGGACTCGTGCGCATCGAACGGTGGTGGTGGCCGTGCCGGTGATGGCCGGTACCGACGACCGCGAGCTCGTGAGCGGCGGCCGGAGTTCGGGTGGTGGCGGGTTTGGCGCTACGAGCGGTGGTTTGGCGCGCTGAGGGCACTAGGGAGAAGCTCTTGCTCCTCCGCATCCAAAGGAACGGGCGGGAGGCCGCGAGGTGGCCGGAGTTGAGCACGGCGTCGACCTCGGCGGCGGCCGGAGCTTGGGCGAGCTCGGGGTCGGTGTTAGGGAGCACAGCAGGAGGCGTTGTGGGTGTCTACGGGTTCATGCGATCGTGCTGAGCACGATGCTGGGCTCGGGAGCGAGCTGCGATGGCTGTGGCCACGGCCACGCCATGGCCGGCGGCGAGAAGCTCTCGGCCGAGGTGGGGAAGCTAGCTAGGGGAGGGGAACGACGGGGATTCCAGGGGGAAAAAGAAGAGTGGCTCACGTAGGGACTAGCAGAGTCGACGACGAGGTCGGGGAAGCTCTGGACGACGCGAATTTACGGCGGCGATCTCCGGGCACCGGAGATGAAGACGACGACGCTCCGGTCGACTGGGGCCTCCTCTGGTCGCGTGCGTCGGTGTGCAGCTCCATGGGGTCGGGACGGGGCTCAGGAATGTGGAGAGGGAGCGAGGGGTGGCCGGTGGTCATGGCTACGGCGAGCGGCGCTCTCAGGTGCGTTCGGTGACGAGAGGGAGGGAGAGCAGAGGAGGAGGAGGGGGTCCAGAGAGAGTGGGGAGATCGAGGGGATGGCTCTGGGTGTCTCCGTGGCGTCGCGAGGATGTCGGGGAGGCTGCCACGGCGAAGCAGGAGGTGGAGGCCCGACCACGGCGCGTCGACACGCCTCTGCCAGTAGGCAGAGGTTGAAGACGGCGGTGCCCCTGGTGGGCTGGGCCGCCAAGTGGACTGGCAGGGTGGGCTGGGCCAGCACAGGTGAGGCGCAGGTAAGCGACAGGTAGGCTTCTGCTCTTTTTTAATTTTTTAAATTTCTGTTCTGTTTTTTTTATTTAACCTTTTGCCACTGTTTTGAATTTAAACAAATTCAAACAATGCCAAAAACTCCTCTGAATATTTTTATTTTGCTAGATGGACTTTTCCAAAAGCTCATAAAATATTTCAGGGTATTTGAAATTATATTCTAATTATATGAATATAATTCAAATTCAAATAGCTAATGATTTAAATTCAAAGTCCCAAAAATAAATCCTTAAAAATGTTCAATATTTTTGGTTTGGATCAAAACCCTTGCCAAAAATATTAAACATCTAAGAAGAGCATTTTGGAACAATGAATGAGATTTTAGGGTTTTTGCCCTTCTTTTCTTTAGGGTTTTGAGGCTTCTAAATTCATCAGTTCAAGTTTCAAAAATATAGACATGATGCACACATGAAGCTAGCCTAGAGCACTACCAGCAGCTAGGGATGTGACAATACCTTAGGGAGTTTTCGGCGTCGCGAGTTTGGCCCTATATGCATCAGCTCCAAATCATTGTCTTTGGTCAAATGTTGGGTTTGCCCGGCTCTTGTGTTTTGGTGCCTTACGTTCCGCTTTACCGGCTAAGGTAGCCCCAGGAGAACTACTGCGATTGTGCCCTGGTTCATCCGGACGAGCACCTCAGTAGAGAAAGCCGAAAACTGACTGTCATGATATAACATGAGACTGGTCAACCACTCGATGACCTGTTGGAATGTTAGAATTCCTCCACCTTAATGAAGGGCCGTTTTCCGACCAGGCATGTACGCACCCCGGGATTGGAAGAGTGCAGAGCCACCAGGGGCTATCTAGTAGCCCCACTGTCAAACTCCTATGGCTAAGTGAAAGTGCTAAAGCATTATAGTCCGGTTGCCTCGCTCGCTCCGCTATCACCTCCTTAATAGGACCAAGACGTTGGGTTAAGTGTGAACGTGTGTTTTTTGCGAGCACCTCCGCATTATATGCGTGGGGGTTGAAGCCGACGGCTGCAATCTTTCAGGTTATACACATGTATACATAAACGGCCGCCTAGGAAGCATCATATTACTTTCAGGCAAAAGTATAAAAATAGCCTCACAAAAATTTATAAAAGCATTTCGCTTACAATGAGATTACATATCACTCAAACATAATATTTTTTGAGCACTGGGTCTCTATCAAATGAGCACCCTCAAGAACTTCTTCAAAGTAGTGCTCAGCAGCCATTCGACCTATGGCCGAATCCCGCACTGCAACAGTGGTAGCATCCATCTCCGCCCAGTATGCTTTAACACGGGCAAAGGCCATCCGTGAGCCCTCTATGCACGCCGACCTGTTCATCACATTAATGCGCGGCACCACGTCAAGGAACTGCTGCACCAAGCTGAAATAGCTGTTCGGTTTTGGCCTTTCCGGCCATAGCTGACCCACAACAGACCTCATGGCGAGTCCGGACAACCTATTCAGTTCGGCCCATTCGGCTAATTGGTCAGTCAATGAAAGCGGACGCTCGGGAGAATGGAATTGTGTCCAAAATAGCTGGTCCACTTCACGGTCCGTCTGACCTTGGAAGTACTTGGCCGCATCGGCAGCGCTCGTATACACATCCTCCGAACTCCACAGCCGATCCAGAGAGGCATACCATGGATCTCCGAACTTCCTCCGCAACATAAAGGATTTCCCAGCTACAATATCCCCGACTTCCCGCAGCTCCTCCTTCTTTGCCCTCATAGCAGAGCGGATGTCTTTTCTCGTCGCATCATCCTTCTCAAGGTCCGATGCCTTCACTAGGTTTTCCTTTTCAAGAACCCGGCAACAGTCGGCGGTGGCTTTTAATTCTATGGCCATCTTGGCCATCTTATCTCGGCTCGCCATGCGCGGCCTTCTTGGCTTTCCACTCTTCGGCCGCCTTCAAAGCAGCCGCATTACCAAACCTTGCTTGTTCCTTGGCTCGGGCAAGTTCTGCCCGCAAGGCTTCAACAGTGGCAGCTCCATCTGCAGTCACAACATATTAAAGATACTGGCATCATGCTGCTCTTACTATGTGGCATTTACCAGATAATGACACTTACCTTGTGCCTCGTCAAGCCTTTTGTTAACAAGCTCGATGTCGGCGTCTGCCGCATCCAACTGCCGTTTTAAATGGGCAAACTCGCTAGTCCGGCTAGCCAACGGAGCTTCCATCACCTGCACATAGAGGCAGTATGGTTATTACCTGGGAATATGATCCTCTATTCGTCGTCGTTTCGGACGACAACCAGAGTCTCAGGGGCTACTATCTACACAGGGCACACCTAGCATGTGCAGGACTATCATACATTATTTTACGTACCTCAAAGCTTGTCAGTAGACTCATAAAAGCTTCATGCAATCCTCTTTCAGCGGACGTGATTCTCTCCATCACCGTATTCATCAGCACACGATGTTCATCTGAGATGGCCGCTCGCCCCACCAACTCCCTCAGAACATCCGATCGCACACCAGACGGTGCCGGACTCTTTTGTCCGCTCTCTTTGGGAGCCGGACACTGGGAGCTTCGGGGGTCAATGGGATTATCTTCTGGCCTCACTGGACTCAGAGAGGCCCTCCGCGACGACACTTCGGGTGGCCCGCTTCCAGAGCTGAGGAGTCCGGAGGAGGCGTTTCGCTCTCCATCATCTCTGGAAGAAGATCCCCCAAAGACGAGCTCATTTGAGAGGGGCTAAGGCCCGAACTGCAAAGATATATGCAGTGGTTATTTTCTCAGAAGAAAAAGATGGCATACCTGTACTATTAAAGTATTTCGGGTCACTTACGACTCGCTGGAGAATTGATCCCCCCGCGGACTTTGTGCGGCAAAAGCACCCCCCAAGGTAGGACCCTCTGTGGGAGACTTCTTCTCCTGTTTGGAAGCTTCGGCTCCCGAATCCCCGGGCGCAGTCCTTTTCCTCCTCCGGTCGTCTTCCTTCATGGAGATGCTCGCTCCCTCGGGTAGCATGGGCATCGTTGGGGGCCCGCGTCCGCCCGTATTATCCTCCCCGGTATCTTCCTTCAAGGGCTCCGGGCAAGGTGCGACCTGGAGCATCTTTTCCAATACCAGATTGTCCAAACCTCAGGGAGGGGGGTCGAACACCGAATCAACTTCGCCTTTTAGCCAGTCCTGGTCAAAAAGCGAACTCTCAGAAATAACTTTGTAACAAATGAGAGATAGTATGTTCGGCCGGAAGATTCCTTACCTGTTCGGCGGCGCGGTTATTGCTTAGGCCCACGTCCTCGGGGATTTCCGGACACTCTACCTGAGGTCCAAAGAATGACTTGTACATCTCCTCGTGCGTCAGGCCGAGGAAATTTTGAATGGCATAACTTGTAAGGCTGGACTTGATGAACTAGCATAACTTGTATTACCGCAACCAAACTAAAATCTCCATTGAAGAAATCTCGAATGCGGCTTTGTAGTATGGGCACGTCCTTGGCTGGACCCCAGCTCAGACCTCTGCTGATCCATGACATCAGTTGTGGTGGAGGGCCCGAGCGGAAAACAGGGGTGGCCGCCCACTTGGCACTTTTAGGAGCTGTGATGTAGAACCACTCCTGTTGCCACAATTCAGACATCTCTGGAATGGAACCTTTGGGCCATGGAGCTCCCGTCATCTTGCATATTGAGGCACCTCCACACGCTGCATGTTGCCCCTCGATCATCTTCGGCTTTACTTCAAAGGTCTTGAGCCACAGGCCAAAGTAAGGGGTAACCCGGAGGAAGGCCTCACACACGACAATAAATGTCGTGATATGAAGAAAGGAGTCCGGAGCTAGATCATGGAAATCTAGCCTGTAATAAAACATCAAACCCCTGACGAAAGGATCCAGAGCAAGGCCTAGACCTCGGAGGAAGTGGGAGACGAACACGACGTTCTCATTGGGTTCGGGGGAGGGGACGGCCTGCCCTCGGGCAGGCAGCCGATCCAAAACCTCGGCGGTCAGATATCTGGCCTCCCTCAACTTTTTGATGTCTTCTTCCGTGACGGAGGAAGGCACCCATCAGCCTTGAAGGCTAGATCCGGACATGATTGAAGGTTCAGAGCACCTGACCTGAACTTTGGGTGTTTGAGCTTGAGGTGGGGGAAGGATTCGATTGGGCACGAGAGGGAAAAAATAAAAGCCGTGTCCCTTTATAAAGAGGGTGAATATCAAGCGTCCTCTCCGTGGCCGTTTGGACTTGCCTATAGTCTAGGAGTCCTAGAAGCGGTTGGGTTACCCACGCCCGTATTGATGAGAATCCCGGAATAAGGGGATACGATCTCTGCTTCGACAAGACGTGCCAAGGAAACCGCCTCGCATGACACGCTGAGGTGGGACAATAAAACGATTCGAATAAAGGCTTGGCCATGGTGCGTCACACTACGGAATACGTCAGCAGATTAGATTTGTGTAAATATTATTCTCTCTACGGCAATATGTGGAAACTTATTTTGCAGAGCCGGACACTATCTTTGTGTTCAAAATCTTCTATGAAGTACTTGGAGGAGGAACCCGCCTTGCAATGCCGAAGACAATCTGCGTGCCGGACTCATCGTCATTGAAGCCTGGTTCAGGGGCTACTGAGGGAGTCCTGGATTAGGGGGTGTCCGGATGGCCGGACTATACCTTCAGCCTGACTCCTGGACTATGAAGATACAAGATTGAAGACTTCATCCCATGTCCGGAAGGGACTTTCCTTGGCGTGGAAGGCAAGCTTGGCGATACGGATATGTAGATCTCCTACCATTGTAACCGACTTTGTGTAACCCTAACCCTCTCCGGTGTCTATATAAACCGGAGGGCTTTAGTCCGTAGGACAACATATAGAACAACAATCATACCATAGGCTAGCTTCTAGGGTTTAGCCTCTCCGATCTCGTGGTAGATCTACTCTTGTACTACCCATACCATCAATATTAATCAAGCAGGACGTAGGGTTTTATCTCCATCAAGAGGGCCCGAACCTGGGTAAAACTTCGTGTCCCTTGCCTCCTGTTACCATCCGGCCTAGACGCACAGTCCGGGCCCCCCTACCCGAGATCCGCCGGTTTTGACACCGACACACACCTTCTCCCTTCCACGAGTATTCATCAGAGCGTATCCGACAGAGGTCCATCCTATCATGGACGGCCGCCGCAGCTCCTCCTCTCGCCCTTCCAGCCCTCAGCCTGGAGATTGGAAGAGGTGCTCCATCCTGCACAGCGAGCTAGTGAAGCTCCAGACCAAGGGATTTCTCCCCCGGCCTATATGGTCCCGGTTTGAGCCGGACTTGCCACCTATAATGGCGGAGAGCAGGCGGAGAGCGCCCCCAATCCCTCCAAAGGAGAGCGGGTATGCCTTGCCCCTTACTTAATAATAGGGCTCGGATTTCCAATTCACCCGTTTCTCCGGGGGCCTCTGGAGTTCTATGGCCTCCAGCTACACAACCTCATGCCCGCCTCCATATTGCATATCGCGGGCTTCGTAGCCCTTTGCGAGCTGTTTTTGGGCCGCGAGGCTCATTTTGCATTGTGGAAAAGGCTATTCTGCCTTGTGCCCCACTCTAAGGAGGGGTCAATATATCAAGTGGGTGGAGCCGAAGTATGGCGCATCGCTGGGACCGGATATCTATCCGGAACCCCAAAGAAGGCGTCCGGAGACTGGCCTTTGAAATGGTTTTATATAGAGGACGTCCCGCTGCCAGATCCTGTCCGGATCAGCCTCCCTAAGTTCGACAGTGCTCCCCTAAAGAAGCGCCTAAGCTGGCGTCCACGGAGCCCTCAGAGGGAGAGTGACAGGGACGTTATTTACCTGATGGGTCGGATAAGATTGTTAGCTCATTCTGAATTGACCGGATCATGGCCGCACGCATCATGCGAGGGGTGCAGCCGCTTCAGTATAGAGGCCGCCCCATGTGGGACTTCAACAGGGAGGACGACGCCACCCGCTACGGCCGTAAGGGGCCGGATTCGGCTGCCGCTCTAATAAAGACCTTGTCCGCTTTGTACAAGGGAGAAGAGGAGGAATTTCTCCGCGTCAACCCACGGGGTGGATTTTCTATGTACAATCCCCCAAGTTGGGTAAGTGGACACTTTTACTTTCCCATCCGTTTTATATCCCCATTGTTAAATTTTCAGTCTAACGACTTCAATGCAGGAACTGCACCAGGCTGTTAAAGAAATAAACAGCCCTCCTCCACAACCCGAGGATCCGGGACGGTCCCTCGACCCGGCCTCTCAAGAAGATCCGGACTTATCTGTGGAGCTGATTGATGGAGTGTTTCATCAATTGAGCAAGGACAACGCCTTGGTGGCCATTACGGCCGATTATCCAGGGCTACTCCCAGCCTCACAGGTAACTGAGACCGGAGTCCCAGCACTTTGAAAAGGGATTTGTCCTCGCGTGTTTTCGATTGCCGTATGACAACCGTGTTTTGCAGGGGAGGTCCTTGAGACGGGAGGCCGAGCCTGCGGCGACTAGCCAACGAGGGGCGGCAAGGCCCCGCGAGCTGAAAAGAAGTGCGGTCCGGACTGAAGCACCGGCGCAAAGGTATAGCACGCCGCCTTATTCCCAGGTGTTATTCCTTCGAGGCATATTAACGCTCATGCTCTCTTCAGGACGAAGAGACCTCGCCGGACTATATCCGGAGAGGCTGCCAATCGCGCCTCCACCAGCCAGGCTCCAAAGCATGGTCCGGAAGCGGAGGCGAACACGAGGCGTGCACCGGACGCTCCTCCGACGGAGGATGCGGATAGGCTGTCTGCCACCAATTCCGAGGTGGAGAGTGCCATGAACCACAGGCGTCGCCGGACAGTTCTTCGCGAAGCTTGTTTCTCCCAAGAGGCATTGGATGCCTTCAATTCGGGAGACGCGTACCTCCGTGCCGCTCAAATTTTGGTAATTATAGATATATACCAGTAGCCCCCGAGACTTGAAACAGTTAGAATAACTGTTTTAAGGATCATTTGTTATGCAGGTTCTTACAGAAAAGAATACCCTACTGTCCCAGGAGCTGGAAGAGTGCAAAGCCCAACTTGAGGCCGCGCTAGCCGCAGCAGGGGAGCCCAAGGAGACCCTCTCTGGTAATATACGCTTCGAAAGATAAGTATTTTGCAAAGTGCGGCGTGGGTGCAAATCTGACAAATGAAATTGCAGATGGTGCCGGATTAAATCCGGAAGTGCAACAACTCCGACGCCAGCTAAAGGCTGGTGAGAGCGTGCTGACAAAGGTGAGGCGGGAGAAGAACGATCTCCAAGATGCCAACACCAAGCCGGGCGTTGAACTGAAGGACGTTCGTGCCCAACTGTCGGACTCTGTGAAGGAGAATCAACGGCTTCGACGCGGCATATATAGTAAGTGCTTAAACGAACTTTAAAAAAAAAGAGTTCGACGAGGAAGTCGACTAACAGAGTAATGTCTGTAGGTATGCTAACAGGTCGTCCTGCAGAGGAAATGCCCGGTTCTACGGGTGACCTTCTTCCCGAGCTCTCACAACTGCACGAGCGAGTTCGGCAGGTGATGCAAGGCGTCGCCCAGGCCTTGTGGCCATCCATCTCCATGCATGAAGGCCTTGGAGAGCTTGTAGAGAAGCTGACGGGAGCGCGGCGGCGCTTCCGATTGTGGAAGATGTCGGCCTGCCGTCAAGGCGCCAGGGAGGCCTGGGCCATGGTGAAGACGCGGTACACGAAGGCTGACCCAAACCACATGGCCGAGGTCGGACCCGTAGGGCCCGATGGGAAGGAGATCCCTGTGAGCTTAGTATATGGCCAAGTAGAGTTGGCCGCAAAGTATTCCCAACAGGACTGCAAACTAGACAACCTGTTAGATGGTATTGAAGAGGAATACAATCAGTCAGATTGACTATGTAATTTTAATTGACATGTGTAATGCCTTCTAGCCGGATTGTAGATCGTTTGTCATGGCCGACCTTTTCGCTTCAACCTCGGGACCTGACGGTCCGGAGTGTGTCCGAATACCCTCGTGGTTATATAAGAACCGGGGTATGCATGGAGACCAGGCGTATGGGTTATTAGTGCTTGAACGGACAAGTGGCCAACTAGTTATGTTATATTACATGGTTAGTAAGAAACATCTTCCAGGGAGAATAGTTCTGTTAGGGGTTCCTTTCCCTGGGAGGCATGCCCTAAAGTGCATGTCCATTCTGCGAAAAGAGACGCAGGAAAAACATCTGGGGGCGTATAGATAAATAAGTGAAAGAAAAGATCATCTTTAGTTCACCGACCGAATATTCCATTAAGAACGCTAGCTTTCGGCTTCACCCAGTCTGAGGTACACATCCGGCTGACCCGGTAGTAACAATCATAGAGGTGCTCCCTTTACCACCTAGCCGAACAATCGGGAACGTAGGGGTAAGCACAGGAGCCAGGCAACCCATCTTGGCCAAAACTTAAGTCATATCGATGCATATAATGGTGAATAAAAGGTACATGCGGAAGTGTGACACATGTGTTGGGCATGAAGCCCGTATAAATAAGCTTCTGCTTAAAGAAGCCCCCAGGTTTAATGAGCGCGGATAGCGCGTCACTTTATGAGCCTTTGAAGGCTATAAGAGAAAGAGAGGAGAAGGAGAGAAATGTAAGACAGAAAGTATATAAAAAATGGACAGAGGAAGGAGACGAACACAGAGTCCGGCGCTAGGCATAGAATCTTCGTAGACGGGCTGCGTTCCATGGGTTCGGCTCGAGTCGGTTATCTGATGCATCTCGCAGGCGGTACGCTCCACCAGTTAGGACTTGGTCGATTATGAAGGGACCTTCCCACTTGGGCTTGAGTTTGTCCTTTTTCTTCTCTGGCAGGCGTAGAACTAATTCGCCAACGTTGTAATTTTTGGCCCATACTTCTCTGCTTTGGTATCTTCGAGCCTGCTGTTGATAGAATGCGGAACAGGCTTTTGCCACGTCACGCTCTTCCTCCAAGGCGTCCAAATTATCCTGCCGATCGAGCTCGGCTTGTCTTTCTTCGTACATGCGCACTCGAGGTGAGTCATGAATTATGTCGCAGGGCAAAACTGCCTCTGCGCCGTACACCATGAAGAATGGTGTGTATCCGGTGGTGCGATTCGGCGTGGTCCACAGCCACCAGAGTATGGAGTCGAGATCCTCTACCCAGTGCGTATTACATTCCTTAAGGGACCACACTAATCTGGGTTTGATGCCGCTCATGATAAGACCATTTGCACGTTCGACCTGGACGTTGGTTTGTGGGTGATAGACGGAAGCATAATCGAGCTTGATGCCCATGTTTTTGCACCAGAGTTTTACCTCATCGGTCATAAAGTTCGTGCCGTTATCAGTGATGATGCTGTGGAGGACGCCGTAACGGTGTACAACCCCGGATATAAAGTCTATCACCGGTCCGGATTCGGTTGTCTTAACAGGCTTGGCTTCTATCCATTTGGTGAACTTATCCACCATGACCAGTACGTTTTTTTTCTTGTGGGTTCCGCCTTTAAGGGGTCCAACCATGTCAAGCCCCCAGACCGCGAAGGGCCAAGTGATGGGGATAGTTTGGAGGGAGGTGGGTGGCATATGACTTTGGTTTGCAAAAAGCTGGCAACCGACGCATCGTTGGACTAAGTCCTGGGTGTCTGCCCGGGCCGTCGGCCAATAAAAGCCTGTACGGAAGGCCTTGCTTACAAGGGACCGAGCTGCAGCGTGATGTCCGCCGAGTCCGGCATGAATTTCAGCCAGGAGGTTCCTCCCTTCCTCTTCGGAGATGCACCTTTGAAGGACTCCGGTAGTGCTTTAGATCGCCGCACTATGCAGCGTGCCTCATTTTGGTCCTCAGGGAGTTCCTTCCTGGTAAGGTAGGCGAGGAATGGTTCTGTCCACGGGGCGATGACGGTCATTATTACGTGGGATGAAGGTGTTATTTCATTAGCAGAGCCTCCAATTGTGTCAGAGTGTTCGGTGTCGGGCAGTGCGGTTGGGTCCGGGCTGCTATTGCCAGGTTCCCCTTCCCATACTACGGACGGCTTGAATAGCCTTTCCAAGAAGATGTTGGGGGGGGACTACATCGCGTTTTGCGCCGATGCGTGCCAGGACATCTGCCGCCTGATTATTTTCCCGGGCTATATGGTGAAATTCGAGCCCTTCGAACCAAGCTGACATTTTTAGGACGGCGTTGCAATAAGCTGCCATTTTTGGATCTTTGGCATCAAAGTCTCCGTTTATTTGGGATATTGCGAGGTTCGAGTCCCCGCGCACCTCTAAGCGTTGAATGCCCATGGATACTACCATCCGAAGACCATGTAAAAGGGCCTCATATTCGGCTGCGTTGTTGGAGTCTGTGTACATTATCTGGAGTACATATTGAACTGTGTCTCCTGTGGGGGACGTCAAAACGACGCCAGCCCCTAGACCGGCCAACATTTTGGAGCCGTCGAAGTGCATGACCCAGTTTGAATATGTGCCGTACTCTTTAGGGAGTTCGACCTCCGTCCATTCTACGACGAAGTCGGCCAAAACTTGCGACTTGATAGCTCGTCGTGGCTTGTAAGTTATGTGAAACGGGAGGAGCTCAATGGCCCATTTTGCAATCCGGCCCGTTGTGTCGCGGTTGTTTATAATATCGTTAAGTGGCACTTCCGAGGCTACTGTTATTGAACACTCTTGAAAGTAGTGTCGCAGCTTCCGGGATGCCATAAATACCGCATACGCAATCTTTTGATAATGCGGGTACCATGACTTGCACGGAGTAAGGACAGTGGACACATAATAGACCGGCTTTTGAAGGGGGAATTTGTGTCCGTCCGTTTCTCGTTCGACGACGAGCACTGTGCTTACGACCTGATGGGTTGCTGCAATGTATAATAGCATTGGTTCGCCAATGTTTGGCACGGCCAGGACTGGGTTTGTTGCCAAGATGGCTTTTATTTCGTCGAGTCCGGCTGTGGCTGCATCCGTCCACTCAAAGTGTTCGGTGCGCCGAAGGAGGCGGTAAAGGGGTAGGGCCTTTTCTCCTAAGCGGGAGATAAAGCGGCTTAGATCTGCCACACATCTAGTTAATTTTTGTATTTGTTTGAGGTCCTTCGGGATATCCAATTGTGACAGAGCTTGGATCTTGGCTGGATTTGCTTCAATTCCTCTACTGGATACAATGAAGCCCAAGAGCTTTCCTGCTGGAACACCAAAAACGCATTTTTCTGGGTTGAGCTTGATGTCGTATGTTCGGAGGTTATCGAATGTTAGCCTCAAGTCGTCTACTAGAGATTCGACATGTCTTGTTTTAACGACCACATCATCTATGTATGCCTCCACTGTTTTGCCAATCTGGTTTGCCAGACATGTCTGAATCATGCGCTGATATGTTGCGCCGACATTTTTGATCCCGAAGGGCATTGTGTTGAAGCAGAATGGGCCGTATGGTGTGATGAGTGCCATTGCGGCTTGGTCTGACTCTGCCATCTTTATTTGATGGTAGCCGGAGTATGGTCGAGGAAACACAACGAATCGTGTCCTGCGGTAGCATCGATAATTTGATCGATGCGGGGGAGAGGGAAAGGATCCTTTGAGCAAGCCTTGTTAAGGTCTTTGAAATCAACGCACAAGCGCCAGGATTTTTCCTTCTTTGGTACCATCACCAGGTTTGCTAGCCAGTCTAGATGTTTTATATCTTTGATGAATCCGGCCTCCAATAGCTTGGCTAGCTCCTCTCCCATGGCCTGTCTCTTAGGTTCGGAAAAACGCCGAAGAGCATGTTTGACTGTCTTGAATCCTTTTAGGATATTTAAGCTGTGTTCGGCCAGCCTGTGTGGGATTCCTGGCATGTCTGAAGGGTGCCAGGCGAAAATGTCCCAGTTCTCTCGTAGGAACTCTCGCAGTGCGGCGTCTATATCAGGGTTTAACTGTGCCCCGATGGAAGCTGTTTTATTGGGGTCCATTGGATGGACCTGGAATTTGACTATTTCGTCCGCCGGTTTAAAGGAGGTGGACTTGGATCTTTTATCGAGTATCACATCGTCCCTATTCACCATGGAGCGCAGCGCAGTCAGTTCCTCAACCGCTAGGGCTTCGGATAGCGCCTCGAGGGCCAGTGCGGCTGTCTTGTTTTCGGCGCGGAGTGCTATGTCCGGATCACTAAGGAGAGTGATGATTCCGTTAGGCCCGGGCATCTTGAGCTTCATGTACCCGTAATGGGGTATTGCTTGGAAGACTGTAAATGCTTCCCGCCCTAGCAGAGCGTGATATCCGCTACTGAATGGGGCCGCCTAGAACATGACCTCTTCGGACCTGTAATTATCCGGCATGCCGAACACCACATCTAGTGTGATTTTTCCTGTACAACGCGCTTCCCGACTAGGGATTATTCCTCTAAAGGTTGTGCTGCTTCGCTCAATGCGGTTCCAGTCTATTTCCATTTTTGAAGGGTTTCCTCATAAATGAGGTTCAATCCACTGCCGCCATCCATGAGTACCTTAGTAAGACGAAAGTCGTCCACTATTGGACTGAGGACCAATGCGGCTGGTGCTCGGGCTGTTCGGAATTTAGGTTCGTCACTGGCGTTAAAAGTAATAGTCGTGTCACTCCATGGGTTTATTGTTACTACTTGGTAGACTTCGGCAAGGCCGCGGAGTGTTCTTTTTCGCATATTATTTGATGCGAAAGTCTCGAAGACTGTAAATACCGTACTGGTTTCTCTGGGGTGGCTTTCTGTGGCTTCTGGAATTAAAAGATCTTCGCCAATTTTTGCCACCTGCCGGAGTATCCAACATGCTCTAAGGCTGTGAGTTGGTGTGGCGCCCTCTGCACTGTGAATTTTACAGGGTCCATCAAGCCATCCTTCCAGTACGGTTCCGTGCCCTATAGAGGGCTTTTGCTTTTTGGTATTGAACCCGGGTGTCTGACGATGATGCACCCTTTTATTTCGGACCGGGTTTGTATTCAAGGCCGGATTGTCCCAAAATTTTGTTTCGGTTTTCCAGGCGCTTTCCATCGCACAGTACTTTCTTACTATGGACGCCAAGTCAGCAAAGCGTGTAATATCACGATGACTTATGGCGTTGAGGATTCCCTTGTCCGTGCAATTATTGCAGAAGATTGAGATTGCGTCTTCCTCACGACAGTCCCTTAGCCCATTCTTAACTAAGAGAATCTGGCCCAGTAATGATGTACTGTTTCATCGGGTTCTTGCCTGATTTTGGATAGATCGCTTATGTTGGGGTGGGTGGGTGGAATTAAATCCGAAGCCTCACCCCATCTAAGGCTCAGAGGCCGAGGAATTCCCGAACTCGAAAATTTGGATTCCTGGATGTTGTCTAATGAATCCAGCCCGTTGCCTGACTCTAAGTTCAGGTATTGAGTGATATCCTCCCCTCCGCGGGTATCCGGCTTGGAGGGATCGGGAATCCAGACGTAGCGAATCCGTGCAATTATTGTAGAAGAATGAAATTGCGTCTTCCTCTCGGCAGTCCTTTATCCTGTTCATAACCAGGAGGAATCTGGCCTAGTAATGATGTACTGTTTCTTCGGGCTCTGGCCTAATTTGGGATAGATCACTTATGTATGGGTGGGCGGGCGGGCGGAATCAAATCCGAAACCTCACCCAATCTGAGACCCATGGGCCAAGGAGTTTCCGAACTCGGAAGTTTGAATTCTTGGATGCTGTCCAATGAATCTAGCCCATCACCTGACTTTAAGTTTAGGTCTTGAGTGATGTCCTCCCCTCCGCAGGTATCCGACTTGGAGGGATTGGGAATCCGGACATATCTAGTCCTTAAAATAGATGAAGGGTCGCCGCACTGTCCCTCTACCCACGGCAACATGATGGGTGACCTGGGGGGAGTTAATCTCTCTCAGATCGGGTTTAGACCCAATCTGGTCATCATCCGTAGCGACTCCCAGGGCGGCGAAGCGATCCAAGAGCTCTTTTAGGGAAAAGAGCTCCATTGGATCTAGCTGCTCGGCAAATTCCAAGCTGGCGTGAAGATTGCTTTCAATGACCCGAGAGGTCATCATCGGCGCAGCAGCCGAACGGGTGGTCATAAGGAAACCACCTAGCCTGAGAGTCTGGCCGACAGCCAAAGCTGCCTTAGCAACGGTGCCGTCTTTAAAGACGGGATGAGGCATCCTTCCTGATGGCGACGACACAGAGGAACTCTCAATGGAAGCACCAATGTCGGTGTCAAAACCGGCGGATCTCGGGTAGGGGGTCCCGAACTGTGCGTCTAGGTCGGATGGTAACATGAGGCAGGGGACACGATGTTTTACCCAGGTTCGGTCCCTCTTGATGGAGGTAAAACCCTACGTCCTGCTTGATTAATATTGATGATATGGGTAGTACAAGAGTAGATCTACCATGAGATCAGAGAGGCTAAACCCTAGAAGCTAGCCTATGGTATGATTGTTGTTCGTCCTATGGACTAAAACCCTCCGGTTTATATAGACACCGGAGAGGGCTAGGGTTACACAGAGTCGGTTACAATGGTAGGAGATCTACATATTCGTATCGCCAAGCTTGCCTTCCACGCCAAGGAAAGTCCCTTCCGGACACGGGACAAAGTCTTCAATCTTGTATCTTCATAGTCCAGGAGTCCGACCGAAGGTATAGTCCGGCCACCCGGACACCCCCTAATCCAGGACTCCCTCAATGACCGAAGGTTGTTCGGAGTCCCGGGCAAGATCACAGACGTGACGAGGAGTCTCGAATGGTCGAGACATAAAGATTCATATATTGGAAGGTTACATTCAGACACCGGAACGGTTCGGGTTGTTTTAGATGAGTTCCGGAGTACTCGGGGTTACCGGAACCCCCCCTCCCGCCGGGAAGTTATTGGGCCTCATGGGCCTAATGGTGGAAGAGAGGAGGCAGGCCAAGGAGTGGCTTCCCCCTAGCTCAAACCGAATTGGAGTAGGGCTAGAGGGCCGTCCCCCCTTTCCTTCTCTTTTCCTACTCCTTCCCCCCTTCTCCTTGTGGAAGTAGGAAAGGGGGGGTCGAATCCTACTTGGAGTAGGACTCCCCCCCTTGGGTGTGCCACCCTTGGCCGGCCTCCTCCTCCCTCCCCCCTTTATATACGTGGGAGGGGGGCGCCCCATAAACACACAAGTTGATCTTTTAGCCGTGTGCGGTGCCCCCCTCCATAGTTTCACACCTCGGTCATATCGTCATAGTGCTTAGGTGAAGCCCTGTGCCGGTAACTTCATCATCACCGTCACCACGCCGTCGTGCTGATGAAACTCTCCCTCGGTCTCAACTGGATCAAGAGTTCGAGGGACGTCACCGAGCTGAACGTGTGCAGATCGCGGAGATGTCGTGCGTTCGGTACTTGACCAATTGGATCGCGAAGACGTTCGACTACATCAACCACGTTACTAAACGCTTCTACTTTCGGTCTACGAGGGTATGTAGACACACTCTCCCCTCTCGTTGCTATGCATCCCTAGATAGATCTTGCGTGATAGTAGGTAAATTTTTTGAAGTACTGTGTTCCCCAACAGAAATTACCCATAGAATTTTGTGTGCGGCTTCAGACTATGATGGATGTTGATGCGAGTGTGCATGTAAGGTTGAAGTAGGAGGTATACCATGTCTTGAACCTTGAAGGACCTCTCTGGTCTATTTTTATCAACACGGTTCTTTATTCTTTCCTAAGCCTTCTATAGATTTTCCTTGGTCTAGAGAGGAATGCCTTTAGTGGAAATATTGTGACTAGTGTCTTCAAAAAAATTCTCTAGTTATAGAGCAGAATCAAAGTGTGATCTCTTGCATAAAGGGCCTAAAAGGGTGTCATTATGAATGAAATGTGGTAGGATGTGTGTAACACCCCGGATATGATTTACCTAATATGTAATCCAACTCTTGCCGTTTCCGGCGCTAAGTTATTTTATTTTCTCGGGTTCGGATTTTTTTCTCCGTGTGTTGTTGTTGTTGTCTTGCATCTCATATCATGTCATCATGTGCATTGCATTTGCATACGTGTTCGTCTCATGCATCCGAGCATTTTCCCCGTTGTCCATTTTGCATTCTGGCGCTCCGTTCTCCTCCGGTGGTCATTTCTACCTTTCTTTCGTGTGTGGGGATTAGACATTTCCGGATTGGACTGAGACTTGCCAAGCGGCCTTGGTTTACTACCGGTAGACCGCCGGTCAAGTTTCGTACCATTTGGACTTTGTTTGATGCTCCAATGGTTAACCGAGGGACCGAAAAGGCCTCGTGTGTGTTGCAGCCCAACACACCTCCATTTTGGCCCAAAACACACCAAAACCCTCTCCATCATCTAGAGCGTTCGATCACGATCGCCTGGCCGAAAACCGCACCTCATTTGGACACTCCTAACTCCCTCTATGCCTATAAATAGCCCCCCTCCGAAATCCATAGGTCCTTCTTCCCCAAACCCTAAAAAAAATCGTCTATCGCCGCGCCGGACAGCGTCCGCCGCCGCCCGCAACTAATCGCAGGCCGCCACGTGGCCCCAGCCACCGCCTCCCACTGCCGGCCCGCGAGGCCCAGGGCCGACCCTCTCCACCGCCCGACCGGGCCGCGCCTCACCGCGCCGCCTCCTCCCCAGCTCCGGTCGCCGCTCCGCCGTTCGCCGGCGCCGCTCCGCCTCGCCGATGCAAGACCCGGTCGGAGATCCTCGCCGGCGCCCCGCAATGCCGCCCCGCCGCGCCGTCCACCGCCCGCGACGGCCACCACCAACTCCGGCGCCGCCCCGGCCTTCTTCCCCTTCCTCCGGCGAGCTCCAAGTCCGGCCGGCCAACTTCGTAATCCGCGCATGAACAGTGCCCAGATCCGGATCTAGATCTGAGACGGTTGCTTCTCCTCCCGAAACCCTAATTTTATTGCCATGTTCATCGTGCCGTAACTTTGCATCCGTAGCTCCGTTTTGCGTGTGTAGCATATCAAAATGTTCTTCTCAGAGAGCACATCATTTCATCTCATTGCATCATTTTCATTTGAGTTCATCTTAATGCCCGAAATGCTGTTGGAAAAGTGCTATTTGAGATAATTGCCAGATCTGCTGCTCCAAATAGCTATTTGTCATTTTTGCCATGATTATTGTGTACATGATATGCCCATGAGCTCTACATGAGTTTTGTTATATGCTTTGTCATCTTCCCAGTGGTGCTATCCATGTATTTTTTTGACGTGTGTGGTGACTAGCACAAGCTTGCCAAGTGGTGCATTCGTTAATGCTGATTTCAGGGACTTAGCAATTCCACTAAGTCCTTGATCTGTTTTTATCAATATGCCATATGTTCATGTTGTTTCCTAGTGATCCGGGCCTCTTTTGAGGATGATCAGTAAGGAAGTTTTGGTAATCTTGTAGTGCTCTATCCATCCATGTCTTTGTTTGCATTTATGGAGCACCCTAGCTTCAGTCAATCGAGCTCTACTTTTGCTATTTCGTGAATCTGGGCAGATTTTCTACTTGTTAGCGATTTTGCCGAGGATGTTGTAGTTGATCTGTGCATACTATGTTACTGTTCTTGCCATGTCTAGCTTGTATAATATGTATTCTTGATGGGTGCATGCTTAGATTGTCATGCCCTGCTCTGTAGTGAGTGCATCGAGCTCGTGAACATGCCTACTTGATATCTGATTTGCATGCTCCAGTTTTTCACCAAGTCTGTGATCTGATTATGTTTTTGCCATGTTCACATGCTTGCAATTGTATTTTCTGATCCCTTTTGGCTCAAGGTCACTAAGGGACTTTTGTTAAGCTCTTTGGGTAGCTCCATGCCATGCTTTACTTTGCCATGTTCAGGCTCTGTAGTATATAGTTTTCATGCTCCAAAGTGTGCTATCTGATCTGAAATTCCAGACAAGTGTTAATTTCACTATGTCTGAAATCTGTTTATCAATTGCACTTTTGTCGTGCTTGTTTGAACCTGTTAATGGATGAATTGGCCGTAGCTCAGTGTTCATATTTTGTTAAGCTTCATGAATGGATCCCTGCCATGTATTTTGTTGCCATGTTTGGGTGCTTTAGCATGTTTAACTTGTTGCATTTATATGGCTACTTGTTGTATATCGCAGACCGGTGGCATATTTGAATTGCTTGCCATTTCCAAACCGTGTCTCCGATTCCGGTGTTTTTTATATCAATTTCAAGCGAAATCACCTCACCTTTCCAGTGGCACACTTGGATTTCCAAGTTGAAGCCAGGTTCATTCATTCCTTGTCAATTCTTGCATATGCATCACATATCGCATCCCGCATAACATACCGTGTTTGCATCATGTTGTTTGAGCTTTGCACGTGGTTGATTGCGTTCCTTTTGCTTATTTGTCTTGTTTGGGTAGAGCCAGGAGACGAGTTCGCTAACGAGGAGCCCGTTGAGTTTGCTTTCGAGGATCCAGTCAACTCTGACAACTTTGCAGGCAAGATGATCCTACCCTCGAAATCACTTCTATCTTTGCTTTGCTAGATGCTCGCTCTTTTGCTATGCCTATGCTACGATGCCTACCACTTGCTTATCATGCCTCCCAAATTGCCATGTCAAACCTCTAACCCACCATGTCCTAGCAAACCATTGATTGGCTATGTTACTGCTTTGCTCAGCCCCTCTTATAGCGTTTCTAGTTGCAGGTGAAGTTTGGAGACCGTTCCTTGTTGGAACATTATTTACTGTTGGGATATCATTATATTATCTCGTTATCTTAATGCATCTATATACTTGGTTAAGGGTGGAAGGCTCGGCCTCTCGCCTAGTGCTTTGTTCCACTCTTGCCGCCCTAGTTTCCGTCATATCGGTGTTATGTTCTCGGATTTGCGTTCCTTACGCGGTTGGGTGATAATGGGAACCCCTTGACAGTTCGCCTTGAATAAAGCTTTTCCAGCAATGCCCAACCTTGGTTTTACCATTTGCCACCTAGCCTCTTTTTCCCTTGGGTTTCCGGAGCCCAAGGGTCATCTTTTTTAAACCCCCCCGGGCTAGTGCTCCTCTGAGTGTTGGTCCACCTCGTCAGCCGCCGGTGGACACCAGGGGCAACTCTGGGCTGGCCTACCGGAAGTTTGGACAATCTGAGTGTGCCCTAAGAACGAGATATGTGCAGCTCCGATCGGGATTTGTCGGCACATTCGGGCGGTGTTGCTGGATTTGTTTTAACTTGTCGAAGTGTCTTGTAGAACCGGGATGCCGAGTCTGATCGGAATGTCTCGGGAGAAGGTATATCCTTCGTTGCCCGTGAGAGCTTGTCATGGGCTAAGTTGGGACTCCCCTGCAGGGATTTGAACTTTCGAAAGCCGTGCCCGCGGTTATGGGCAGATGGGAATTTGTTAATGTCCGGTTGTAGATAACTTGAACCTTAACTTAATTAAAATGAATCAACTGTGTGTGTTACCGTGATGGTCTCTTCTTGGCGGAGTCCGGTAAGTGAACACGGTGTTGGAGTAATGCTTGCCGCAGGTTGTTCTCTAGTTATTCAATCATGCATTGCCTTCTCTTCTCGCTCTCATTTGCGAATAGACTAGCCACCATACATGCTAGTCGCTTGCTGCAGCTCCACATATTTTACCTTGCCTTACCTATAAGCTTAAATAGTCTTGATCGCGAGGGTGCGAGATTGCTGAGTCCCCGTGGCTCACAGATTACTTCCAAACCGGATGCAGGGCCTGATGACTCCGTTCCAGATGACGCGCTTGAGCTCAAGTGGGAGTTCGACGAGGACTCACGCAGTTACTATGTGTCTTTCCCTGATGATCAGTAGTGGTGCCCAGTTGGGGCAATCGGGACCGTGTCGCATGTTGGGTTGATCTTTTATTTTGGCACCGTAGTCGGGCCATGAGTGATTGGATGATGTAATGCTATTCATGTACTCTGTTTGATGTGGCGAGTGTAAGCCAACTATGTACCTTCCCCTTTTATTATGTATATTACATGGGATGTTGTGAAGATTGCCTAACTTGCGACATTGCTTTCAATGCGGTTATGCCTCTAAGTCGTGCTTCGACACGTAGGAGATATAGCTGCATCGAGGGCGTTACAACTTGGTAATCAGAGCCTTCCCCGGTCTTAGGAGCCCCCACTGTTTGATCGTTTTTAGCAGTCGTTGTTGATTCTAGAAAAATGTTTTGAGTCATTTAGGAATTATATATCGGAGAGTTTAGGAATTCTTTTACTCCCCAGTCCCTTCATGGCTCTAGTAAGGCATCTTGACGTAGAGTTTTGACTCTTCTCTTCTCAAATTTCACTAAAAAAAATTTAGGATCACGCGGGTATCTTGGAATCGTTCCGATGGTTTTGTGACGAGAACATTGTTCTAGGTGCCTCCTGTCATTTAGGGGTTGTGGCAGTGTCCCGGGGAGTTGAGCTCCGAGGTGTTGTCGTCACAATTTTATCGTTGCAGTTTTGGAATACCTGAGTTTAGTACGCCGACATCGAAAATCTCTTTTATGCAGTTGTTGGTGAGATAACCTCGATGCCACCCAGTACTGGGGCGGGAGTTCGGGAGTATTGACATAACTTGTATAACAGATGCTTTTCGAAGGTTGAGGTAGATGGTTTCCGAAGTTTTTATCGGTTATGTGTTGAAGGATGGATACAGCTGGATGTAGGATTTTCTAGATTTGGGTGAGATATTATGCTTCCCCTGTATCCCCAACACCTGATTGCATAATCGGAAAGGTTCGGGAGTTTCATAGGTGGGAATTCTTGTAGCTCTAGCTCTTCTTCCACGGATATTTGGGTTGAGATTGGGATTTCTTACTGAGTGTTCGTTCTTGATCCGTACCTTGTTGATTTTTTTTCCTCTACCTAAATTCTAAGTGGCTTCTCAATTTATGATTATGTGACCATTTCAAGTGGAATGCATTCGTTCTTATGTTCGGATGTGAAGACTATATGTTGCAATTTCAACCCGCTTGATTCAGCTTCATTTTATCTGTCAATGTGCTAACGGATCTCACCCTCTTCAGGATGGCTCCCACTAAGAGCAGCAATCAGAATCAGAATCAGGATCCGCCACCACCTCCCCCTCCTCCGGAGGCATGGCAAGTTGTGATGACCGCAACCAATGCAAACACGCAGTTGATCATGCAAATCCTTCAAGAGCGCAATCAAGTGAACCAAGGCAACCAAGACAACAATCAGAATCACTTTGCTACACTCAACCAGTTCCTTGCTAACGGGCCAAAGACCTTTAGCAATTATGTTGAGGCAACTGATGCGGATGATTGGCTCGTGGACTTATGCAAGCATTTCGAGTGCAGTAACGTCAGGCCTGAGGACTTTGTCAAGTTCGCTTCCTTCCAACTCAAAGACCAAGCTGCAGAATGGTTCCAGCAGTACAAAGATTCCAGAGGAGGCCATGTGATTACCTGGGATGAATTCCGTCAAGACTTCAAAGCTCATCATATTCCTCAGAGCGTGGTTGAAAGCAAGCGTGAGGAATTTCGCAACCTGAAGCAAGGTTCTTTGTCTGTCTATGACTACAACAAGTTGTTCCAGAAGCTCACCCGCTTTGCTAAGCAGGACGTCCATGACGAGAAGAGCATGATATACCAGTTCAGGGGTGGTCTCAGAGAAGAAATCCAGCTAGCTCTTGTTCTCTTTGAGCCCTTGAGGTACGATGAGTTCTACAACATGGCATTGAAGCAAGAGGCTGCTCAACTGAAGTGTGATGCCTCCAAGAAGTGAGTCAGAGATGCTACTCCTTCTTCCTCTACTCAAGTGGCCAAGCAGCAGAAGTATTGGCTTCCTCCTCCTCCGTTCCGTCAGCCGTATCAGAAGAGCAAAGGTGGCAGTGGATCTTCCCACCCACCCAACCCTGGCTTTCAGAACAAGACTTCGTCTCAAGCTCCAAGATCGAGTGTTCCATATCACTGTCCGCTTTCAGAGGTCACGTGCAACAAGTGCCAACAGAAGGGTCACTATGCCAACAAGTGCTTCAATCAGAGGCGTCTCCCTCCTCCTCCTCTTGTGAGATCGGCAAGTACAACTGTGGTCAAGCATAACCGCAAGTACGCCAAGGTCAACATGGTGAATGCAGCTCAGGCAGAGGACTCGTCAGATGTCATCATGGGTAACCTTCCTGTTAACGATGTTCCCGCAAAAGTACTTTTTGACACTGGTGCATCGCATTGTTTCATCTCAAAACCTTTTGCATCTAAGCATGAGTTGACTTCCCAAGTTATGCATAAACCGTTAGCAGTTGTCTCTCCGGGTAAATGTTTGCTCGCTAACCATGAGATTCCGGATATTTCTATCATTATGGGTGATTTCAAGTTTCTGGCTTCTCCAATGGTCCTTGGTAACTCGGATATTGATCTTATTCTCGGGATGGATTGGCTTTCTAAGCACAAGGATCAGCTTGATTGTGCAGTCAGGCAGATTCAATTGACTCATTCGTCTGAGGATGTTATTGTCTTTGCCGCTCGGGATAATACAATCCGTCTGTTTTCTCTCAATGACAAGGGTGAACTGGATGCCATCTCGCAAATTCCAGTCATTTGCGAATATCAAGACGTCTTTCCAGAAGAGCTTCCAGGAATGCCTCCGCATCGGTGTTGAATTCGTCATCGATCTTGAGCCTGGCATGGAACCGGTGTGCAAACGCCCTTACAAGCTCGGACCTGAAGAGTTGAAGGAGCTGAAGAAGCAACTCGATATTCAAGAGCGAATGGGTCTCATCCGACCTAGTTCCTCTCTGTGGGGTTGTGGAGTTCTTTTTGTGAAGAAGAAGGATGGAACGGACCGACTTTGTGTTGACTACCGTCCATTGAACAAGAAGACTATCAAGAACAAATACCCACTTCCCAACATCAACGAGCTGTTCGAACAACTCAAAGGTGCCCAAGTATTCTCCAAGCTTGATCTCCGCATGGGTTATCACCAGATTCGAATTCGTGAGCAAGATATTCCCAAGACGGCTTTCAGGACAAGCTATGGTTCTTATGAATACACTGTCATGTATTTTGGCCTCGTCAACGCTCCTCCGACTTTCTCTCGCATGATGAACTTCATCTTCAACGCCTACACCAATGACTTTGTTTTGGTCTATCTCGACGACATTCTGGTCTTTTCGAAGAACAAGGAAGATCATGCCAAACACTTGCGTTTGGTGCTTGATAAGCTCAGGAAACACCAGTTCTACGCCAAGTTCTCAAAGTGAGAATTTTGGCTCGATGAGGTTCTTTATCTTGGGCATATCATCTCTGCCAAGGGCATTGCAGTGAATCCTGAGAAGGTGTCTGCAATTTTGAATTGGGAACCACCTCAGAACGTGAAGCAACTCCGTAGCTTCCTCAGTCTCGCAAGCTACTGTTGAAGGTTCGTTGAGAACTTTTCAAAGATCACGAAGCCTCTCTCAAATCTTCTCCAGAAGCACGTCAAGTACGTTTGGTCTCCGGAGTGTGACATTGCTTTCAACACTTTAAAAGAGAAATTGGTCACTGCTCCAGTGCTGACTCCTCCCGATGAATCCAAACCGTTCGAGGTCTTTTGCGATGCCTCTCTTCAAGGTCTGGGTGCAGTGTTGATGCAAGAGAAGAAAGTTGTGGCTTATACTTCTCGCCAGTTGAAGCCCAACGAGAAGAACTACCCCACTCATGACCTCGAGTTGGCGGCGGTTGTGCATGCTCTTTTGACTTGGATACATCTCTTATTGGGAAGAAAAGTGGACATTTTCACTGACCACAAGAGTCTCAAGTACATCTTCACTCAGCCTAATCTCAACCTCAGGCAGACTCGATGGGTCGAAATAATTCAAGAGTATAATCCGAGTATCGAGTATACTCCAGGCAAGGACAATGTGATTGCTGAAGCATTGATCAGGAAGGCTTATTGCAACAGTCTGATTCTCAAGCCTTATCAACCCGAGCTTTGTGAAGCTTTCCGCAAACTCAATCTGCAAGTTGTTCCTCAAGGTTTCCTCGCCAACCTTCAAGTCTCTCCTACCTTGGAAGACCAAATTCGCCAAGCCCAACTTCTTGATGCTATGGTGAAGAAGGTGAAGATTGGGATTGCCAAGAGTCAACCCAAGTACAAGTGCTACCGTCTTGATGAAAAGGATAATCTCTTCTTTGAGGGTCGTATTGTTGTGCCCAAAGGTGACCTTCGTAAAGTGATCATGAACGAGGCTCATAATTCACTCCTCTCCATCCACCCTGGGAGTACGAAGATGTATTAGGACCTCAAGCAGGCTTATTGGTGGACTCGAATGAAGCGTGAGATTGCTCAGTTCGTGAATGAATGTGATGTCTGCAGAAGAGTGAAGGCAGAACACCAAAGACCAGCGGGTCTACTCCAACCTCTTGTCATTCCAGAATGGAAGTTTGACCACATTGAGATGGACTTCGTGACTGGGTTTCCAAAGTCCAAGCGTGACAATGATGCTATATTCGTTGTCATCGACAAACTCACTAAAGTGGCTCACTTTCTGCCTATCAAAGAGTCTATCATTGCAGCTCAATTGGCGGAGCTCTATACATCTCGTATTGTCTCTCTGCATGGTATTCCACAGGTGATCTCTTCAGACCGTGGCAGCATCTTTACCTCCAAGTTTTGGGATTCTTTTCAGAAGGCCATGGGCACCAACATCCGCTTCAGCACAGCTTTCCATCCTCAAACTAGCGGTCAAGTCGAGCGTGTCAATCAGATTCTTAAAGATATGCTCAGGGCTTGTGTGATCTCCTTCGGCATGAAGTGGGAATATTGTCTTCCATATGCTGAATTCTCCTACAACAACAGTTTTCAAGCAAGTTTGGGCAAGGCCCCATTTGAAATTCTGTATGGCAGGAAGTGTCGTACCCCTCTCAACTGGTCTGAAACCGGTGAACGTCAACTTCTTGGAAATGACTTAATCACAGAGGCAGAGGAAATGTGCAAAGTCATTCGAGATGACCTCAAAGCAGCGCAATCGCGCCAGAAGAGCTACTATGATAGTAAGCACCGTGATTTGGTTTTCGAGATCGGGGATCATGTTTACCGCCGCATCTCTCCAATGAAAGGTACTCGTCGCTTCGATATCAAAGGGAAGCTTGCCCCTAGATACATGGGACCTTTCAAGATTGTCAGCAAGAGAGGTGATCTCGCCTATCAACTCGAGCTTCCTTCAAACTTTGCAAATGTGCATGACGTGTTCCATGTCTCTCAGCTCCACAAGTGCTTGAAGACTCCTGACCGCACCGTCAACTTCGAAGACATTGAGCTCCAAGAAGATCTCTCTTATCGTGAGCACCCAGTTGCTATTCTTGAAAAGACTGAACACAAGACTCGCAATAAGTTAATCAAATTCCTCAAAGTCAAGTGGTCACACCATTCCAACCGTGAAGCCACCTGGGAACGCGAGGATCACCTCCGTTCTGAGTACCCGGCGTTCTTCCAGTCCTAGATCTCGGGACGAGATCCTTTCGTAGTGGTGGAGTGTTGTAACACCCCGGATATGATTTACCTAATATGTAATCCAACTCTTGCCGTTTTCGGCGCTAAGTTATTTTATTTTCTTGGGTTCGGGTTTTTGTCTCTGTGTGTTGTTGTTGTTGTCCTGCATCTCATATCATGTCACCATGTGCATTGCATTTGCATACGTGTTCGTCTCATGCATCCGAGCATTTTCCCCGTTGTCCGTTTTGCATTCTGGCGCTCCGTTCTCCTCCGGTGGTCATTTCTACCTTTCTTTCGTGTGTGGGGATTAGACATTTCCGGATTGGACCGAGACTTGCCAAGCGGCCTTGGTTTACTACCGGTAGACCGCCTGTCAAGTTTCGTACCATTTGGACTTCGTTTGATGCTCCAGCGGTTAACCGAGGGACCGAAAAGGCCTCGTGTGTGTTGCAGCCCAACACCCCTCCATTTTGGCCCAAAACCCACCAAAACCCTCTCCATCATCTAGAGTGTTCGATCACGATCGCCTGGCCGAAAACCGCACCTCATTTGGACACTCCTAGCTCCCTCTGCCTATAAATAGCCCCCCTCCGAAATCCATGGGTCCTTCTTCCCCAAACCCTAAAAAAAATTGTCTCTCGCCGCGCCGGACCGTGTCCGGCCGGAAAGCGTCCGCCGCCGCCCGCAACTAATCGCAGGACGCCACGTGGCCCCAGCCACCGCCTCCCGCCGCCGGCCCGCGAGGCCCGAGGCCGGCCCTCTCCACCGCCCGACCGGGCCGCGCCTCCCCGCGCCGGGGCGCCTCACCGCGCCGCCTCCTCCCCAGCTCCAGCTGCCGCTCTGCCGTTCACCGGTGCAAGACCCGGTCGGAGATCCTCGCCGGCGCCCCGCAACGCCGCCCCGCCGCGCCGTCCACCGCCCGCGACGGCCACCACCAACTACGGTGCCGCCCCAGCCTTCTTCCCCTTCCTCCGGCGAGCTCCAAGTCCGGCCGGCCAACTTCGTAATCCGTGCATGAACAGTGCCCAGATCCGGATCTAGATCTGAGACGGTTGCTTCTCCTCCCGAAACCCTAATTTTATTGCCATGTTCATCATGCCGTAACTTTGCATCCGTAGCTCCGTTTTGCGCGTCTAGCATATCAAAATGTTCTTCTCAGAGAGCACATCATTTAATCTCATTGCATCATTTTCATTTGAGTTCATCTTAATGCCCGAAATGCTGTTGGAAAAGTGCTATTTGAGATAATTGCCAGATCTGCTGCTCCAAATAGCTATTTGTCATTTTTTCCATGATTATTGTGTGCATGATATGCCCATGAGCTCTACATGAGTTTTGTTATATGCTTTTTCATCTTCCCAGTGGTGCTATCCATGTATTTTTTTTGATGTGTGTGGTGACTAGCACAAGCTTGCAAAGTGGTGCATTCGTTAATGCTGATTTCAGAGACTTAGCAATTCCACTAAGTCCTTGATCTGTTTTTATCAATATGCCATATGTTCATGTTGTTTCCTAGTGATCCGGGCCTCTTTTGAGGATGATCAGTAAGGAAGTTTTGGTAATCTTGTAGTGCTCTATCCATCCATGTCTTTGTTTGCATTTATGGAGCACCCTAGCTTCAGTCAATCGAGCTCTACTTTTGCTATTTCGTGAATCTGGGCAGATTTTCTACTTGTTAGCGATTTTGCCGAGGATGTTGTAGTTGATCCGTGCATACTATGTTATTGTTCTTGCCATGTCTAGCTTGTATAATGTGTATTCTTGATGGGTGCATGCTTAGATTGTCATGCCTTGCTCTGTAGTGAGTGCATCGAGCTCGTGAACATGCCTACTTGATATCTGATTTGCATGCTCCAGTTTTTCACCAAGTCTGTGATCTGATTATGTTTTTGCCATGTTCACATGCTTGCAATTGTATTTTCTGATCCCTTTTGGCTCAAGGTCACTAAGGGATTTTTGTTAAGCTCTTTGGGTAGCTCCATGCCATGCTTTACTTTGCCATGTTCAGGCTCTGTAGTATATAGTTTTCATGCTCCAAAGTGTGCTATCTGATCTGAAATTCCAGACGAGTGTTAATTTCACTAAGTCTGAAATCTGTTTATCAATTGCACTTTTGCCGTGCTTGTTTGAACCTGTTAATGGATGAATTGGCCGTAGCTCAGTGTTCATATTTTGTTAAGCTTCATGAATGGATCCCTGCCATGTATTTTGTTGCCATGTTTGGGTGCTGTAGCATGTTTAACTTGTTGCATTTATATGGCTACTTGTTGTATATCGCAGACCGGTGGCATATTTGAATTGCTTGCCATTTCCAAACCGTGTCTCGGATTCCGGTGTTTTTTATATCAATTTCAAGCGAAATCACCTCACCTTTCCAGTGGCACACTTGGATTTCCAAGTTGAAGCCAGGTTCATTCATTCCTTGTCAATTCTTGCATATGCATCACATATCGCATCCCGCATAACATACCGTGTTTGCATCATGTTGTTTGAGCTTTGCACGTGGTTGATTGCGTTCCTTTTGCTTGTTTGTTTGTTTGGGTAGAGCCGGGAGACGAGTTCACTAACGAGGAGCCCGTTGAGTTTTCTTTCGAGGATCCAGTCAACTCTAACAACTTTGCAGGCAAGATGATCCTACCCTCGAAATCACTTCTATCTTTGCTTTGCTAGATGCTCGCTCTTTTGCTATGCCTATGCTACGATGCCTACCACTTGCTTATCATGCCTCCCAAATTGCCATGTCAAACCTCTAACCCACCATGTCCTAGCAAACCATTGATTGGCTATGTTACTGCTTTGCTCAGCCCCTCTTATAGCGTTGCTAGTTGCAGGTGAAGTTTGGAGACCGTTCCTTGTTGGAACATTATTTACTGTTGGGATATCATTATATTATCTTGTTATCTTAATGCATCTATATACTTGGTTAAGGGTGGAAGGCTCAGCCTCTCGCCTAGTGCTTTGTTCCACTCTTGCCGCCCTAGTTTCCGTCATATCGGTGCTATGTTCCCGGATTTTGCGTTCCTTACGCGGTTGGGTGATAATGGGAACCCCTTGACAGTTCGCCTTGAATAAAGCTTTTCCAGCAATGCCCAACCTTGGTTTTACCATTTGCCACCTAGCCTCTTTTTCCCTTGGGTTTCCGGAGCCCAAGGGTCATCTTTTTTAAACCCCCCCGGGCCAGTGCTCCTCTGAGTGTTGGTCCACCTCGTCAGCCGCCGGTGGCCACCAGGGGCAACTCTGGGCTGGCCTACCGGAAGTTTGGACAATCTGAGTGTGCCCTGAGAATGAGATATGTGCAGCTCCGATCGGGATTTGTCGGCACATTCGGGCGGTGTTGCTGGATTTGTTTTAACTTGTCGAAGTGTCTTGTAGAACCGGGATGCCGAGTCTGATCGGAATGTCTCGGGAGAAGGTATATCCTTCGTTGACCGTGAGAGCTTGTCATGGGCTAAGTTGGGACTCCCCTGCAGGGATTTGAACTTTCAAAAGCCGTGCCCGCGGTTATGGGCAGATGGGAATTTGTTAATGTCCGGTTGTAGATAACTTGAACCTTAACTTAATTAAAATGAATCAACTGTGTGTGTTACCGTGATGGTCTCTTCTTGGCGGAGTCCGGTAAGTGAACACGGTGTTGGAGTGATGCTTGCCGCAGGTTGTTCTCTAGTTATTCGATCATGCATTGCCTTATCTTCTCGCTCTCATTTGCGAATAGACTAGCCACCATACATGCTAGTCGCTTGCTACAGCTCCACATATTTTACCTTGCCTTACCTATAAGCTTAAATAGTCTTGATCGCGAGGGTGCGAGATTGCTGAGTCCCCGTGGCTCACAGATTACTTCCAAACCGGATGCAGGGCCTGATGACTCCGTTCCAGATGATGCGCTTGAGCTCAAGTGGGAGTTCGACGAGGACTCATGCAGTTACTATGGGTCTTTCCCTGATGATCAATAGTACTGCCCAGTTGGGGCGATCGGGACCGTGTGGCATGTTGGGTTGATCTTTTATTTTGGCACCGTAGTCGGGCCATGAGTGATTGGATGATGTAATGCTCTTCATGTACTCTGTTTGACATGGCGAGTGTAAGCCAACTATGTACCTTCCCCTTTTATTATGTATATTACATGGGATGTTGTGAAGATTGCCTAACTTGCGACATTGCTTTCAATGCGGTTATGCCTCTAAGTCGTGCTTCGACACGTAGGAGATATAGCCGCATCGAGGGCGTTACAATGTGTTATACCACCACTCCGCCATATTGAACCATACAACCAACAACACCATTTATTAGGTTGTGTGGAAGCCATGAACCTAAGGTAGCTTTTCAAGCACTGCTTGACTGTTTGTGTCCGCCCATCACTTTGGCATTCTAGAAAGTGCTCACATGCATTTTAACTCTAATTGATTTAAACAGGTACCGCAAGAGGTGGCTAGTGAAGATTATGTCCATGTCAGTGATTATAACATTGGATAGTCCATGTAATATGAAGATCTTCTCAATAAATGTCCTAACAATAAAGAAACGATAAGTTGGATGTTTGAGTGGCATGAAATGGATGTACTTAGTGAACCTGTCAACCAAAACTTGGATCATGTTCTCGTTGCTGGATATAGGAAGCCCCTCCACAAAATCCATTGTTATGTGTGACTAGGCAAAATCAAGAATTGGAAATTGAGCATTGCCCAATAAATTCATGGACATACTTTTTCGTGACAGGCTAATGAGAAAATACTTTGATCCTCTAATAGGTACCTTGATGGCCATGGCCATCCAGTTCATTGTTGTGAAGTGAAGTAATGATCCGAGTTCTCAAGTTATTGAAGTACACATAACCACTTTGTTTATGTATCTGATGAGGCCCTTGTGTAAGAAGTAATTTGGTACTACAATGTTGTTCATAGCCAGTTCAATGAGAAGTTCAATGCATTTGGAGTCAACAGTGTGGCTAGCAATAACACCAGATGCCCAAGTGGGGAGTGATGAACTGCATATGAGTGCCTGCATATTGTATCTCACTCCGGAGAGAGCGTCTGTAACTTTATCGGTCTTGCCCTAGCTATTTGTACTCCACTGTATACTTTTATCAAAGTAGTTTGACAAACAATTAATGTTCAATTCCCTCAGTTACTTTCTAGTCCTGGTTGTACTAGAGGCTCTGTGATCTATTCTAATGATCAGAAAGGAGACATAAATGTAGTGCTTCCACTTCATGAGTGCCTCTATAATTTCCACAACTTCTTCAACATAAGTAAAGGAAGCAACTGGTCTAGGTCCAATGGTTTACTGAAATAAGATCATATCAGTCTACCCCTTGCATAAGCACACCCCCAATACTATATGCACAAGCATCAACTTCAAGTATAAATAGTTGAGGAAAGTTTGGGAGGCAAGTACTGGTGCTTGTGTCATTCCGTGTTTGAGTGTGTTGAAGCTTAGCCCCTCCATAAAAAAGCTCTGTCTTCTATGTTTGAAACAATGGCTTGCAAATGTAGCCATAGTTTTACAAATCTCCTGTAATAGCCAGTAAGTCTCGCAAAGCTCCCTAATTCAATAACTGTCTTTGGAGGTGGCCAGTTAGTGACAACTTAATGTTTTTGTGGTTCAATAAAAACCACGTCCTTTTTGACAGTGTGGCCAAGAGCCCAAGATATTCTACTTGTGCATGTACAAATGAGCATTTCTTCAGCTTACCAAACAATTGGTTTGCTCTGAGTGCTTCATAGCTCAGTTGCACCATTCACCCCATTCTTCAATGCCACCGCATTCAACATCTTCCCTCATCCTCATCGCCGACACACCCAGCCTCATCGCCCCTTCGTCGATCGCCACCCCGCACCCTCTCTTCCCCCATTACCATGTTGGTGTGGCCGCGCGCTCCCCGTGGACCTTTCCCCAGCAAATTGAAGAGGACCACACCGACAGAGAATTTTGGCAGAGGGCGTGGAACTTCTCCAAGTGAGTCAAGGACGATGGCACACCGTAAGGCTGAATGAGCCATCAGCCGCGCCCGCTTCCCTACCACCCTCGAGTACTTCGCCCGCATATTGACGATCGTTTGCGTAGAAATGGAAGCCGCACGGGGCTTCATATTTTGTTGTGTCCCTCATCGAGGATACATAGGCGTTCATCGACCGCACGACAGCGGAAGTCACGGCAGCCGAAGCCTCCTCACCTGCGAGATCACTTCCAAGAGGAGCAAGAGTCAGTAGTTCAATTAGTAGATAATTATATTTTTAATCTTGTTCAAATCCTAGTTTTAATCCTTCTTGAAATCTATTTTGTAAATTGATGTTGAAATCCAAGTGAAATTATATTTGAAATCCTAGTTAAAAAAATTCATTGTTGAGGCGAGGAAGAAAGATGTCTTCTAGCCGATGGTAAACAGGTTCCACATGAAAAACAATTATGGCATGTATTTTTATGGCAGTTCTCTGTTTGCCCTTTAGTCTCCATATCCATATGGAGTATGGTAATATGGTGACCCTGGTAGAGTTACTCTAAATGCATGATCCAATTGCTATTTATCTAGAAAATTTGACAAAAAGAGGAGGCCATACAAGTAGGGGGAAATTGAGGGACACAGTTGGATGGTGCCTGGCCGGCAGACCGAACGTGTCCGCAAAGATTAGGTGGTGCCCATTTGATGATCACCGATGGAGATGTCCTAAATCTTCTCCCTCCTTGTTAAAAACTCCCATAGGGGTTCACCCTATATTGCATATAGTGGGGTGAAGTTTGTAATCTACTTCTATTAATCTGCCATTCATAGCGGTGCAAAACCCTTTTAGGGTACTCTCTAACTCTACTTAGATTAGTCAAGTAAGCGAAAGCTCCATAAGTGATGCGATTTTGAGATATTAGTTCATATTTATGGGAAATATTAGTTCATTTGATTGAACTAAAAAGTGATTATTTGGAAAATTAATTTATTTGATTGAACTAAACAGGAGGGGGTTATGTTTCCACAAAGAATATAAAATAGGACGACATTCATGCAACTCCTCTAACAGAAACAAAGAAGAAAACATCCTTGAAATGACCACTTAAATCACATCAAACCTATTACTTGGATCAAGTGGATGATCATCATATGCCCATCTGGATTTGGTTACCCATGGCACCGGTGAGCAGAGGAGATCTTGGAGTGAAAATGTGGCCAGATTCACGAGTTTGGACGGTCTAAGAGCAACTCTAGCAGAGATGCTACATCCGCGTGGCTTGCAAAATAATCGCCAATATAAGGTACCAGGCCAAAAAGGGCCCAAATAGGTGTCGTATATCCGGATGTCCCACTTTTTTTGCGGCGAGCTCTAAAAATTGCGCCGCTGCCCTCAAATCTCGCGTTTCCCCCTTCTCCTTTGCGGTTTCCTCTATTCCGCGCGCGACTTGGCGGGAGGGACAATTTGAGCACGTGCTTGCTATTTGCCACTGCCACCACCTCAATCTCCCCCGCCCTCGCCTTCCTCCGGCCATGTCGTGCCATGGAGAGCTTCAGTTGTCCTCGCCCGCGGCTTCTCCACCAAAACTAGAGCTAGGGGGCTCATTTCTTGCCGTGGGCAGGCCGCAACCGTTGTTGCCATGGATCCACCCACTAGCTTCGTGGGGTGCCATGTTGCATGCAGATCTGGCTGCTCTGGACATGATTGAGTGGCCGCCGTTCGCATGAGCTGTACGGAGGCGAGGGGGGGAAGGGGAGGCGGCGGCTGCGATGGAGAAGAAGAACGGGGCGGCATTTTCCCAGCGGCAGTTTTGGCTTTTGGCTGGCGGCCGACTGGCTGCTTCGACAGTGCTTGCACTGGCTATGATTTCGACCAAAGGAAAGATTTCTCACTTTTCACTGATTTTCAATTCAGACGACAGGCGATTTTTGACGAAGTCATGAATTATTTTCATAGATGGATATTTGGAGTTCATCCTCGTTGGTGGAGTCAGATGATCCCGACGTAGAGGAGATGCTTTTTGATGATGATGCTGAGCATCTCCTCTTGTTGCACCTCATCGACAAATTTGAAGACGAGAATAAGAAGAGCCCCAGATCGACAGTCGGCCATCTTTGCATTCCACAGAACCAAGCACTCGGCCACAATATGCTCATGAAATACTATTTTGACGAGGTACCGACCTATCTGGCTCATCTCTTTCATAGGCGTTATCCAATGTGTAGGCCTCTTTTTATTTGCATTGTGGAAGCTTGTGAGCGAAGTTGTCATTTCATCACTCGCCGGAGAAATGCCACCGGTCTGCTAGGATTTAGTGCATATCAAAATATATCGACGACAATGAGAGTGATAGCATATGGCATTCAGGCCGATTACACCGATTAGTATCTTCGCATTGAAGAAGATACTATGCTCAAATGCGTGTGGGTGTTTGCAAAAACATTGATCCGGGTATTTGGTCCTAAGTACCTGCGAGCTCCAAATGGGGAGGACACAAAAAAATTGATGGTGATGAACCAAGCAAGAGGAGGGCCGTGCATGCTTGGGAGTGTGGATTGCATGCATTGGAACTGGATGAACTGCCCAAAGGCTTGGGCTGGGCAGAACATTGGTCATCAAGGCAAGCCCACTATAGTGCTCGAAGCCATGGCTTCTCATGACTTATCGATTTGACATTGCTTCTTTGGATTGCGGGGGTCTCTCAATGATATCAATGTATTTCATAGATCACATATTTTTGCGCAACTAGCTAGTGGAAAAGCTCCGGCTTGCAAATACACCATCAATGGACATGATTATACCACGGGGTATTATCTTGCCAACGGTATTTATCCTTCATGGGCGACATTTGCGAAGACAATTAGTAAACCGGCAGGCAGAAACAAACATTTTTGCCCAAGTACAAGAATGTAGGATCGAAAGTATGTCTAGACGGGGGTGATTAGACTACTTGACCAAATAAAAACTTAACCTTTTCCCAATTTTAGTTCTTGGCAGATTTTAGCTATTTTAAGATAAGTCAAGCAATCATCACATAATTCAAGCAAGCATGCAAAGAGTATATTGGCAACGGAAAGTAAAGCATGCAACTTGCAAGAATGTAAAGGGAAGGGTTTGGAGAATTCAAACGCAATTGGAGACACGGATGTTTTTCCCGTGGTTCGGATAGGTGGTGCTATCCTACATCCACGTTGATGGAGACTTCAACCCATGAAGGGTAACGGTTGCGCGAGTCCACACAGGGCTCCACCCACGAAGGGTCCACGAAGAAGCAACCACCCACAAAGGGTCCACGAAGAAGCAACCTTGTCTATCCCACCATGGCCATCGCCCACACAGGATTTGCCTCACTAGCGGTAGATCTTCACGAAGTAGGCGATCTCCTTGCCCTTACAAACTCCTTGGTTCAACTCCACAATCTTGTCGGAGGCTCCCAAGTGACACCTAGCCAATCTAGGAGACACCACTCTCCAAGAAGTAACAAATGGTGTGTAGGTAATGAACTCCTTGCTCTTGTGCTTCAAATGATAGTCTCCCCAACACTCAACTCTCTCTCATAGGATTTGGATTTGGTGGAAAGAAGATTTGAGTGGAAAGCAACTTGGGAAGGCTAGAGATCAAGATTCATATGGTAGGAATGGAATGTCTTGGTCTCAACACATGAGTAGGTGGTTCTCTCTCAGAACATATGAGTTGGAATGGTGTATGTGTTCTGATGGCTCTCTTCATGAATGAAGAGGGGGTGGAGGGGTATATATAGCCTCCACACAAAATCCAACCGTTACACACAGTTTTCCAATCTCGGTGGGACCGAATCAACAAACTCGGTCGGACCGAAAATGTAAACCTAGTGACCGTTAGAGATTTTCGGTGGGACTGACATGCAACTCGGTAGGACCGATATGGTTAGGGTTTGGGCATAACGTAATCTCGGTGAGATCGATTACACAAACTCGGTGAGACCGAATTTGGTAATTAGCTAACCAGAGAGTTGGTCAAGCAAACTCGGTGGGACCGATTTGCTCTTTCGGTGAGACCGAAAAGTTACAAAAGGGAAACACTGAATTTACATTGCAATCTCGGTGAGACCGATTCGCTCTTTCGATGAGACCGAAAAGTTACGAAAGGGAAACAGAGAGTTTGCAACCCCATCTCGGTGAGACCGAGATCCCTATCGGTAAGACCAAATTGCTAGGGTTTGGCAGTGGCTTATGACAAATGAAAACTCGGTGGCGCCGGATAGGAAGAATCGGTAGGACCAAGTTTGGCTTAGGGTTTAGGTCATATGTGGATATGGGAAAGTAGTTGAGGGTTTTGGAGCATATCACTAAGCACAAGAAGCAAGAGGCTCAAGCAACACCTCATCCCTCCTTGATAGTATTGGCTTTTCCTAAAGACTCAATGTGATCTTGGATCACTAAAATATAAAATGAAGAGTCTTGAGCTTTTGAGCTTGAGCCAATCCTTTGTCCTTAGCATTTTGAGGGTTCCACTTTCATATCCATGCCATGCCAATCATTGAGCTTTCCTGAAATAATTATCTTGGAATAGCATTAGCTCAATGAGCTATATGTTGTTATGAATTACCAAAACCACCTAGGGATAGTTGCACTTTCAATCTCCCCCTTTTTGGTAATTGATGACAACGTATAGATCAAAGCTTCGACAAATGATAATAAGCATGAAATATATTGTCGCTTTGAGAAGTATGTGATAAGTAAGAGCTCCCCCTAAATTTGTGCATATTTAAAATTTGCTTTGGACTGCAAATGCACAAGGAGTTAGAGTCATGGGTTACTCTTCCATGTCACACACATCTTGGTGGAGCGCTTAAAATGATAAGAATGAAATACATGCACTCATCACCAAGAATAGTGAATGATCACATAAGATAGATAAGATAATAGCATTAAGCAAACATTAAGTGTAGCTTATGATCAAACACATGATCATCAATGTCTCACAAGTAATGACGTAGTATCTCAAGCACTCAAAAGCAAACAAGTTCGAAAAACCACCAAATAAAGCAAGAGAGAAAAGCGCACTCTCTCTCTCTCTCGAAGCCTATGATCTATACATCTTCTCCCCCTTTGGCAACAAGTCACCAAAAAGTTCCTAGAAAATGCATAGTGCTAGATCGACGCTCAGGCTTGATCTTCTGGTGGTGGTGGAGTCCGGATCACTCCAAGGACGAAGGCTTCGGTAGACGCTGAAGTAGACGCTGGAGTTGGAGCTGAAGTAGATGCTGGAGCTGGTGGAACTGAGGCTGTAGCTGGTGCTGAAGTGGTGGCTCTGGTGTCAACAACTGGCACGGCAGATGACCTCGGGCCTCGTGGCACTCTGGCAAAGGCATGAGTGGTAGTCCTGCCTCTCCTCTCCTGCATGTCCTCCTGGAGCTGCTCCACTGCAGACTGAACTTCCGTTACTTTGACATCCAAGTCATAGAACTTCTGTTCCATGATTCTCTCTAGGCTCTGCTGATTCTGAGTGAGGGTGGCCAGACTTTGCTCAATCCTCAGCGTGGATGCAATCAAGTAACCAAGCTGCTCTTGTTTAGTCTTCAAGAAATACTCAGATGCCTTCTCTTGAGTTGGCATCTTGGCAGCTTTCTCCTTTCTTGCCTTCTCCTTCTTTGCTTGTGCTTGAACTGATGATGGCTCATTCTCAGTCATGACCACTTGGTTATCCTCAAAATCTGGACGGATGGGCAGGTGTTCCTTGTCCAATAAGTATATGCCTGTGCCCATCTTAGAGTTGATGAGCTCCTGGATCTGAGGGGCATATCCGCAACTCCTCTTCTGATCTACTGCAGTCCTTTTGATAGTTTCCACTATGAGGCTCATCACCTTGAACTTCTGAGGCGCATCAAATACATGTAGCAAGTTGATCGCATGGCCTCTGATCATCTTGTGATCACCTGACTTGGGCAACAAGGTGTGCCTCAAGATCCAATTGATGGTTGGCAGTCCTGACAGAAGATAGTGCACTGAGCCAAATTTGAAAGTGTCAAGTGCCTCATTTGGAATTTCCTTATACATATTGGACATGGAATTGTGGTCCATTTTCTTCTTGGCATATATTTCCAAGTCATCATCATGCTCCTCTGGGGCATTAATGAGCTGTGCCCACTCAGCCACTGTAGATTGGTACCTTGTACCCTCAGACATCCATGTGATCTTTCCATCTGGGTAAAAGTGTGCCGTGGAGTAGAATTGCATGATCAGTTCCTCGTTCCACTTTGTGAGCTTTTGCCCAACAAAGTCAGCAACTCCACAAGCACTAAAGCTGTCATATACTCCCGGGTAGTGTTCCTCCTTCTCCCTCATGTAGGTCCAGTCGACCCATCTCATGTCACAGACTATAGGCTTCTTATCTAGCAGCACTGTCTCATAGAAGTCCTTCTGTTCCTTGGTGTGAAATCTGTAATCCACGGCAGTCCTTCTCCTTGAAGCATACGGATCTGCTTCTCTCCACTTCCTCAGCCCTGAATCTCTCCTGAGCTTCATGTCCTCAGCCACAGGATGAGCATCGTTGTGGTCTGGGATCTTGGGCTTGAGCTTTCTCAGAACATTCTCCTCCTCTTCTTCAGCAACAGTCTCAGGCACTGGGGCCTTGTTCTTCTCAGCTGCAGGAATGCTCCTTGTATTCCTCTTGGGTGCAGACTTGGGCTTGGAGGCAGCTTTGGGCTTAGATGCAGTAGCCCCTGATCTTATGGCATCACCCATCAGCTTGGGTGCCTTGGGTGCTGGTGCAGCTACCTCTTCTTCCTCTTCCTCTTTCATGATGGAAGCCTTTCCTAGAACTCTGGCTACGGTCTTCTTGACCCTTTCCTTCCTCTTCTTTCCTTCTGCAGCAACTGGCTCTTGGGGAGTGGGCTTCTCAGTTGAGGCTCTTGCCTTTGACATGGGCTGCCTGCCTGCTGGCCTTTTGATCTTTAGGCCTGGCTTTGTGCCTTGAGCTGGCTCAACTCTCTTGGAAGTGGCCTCTTCCTCTGCCACATAGTCTTCATCTTCGGAGTCTGAAGTTCTCTTTTTCCTCTGTCTCATGGCAGCCTTTGGCAAGTTGCTAGTGGGGCTCCTACTGCCCTCATCTGAAGAGCTGGAGGGACTAGTGCCCTCACTCATGTGCACCTGCTGCTCTGACATGTTCTGGCTGTCACTTTGATCAGACATGCTGCAAGCTCTGACTGCTGACCCCTAGTTCGGTGGAGACTCGCTACGGCGGCAACGGCGGGGCAGAATTCCCATTGACGGCGACGGAGACCAGCGACTGGAGGCGGCTGGCGGCGAGAAGACGATCCGGAGACCACGAGGGCAGAGCAGGCTATCGCGCGGGCGAAGGGGTTCGGAGAAATTTCCAAAATTTTGCCCGTGACTATATATAGCCCGACCCTGTCGGTGTGACCGAGTGGAACAACTCGGTGGCACCAAGATTCATAACTGCAGGCAGTTACTGAAACTCGGTGTGACCGAAATGTTCAAATCGGTTGCACCGAGATCAAAAACCTAGATCAACTTAATGATCTCGGTAGGACCGAAAGTGGGGTATCGGTCAGACCGAGAATCATAAAGAGGTTTTGGAAGTTTAAGTCTATGATGAATCGGGGACTCCGAGCGCTCCTCACACAGAGTGGTTCAAATCTGACTTGATCAAATTTTATGATGCAGCATGAATAGAGTTTGAGACGAGAAAAGCATAGATAGCTAGAGGAGGTTCTTAGGCATTCTTGTCCATCCACTTGGCAGAAGAAGATAAAACCAAACAATCAAAACAACAAGTGGATGTCCTTGAATGAGTAAAAGATGCAACCAGCATGCTCACACAATAAGATGGCAAATGAAATATGTGACAAGGCATGCACAACCAATTCTAGCATCTATCAAGCAATTTGCGATGACTAGGTCATCTATATATGAGTATATTGACTTAGGGGTCAAGTGAGAGCACTTGATCATAGGTCATACTCATCGCTTAAGCTCAAGTGGGGTTACCACTTTTACATAAAGCATTGTTGTGTTCACATCTTTAGAGTTGCTTTAGCTCAAGTCTTAGAGTAAAGGTCCCCCTAGATGTGATATCCCCCCTAAGAGGGATGAACTAACCTTGGGTTTTGTCGATGATGACTTCATGTAGATGTTAAAGATGTGGATGCTCAATGTTGATGTAGATCACTTGGAGCTATCCATTTGAGTGAATTGCACTTTCAATACCTACATGGGTTAGTCCCACAAGGAACAAACAAGGATATCCATAGACATAGAGTGATGCACACACAAGATGATGTCCATGAAAACTTTTAGGTTACCTTGTCCCTTGTCTTACCAACAAGAGGGTTTGTGACTCCTTGAACTAGTGCAAGATGTGGAAGTTGATTGCACTTGTTTTTGCCAAAATGATAAGAGTGAAGTATGTTGGCGGAGTCACCCTCAAGAACTCTCTAGTTCTTCTTCTTTTGGGTCCACATCATCTTGATGGGAATCCTTGGAGTTGTAGTCGTACTTGATGAAGTGGAACTTGAAGTAGTCTTGGGAATCCACTTGACTAAGGTCTTTGGAGCTTCTTCAAATGCGTCAATTTCCTCTTGAAGCTTGTCCTTGCCTTTTTGCTTGTAGTCTTGTGGTGGAAGATCATCTTGAGCTTGTGTCCCCTTGAAAGAAGTATCATACTTCTCTTGTTGAGGAATAAACTTTGTCTTGGGGTATTGATCTTCTTCCCACTCAACTCCATTGGCATTGAACTTTCGTTCAAAACCAACACCTTGATTCTTACAGTGCATTCCTTGCTTGCACACAATTTCCTCGAATTGCTTACTCCCGGCAAGGCTTTTGTATACTCCTTTCTCTATAATTCCCTTCAATAAGCTATTTTCTTGCTCAAGTGTAACTTGGCTAAGAGAATCATTAGTAGAATCAAGAGAACTACTAGAAGCAACAATATTGGATTTAACATGATCATTGTTACTGCTAGAGGAAGAATCTTTCTTGTTCTTGTTACTAGACTTGACTTGAGGCATGTAAGTGGATAAGAGTAAACGCTTGGCAATGTAAGAAGAACTTTTCTTGCGGAGATCATCATTGATTGCTTTTAAGAACTCATGCTCTTGCTCAAGATTGAGCTTTTCAAAGCGTAATTTCTCATGAGCTCTTAAAAGTTCTTGATGATCTTCGAAGATAGTTTCATGAGCTAACTTAAGAGTGTTTAGTTCTTTAGTTAGAGCCTCAATCTTATCCTTATCATTATCATTCGTTTTATCTTGATTAGCATGATTAATTGACGTTTCATTGTAGTATTCATCACTAGAGTTGTCAACAAGCAAATCATCACCTAACAAGTCATCTTCATCACTATTGAAGTCAACATACTCGGGGTGTGTTACCTTAGGACCTTTGGCCATGAAGCATCTTCCAATTCCTTCATTTGGTGAGTCAAATATGTCGTAGGAGTTGGTTGACACAAGTGCTAGACCGGCAACACCTCCATCCTGAGTATCTTCGGAGTCGGAGTGATAACTTCTCTCGGAGTGGCTGTCGGAGTCGGAGCCGGATACCCATTCACCAACATGAGCTTGATGTCTTCGTCTTGTGTAGCTCCTTGATGATTTTTCTTTCCTTTCCAAATCCTTGCTTCCCCGTGAGTATCTTCGTTCATAATGATCATCTCTACTCCTTCTCTCTCTTGGTGGTGATTCTTTGCTTCTTCTTCTTGGAGAATCTTCTCTTCTCTTGTAGGGAGCCGTACACTCATTGGAATAGTGTCCGGGTCTTCCACAATTGTAGCAGTTCCGCTCTCGACTAGAAGATCTTTTGTCATTGTAGGACCTTGACTTGAAGTTTCTATCTTTGCTTCTACTCTTGTAGAACTTGTTGAAGTTCTTCACCATTAAGCTCAATTTTTCATTGAAGTCTTGTTTCTCACTTGATGATGTAGGGGCTTCACATGAGGCTTTATAGGCACCACTTGATTTGTTGTGAAGTTCCTCTTTATCCTTAAGTGACATCTCATGAGCAACAATTCTTCCAATCACCTCCGTTGGCTTGAGATCTTTGTAATTTGGCATCATTTGGATGAATGTGCACACGGTATCATATTTTCCATCCAAGGCTCTTAGAATCTTCTTGATGATGAATCTATCGGTCATCTCTTCACTTTCTAAGTCAGCAATCTCATTTGTGATGAGAGCAAGCCTAGAGTACATTTCAGCGACACCTTCACCATCCTTCATCTTGAACTTGTCAAGTTGGCTTTGAAGCACATCCAACTTGGATTCCTTGACGGAGTCGGTTCCTTCGTGCATATCAATCAAAGTGTCCCAAATTTCCTTTGCATTGTCAAGACAGCTGATTTTGTTGAATTCTTCGGGGCACAATCCGTTGAAGAGAATATCACAAGCTTGAGCATTGTATTGCAACATCTTCAACTCATCCGCGGTAGCTTCACGGTTTGGTTCTCTCCCATCAAAGAAGTCACCTTGCAAGCCAACACACACAATAGCCCAAACGGCGGGGTTATGTCCAAGAATATGCATTTTCATTTTATGCTTCCAACTAGCAAAATTAGTACCATCAAAGTAAGGACCTCTACGGTGATAATTTCCCTCGCTAGACGCCATACTCTCCTAGGTTGTGAAGCCAAGGCTATGACCACCAAAGCTATGGAGATCAAAGCAAATGGAGACCAAAGCTCTGATACCACTTGTAGGATCGAAAGTATGTCTAGAGGGGGGTGATTAGACTACTTGACCAAATAAAAACTTAACCTTTTCCCATTTTTAGTTCTTGGCAGATTTTAGCTATTTTAAGATAAGTCAAGCAATCATCACATAATTCAAGCAAGCATGCAAAGAGTATATTGGCAGCGGAAAGTAAAGCATGCAACTTGCAAGAATGTAACGGGAAGGGTTTGGAGAATTCAAACGCAATTGGAGACACGAATGTTTTTCCCGTGGTTCGGATAGGTGGTGCTATCCTACATCCACGTTGATGGAGACTTCAACCCACGAAGGGTAATGGTTGCGTGAGTCCACACAGGGCTCCACCCAAGGGTAACGGTTGTGCGAGTCCACACAGGGCTCCATCCACAAAGGGTCCACGAAGAAGCAACCACCCGCAAAGGGTCCACGAAGAAGCAACCTTGTCTATCCCACCATGGCCATCGCCCACACAGGACTTGCCTCACTAGCGGTAGATCTTCACGAAGTAGGCGATCTCCTTGCCCTTACAAACTCCTTGGTTCAACTCCACAATCTTGTCGGAGGCTCCCAAGTGACACCTAGCCAATCTAGGAGACACCACTCTCCAAGAAGTAACAAATGGTGTGTAGGTAATGAACTCCTTGCTCTTGTGCTTCAAATAATAGTCTCCCCAACACTCAACTCTCTCTCATAGGATTTGGATTTGGTGGAAAGAAGATTTGAGTGGAAAGCAACTTGGGAAGGCTAGAGATCAAGATTCATATGGTAGGAATGGAATGTCTTGGTCTCAACACATGAGTAGGTGGTTCTCTCTCAGAACATATGAGTTGGAATGGTGTATGTGTTCTGATGGCTCTCTTCATGAATGAAGAGGGGGTGGAGGGGTATATATAGCCTCCACACAAAATCCAACCGTTACACACAGTTTTCCAATCTCGGTGGGACCGAATCAACAAACTCGGTCGGACCGAAAATGTAAACCTAGTGACCGTTATAGATTTTCGGTGGGACTGACATGCAACTCGGTAGGACCGATATGGTTAGGGTTTGGGCATAACGTAATCTCGGTGAGACCGATTACACAAACTCGGTGAGACCGAATTTGGTAATTAGCTAACCAGAGAGTTGGTCAGGCAAACTCGGTGGGACCGATTTGCTCTTTCGGTGAGACCGAAAAGTTACAAAGGGGAAACACTGAATTTACATTGCAATCTCGGTGGGACCGATTCGCTCTTTCGGTGAGACCGAAAAGTTACGAAAGGGAAACAGAGAGTTTGCAACCCCATCTCGGTGAGACCGAGATCCCTATCGGTAGGACCGAATTGCTAGGGTTTGGCAGTGGCTTATGACAAATGAAAACTCGGTGGCGCCGGATAGGAAGAATTGGTAGGACCGAGTTTGGCCTAGGGTTTAGGTCATATGTGGATATGGGAAAGTAGTTGAGGGTTTTGGAGCATATCACTAAGCACATGAAGCAAGAGGCTCAAGCAACACCTCATCCCTCCTTGATAGTATTGGCTTTTCCTAAAGACTCAATGTGATCTTGGATCACTAAAATATAAAATGAAGAGTCTTGAGCTTTTGAGCTTGAGCCAATACTTTGTCCTTAGCATTTTGAGGGTTCCACTTTCACATCCATGCCATGCCAATCATTGAGCTTTCCTGAAATAATTATCTTGGAATAGCATTAGCTCAATGAGCTATATGTTGTTATGAATTACCAAAACCACCTAGGGATAGTTGCACTTTCAAAGAAGCATGCTGAAAAGATATTGAGAGGGCATTTGGGGTGTTGCAAGCTAGGTTTGTTATTGTTCGAGGTCCTACTCTCTACCGGGGTAAGAAATCCTCTCAAATATCATGACTGCATGTGTAATTCTACAAAACATGATCATCGAGGATGAGCGGGATTTATACTTAAAGTTTTTCTATGACAATATTGGTAGCCGTGTCAAGCCTACCATAAACCCAGATGAGATCACTGAGTTTCCTATTGAAAACCGTGGCACATAGTGGCAGCTCGGCAATGATCTCATTGAGCATCAGTGGCAACTGTATGAGAAATAGACTCACGTTTTATTAATTTGATCTATTTGCATTCATGTGTGGCTTGAACAATTATTTTAACTAAAAATTTCTCCGCCCTTTGCAGCGGGAATTAGTTGATGAAAATTTGGATTGGTAACATGAGAATCAAAATTTGAAATACATATAATTTATTATATTTGATTATGTATAGTTGTAACAATATTTATTGAATATAAGTAAAATAATTTAATAAAAACATTTTCACACGCATGGTTGAATGTAGTGGTGGGTCATTTCCCATGCATGATTGCATGTAGTGTTGGGCCTTATCCTACTCATAATTGTATAGTGAGGTGACATGCTTGCATGTTGAGATAAATAAGTTAATGAAACTGACTCCCTTAGGTATATAGGATTCCAAACCATCTGTTATTGTAATAATTTTGGACCATTTGTTATTTGGATTTGAATATTTGTTGTATTTGAGAGAATTATTGTATGATGTCAAAATATTAATAATTTGATATGTGTCATGGTTTTTATTTAAGTTATCTCTACCTTAATAATAAAGGGCCTATTGCTTTTGGCGGTACGTAATATAATTTACCCTATAAATTGACAAAAATTGCCCACCAATGCCACCATAAGTTAGAAAACAATTTGTTTTTCCAAAATTGCCGCCGTGTTCACTTCTTTTATAGAGATGATAGCATATGTATTTCATAGATGCACAAGCAGCGCAGTGGCTAAGGCCTCTTCCACTGCGGAGACCCAGTGCGCGTTCATGGGCCCGCTCGCAGGGCATGACACCCCAGTTTTTTTATTTCGTCTTTTGTCTTTTCTTTTCTCATTTCTTTTTGTTTTTTCCTTCTTTTTCAACATTTTCAAATTTCAATAAGTTGTGAATTTTGAGAAACATGTTCGAGAAATCATAAAATGTTTGTGAATTCAAAAATGTGTGGGAAATCATAAAATTTTCGCAGTTTCAAAAAATATTGTGATTTTACAAAAATTGTTCGCAAATTATAAGAAAAACACAATTTGGAAAAATATAGGGAAATAAAACCATGTTCATGATTTTGAAAAATAATTGTGTATTCAAAACAAATTCGTGAATCTGACAAAAATGTCCATGAAATGTTAGAAAATATTCAAACTACTCAAAAAAAATTGCGAGTTTGTGGTCAATGAGATTTGTTTTTAAAGTTTTTAAAATGTGGCATGCAATGGCAAGCTCATTGCCTTGGGATTTGCCATGTCGAATACATTGCGATCACGTGAACATCGCATACATCATCAGCAAGGCGGAAAGAAAGATAAGTGGTAACATGGCGAGTCACTGTGTTAAAATAGAGGAGGCTCATATGTCAGGGTATTAAGTCATACTTATTTGGCTAGCTTGTAAAAGAAAATTCTCTCTATTGCAATGCACGAGCATGTTTGCTAGTATTGTCTAATTTACGGTATGGATTTATGGCATCGCCTCAAACTTCTTCTGCGGGCCAGGATTATAGCGGTTGTGCTAAACTTGCTCTAACATACGCCCGCGGCGTGTGTGCCGGAAAAAAATTATATGAGACCAGGTCTCACGGTTAGCAGGTGAGACCCGTTCTGATGGATGACACGTGGCATTCACAAATTACAAAGCATCTAATCTCTCCCCCCCTGATTTTAAGGATTTTTTTTCAAAACTGTGATGATTTTTATAGCAAATTTGGAATCTATACGTTCTCACGCACCAAAATCAAAAGTAGCACCCCATCGGCCTCCAGTTGACTGAAGAGGGGCTCTTCAGCCTGCGGTTGACCGAAGTGGGCTCTTCAGCCTTCAGTTGGCCGAAGAGTGCCCCAACTGGGTTGAAAAGGACTCTTTGGTCTACCGTAGGCCGAAGAGCACTCTTTGGTCAACCGTAGGCCGAAGAGTCCTCGGGCCCCAACTTTTCGCATTAACAGGAGGCCGAAGCTGCATGGCTGCGCTCTTTTGCCCATGCTAGGCCTTGGGCCCCAAAGAATACTCTTCGGCCTACGGATGACCAAAGAGCACTCTTCGGCCAACGGTAGACCAAAGAGTACTCTTCGGTCCAGTTGGGGTACTCTTGAGCCAACGGGAGGCTGAAGAGCCCACTTCGGTCAACCGCAGGCGGAAGAGCCCCTCTTCGGCCCACTGGAGGCCGACAGGGTGCTAGTTTTGATTTTCTTGTGTGAGGACGTATAGATTCTGAATTTGCTATAAAAACCATCACAGTTTTAAAAAAAAAATCGATTTTAAGTGGGGGATGAGAGATGCTTTGTGATTTGTGAATGTCATGTGTCATCTATCAGGATGGGTCTCACATGAGACCTGGTCTCATAGAATTCTTTTCCGCGCGTGCCCGGTGCTGCTTCTTATCCCTCGCGTCTCCGGCACCAAACTCGCAAGTTGCCCAAGAAAACATGAACAGTTTTTCATAGAACAAACTTCAAAACAAAAAATGCCGTCAAATTTGTTGGTTAGATTATTTTTTTTAAAGGAAAGAGTGGTTAGATTCAATCTGTAGTAACTGCTACTTTTTTTAGATTTGATGAGAAACTGAACACGGGACCCTTATAGTATCATGGAATCCACAATAATAATGGCCAGGCGTGCTTTCTGGCATACAGTTTGCACCATTCCAAATCAATCAATTATTGACACCAAGCACATACATAAGCAAGGGTCCCAAATGTCACGGATGATAGGTAGTGGTAAGCAGATATGCTACACCCAGCAATCACTGCACTTGACTCCGGCTTAGGTGAATGTCTCACTCGATAGCATTCCTCCTTTAATACTTCGTCTTTCTTTAGCTTAAATTTGACAGATACTGGATCCCTCCGTTTATCTTGGACCTCAATCCGAGGAAGTTACCTGGGGCCGACGTCCTTGACTGCGCAGATCTGCTCCTCCCCCATGGCCGACATGACCGTCAGCGCCAGATCCTTCCCCTCAGCAAATCCGTCCTTGAGCTGAATTAACAAGCAGATTTTTACCCAGTAAGCAATTTGGATATTCATATACCTCATAAGAAGTACAGTACTACTGTACTTACTAGTAATGTCTAAGGCATATAAGTATGTGTTTGCAATGCATAAATGATAAAGCAGCAAAAGTAATCACGGTTACAGTGCAATTTGACAGAAAAATTCAGACGTGCTTCGAGGGAGATGGATGGCAAGCAGAACGAGATGCATGAGCGATGAAGTGAAAGTAAAGTGTGCAGCACAACAGAGGTGGAAAGGAAATAGCAAGAACACTTCTAAACATCGGAGTTTTATTCATGTATGCGCTTCATAATTCATATACTGAAGAGAGAGAAATGTAACATGCACCACATCAAAAAACAGAGCAACAACCAGAGCAGCCTTGGCTGCAAGATTTTAGTGTTACTGGCTTAGATGTACACTGCAACAATGTAGGGTCATGGTGAAAAGTCTGCCTTTCACGACCAGAAGAAAGAAAAACAGATGATAATAAAGAGTATAAACAGAGAGGTGAGAAGAGTAAATGTCTAGATATCCTCTAGTTCTTATTGCAGCTATTTCAGAAGTGTGCAGTGTCTAAAAGTTCCTACTACCTATATAAACATCAAATCAATAAATCGAGATACTCAGAAATACTAAAACACAGAAGATATCAATCATAGATGTGACTTGTGTTGTGCTAAAAATAAATCCAAATAAAACTGGTAACTAAGATCAGAAATATCAACACCAGTCAGGATATTTTGGAGTATAGAAAGAACTATCTCAGAATATAAGGGGTGATATAACTCCTATCAAGCAAAGAAGACAGCATAACAAACATAACAAATGAGTAAGGAGTAAGGACACATCCTTATCACGGATAAACACATGCAAAAATAAGAAAAAGATGCTTAAAGATTTGTCAACCAAACCTGGGTCAGGATAGCATCATCAGTTGGGAGTTTAAGATCATCCTTAGTGCTACCATTATCAGTAAGAAGGCTCACCTAAAACAAATAATATAGTAAGTATCGAGGCCAACAATTATGCACAATAAAATACATTTTCTTGATTAGTAGAACGTACAAATCCATCCTCTGATATGTCAATCAGCTGATACTCAGTACGGTCCACATGTGGCACCTAAAATATATAGAATAGTGAGTTATCTGTAAAACTGAACCAACCAAAGTTCTTTATTAAACATTGATAAAATAAACTTACATCACAGTTGTGGGATGAAGGAACAATGTCCTCAAGCTTTTTACCATTGAATATATCTAAGGCAACAAAGTGGCATTTAGCATGACCGTGCTTTCCTGTCTTCGAGGTAGAAACCTCCACCACCTGTAGCACAAGTTTATTTAGCACAACAAGATAAGATAAAAGACTTGAAAATTAATGGCAAAGAAGCACCACATATTTTCAGGCTTAAGCCTTGAAGTGTATTCTGATCACAATGACAGACGTCAGAACTCACAGGAAACATACACACAGGAGTAGGTGAAGAAATATGTACTAAAAAGGTAAGGACAGCAATCACCATGGCACAACAAGCTAGATAAACATGGATAAATTAGTTTTAGCTTTTGAGTCAATTAACTGATTGTCCCTTACAAATTACAAGAAACAGACCAAATTTATGATCGAGGATTTCTTTGGAGAAGTCAAGGCAATAGATTGAGAAAGAAAGGTATTGTTTCCTTCGGAAGTTAGGTCTATGCACATGCAGGAAGCTTAAAATCTCCATCATATTCCATCCAAACATGTCGACAGTGCCCCTTACACTTCGATTACAATCTTAACTTTCTGACACGGAATAGCCAAATCACCCACTGTACAGATATAGTTTAAAGAGCCTGAGTGGAAATCCCTTTTTTGTTTTGGTTATCAAACTATTTCTACCCCGCAAAATACTAGGAAAATATTATTAAGATTACAGGAATAATGGACGTTAGCAAGTTTGGTTGTACAATAAAACATGTTTCTTAAAAGTTATCCCATCACATGATTTTTGTTTGGATCACAGGAAAGGGGATAGTACATCTTCCCCTGTTTCAAGACCCTCCTAATTAATCGTGCACAGTGCAGGGCAGATAGTGGCGAACATGGTCAAAATAGCTCCCCGCCCCTATAAATAACAACTCCACCCTTTTCCCTGGGGTCACCACCGATATGTCAACAAGTCAATCCACTGATACGAAACGGAACCATCCGACGACAGCTCCCAAGCATTCTCAAACAGAAATAGCAGCATCCGGAGATAGCAACATCAGTATTCCTACATAGTACGGCGGCCATGAAGAGCAGCATCGGAATTGCGATCACACACACACACAACCATCCAGCCGGGATCGAGGCAAGCAAATCCGTACCTTGCAGGGGCGGTTCTTGATGACGAGGAAGCCGCCCTTCCGGATGGCGCCGGCCTGCATAGGGTAGGTCTTGGACGCCCCGGCATCGGCCTTGGACTCGAAGTGGTGGTCCTCGGAGTCCGACATGGCGACCTTAATCACCTGCTAATAACAAGAAACCAAATACGAGCAACGAGATTAAGCTTCGAAGCTCCCAAATCAAGAAAGCTCGGCCAAATTCGGAACTGAATCGATACCCTGAATTCACCTGGGCTGGATGATGGATCAGGACGCGCGAGGAGGAGGAGGGAGGGAGGGGCGCTGATGATGATAAGTGATAAGCTCGCGCCGAATCCTAGGGTTCCAGCGCATTTATAGCACTGACAGCACGTGCTCCGGCCACACCTACCTGCCTGCCTTTGCTGAGGATGACGGTGGGTTGGAGATGGTGAGGGCCCGCGTCTCGGTGGAAGAGGACTTTTGTGAAGAGGTGGAGAGATCGGAGCCGTCGGTTTGGTCGAGGGATGGCTACAGGTGTACGGCTGCGGAAGGCAGGAATATCTTCGCGTTCGAACCACGCCATGAGGCGGCTCGAGCATCTTCCTCTCTGTTCTTTTCTCTGCTTTTCTTCTCCCTTTTTATGGCTTCTTTTCGCTGATCGGTGATCAGAAAACTCAAGTCAAATATCTAATTCCGATAGGATAGGGATTCCTTGGGAGGACGTCAGAGTGCACTACTCAGATTGGGATGATTGTTGCGTTGGATTGCGTATTCACATACGTGGTTAAAAAGAATGGGAATTGTTATTTGGCTGAGCGCTTCCCTTCGGAGGGCATGGCAAAATGAATGTTTTATCACCATTTACGTTGTCGTGAGGATGACAAATTCCTTTGGCAAGCACGGCAAAGCCTGACAAAAAAACTTATGACTACGTAAACTGTCATAAAACAGTTTGTTGTGTCATGCCCTTCCAGAGAATGTTTGCTGGTTATGAAAACCCTAAAATTAACTGCACTAGCATAATGCTTTCCGCAGTACAAACCACAAAATTAGTTAAAATAAATTTGATAGTAGTATATATTACAATCAATGCACTTATAACACCGGAAAGAGAAACTCAAGCAAGCAGGCAACACTGCATTTGCGAGCACCGATTTGTGGCGGCAAAACCATAGCTAGATTGGTTAGGACAAGGGGCGGCCGGTGGAGAGGGGTTGGGAAAGAGTGGCGACTGGTGGATGCATATTGGGGAGAAGCCATGACAGGAATTATTTGTACTTGATGGGTTGCCTCGTTCGGTTGTGCCATGATAAAAGAACTACCCACTGACATATAATTACAAAATACTTACTCAACCTGCTTGTTTTATCGTTATGGGTGTAGAGGCATGTGTGAGGATCAAAGCTTCCTAACTGCATTATTTACGGTTTTATGGGGAAACCTAAGGGGCATGATGTGTTCTAAATGGATAAGAGGGGTTGGGATGGAGTAGGGAGTAAACTCAAATCAAAGGAGTCTGATGGGTTCTATATGGATAGGGACTAAGGAGAATGAGGTGGAGTGGAGAGTTAAATCTTCCAAACTGAATGGGTCTGGTGGGTTCTACATAAGTTGGGGTGGAGTGCGAAATGAACTCACCACCACCACCAGTTCCCAGGTTATATCTATACTGTTATAAAGCGTATTAGTTTTGATGGAACTCAAACATCAATCTTTATCGTTAGTCTTCTAAATCTAGCAGCTGGGAGTTTGTGGGATTCACGATGAATAGCAGCCTACTGCTATTTGTTCTATAAACACCGATATTTCCTCTTAACAAAGTGGGCCCATGCATCTTGGATCAAGTTGGGTAGGTGATGAGCGTCCAGTTAAAAATGAACGCGGATTGCACCCGTGCAAATTCCTACTTTTACTATTGGATTGTACTACCTGGTGAACATTTCATTTTTAAAGACAGACCAAAACGCCTCGTACGATCGATGTCCCACTCTCGTTCGATCGTCGTCTCACTTCCACCAATTTATTTTTTCCAACTCGATTGCATTCTAGTTCTTCGATTTTCATTTCTGCACCGGTCCATAGATTTTTTACTCACCCTGGTTTTATATCGATTAGTCCAAGTGGGGGAGCAAAAACAAAAGAAGTGCTCAAAGGGGGACTTGAATTCAAGTCTATTGAGTAGCTTCCAAGCCCAATGAAAGGATCGAGATCGACCGAGAGGGGTGTGAATAGGTGCAATTAAAAATTTTAATTACTGCCTAGCAATTTTAGACAATTACACAAAATATAAAGACGAGCCTAACAATTGCAAAGGGGATACTAGTTCTAGTAGTAGTTCAACAACGACAACTAATAGAGATGTTAGCAAGCACAATATGATATAAGTAAAGCCAAGAGAGAAGTAACCACAATTAGAGAGTTAGGGTTAGGATAACCAAAACTCCAGAGACAAGTATGTATCCTGATGTTCACGTCCTTGGAGGGAATCTAGTCACCATTGGAGGGGCCGATGTTACCATGAATGCTCACCCTATTATCCCCTTGAGATATCACCGGGAAGGCCATTTTCAACCACTAGTGTTAGACCTTGAGGTGGTCTTAAAACCTTCACAAACTTTCCTGGGGTAATCACAATTAACCATTCCTCTCTGAAGAACTCCTACTACCTAGGAGCCTCCAATCTCCAAGAGTAATAACATCAAGGGGGAAATGCTCGGGACTTGCTCAAATCACGATTTTTTTTATCCAACGAGTGAGAGGGAGTGACTCTATCACTTGATGAAATTTCTATCGAGAACTCTCACAAAAACCTCCAGGATCTAAGGTTTGGTGTAAAGGAAAGTGAGAGGGGGAACTTTAGGGTTCTTGGGTGTTTTGAAATGAAGTGGTCAACCCCCTCTCGGAGTGGGAAAGGGGTATATACAGGGAACCCCAAAATGTGGTTGTTGGAACTATTTATGCAGTTTAAGTACCGGGCATCCGATGTCTGAAGAAGGGCACGGTGTAGTGAAGAGGGCAAATAAACAAGTGCTAAAAGTGCCAGACATCTGGTATGTACCGGACACCCGGTGCCCCAAAGCGACACACGGGTGTCAATAAAGTTGTTCTCCAGGCGGTGGATTGCCACGTGCCTCGACAGCCTCTACCTAACCGCCTGCACGCCCGCCACCTGTCGACAGAGTCCTGATAAGTAGGTGCGGGCAAAGCGATGGAGGGAGCTTGGGCTTGCCGGCAACGTGGGGAAATACCTTATCGGGGAAGGTAGCTTCCTGGAAGCCTTGGTCTTGATCTCCGTTACTTCTCAGTCACCTGCCTCGAGGTCTTCTTCATGGTATTAATTTACCATGCCTTGAATGTGATGAGATGGACTTGTCCTATGCCATGCCCTTCCGCGCATGGAGGCTGCAACTTGCTGGTGCATGGTCAGGAGTATCAACGCCCAAAGTTCACTACACTGACAGGAGCCCCGGGGCCTGGGCCGGACACACATGCACATCGTTTGTCTGGGATAATCCCATTAACACGCACCAGCCCACACGTGGCAAGTACTTGACATCAGGTGGGTACCAGATATCCGATAAAATTCGGTGGGTATTCTTCTATAAAGGTATACCAGACATTCGATAGTGACTGTACATCCAGTGGCACAATGTGCACCAGACATCCGGTGAGTACCAGAAATCCAATAATATTTGGTAGCTTATGTTCTGTATAGGTATACTGGAGATTTGGTGGTGACGGGACGTCCCATGGCCTAGTGAGCCACCAGACATCCGGTAACCACCAGAAGTTTGTTAATTTCCACTGATTTTGGTTTTGTGATGGTTTGCCGGATGTAAGATGGATATCGGACATCTGATGCCGGATGAGGGACCGGACATCTGGTCAATGAAACTAGTTTATTTTCTAAGTATCCGTGTATGTGTATGTTGTGAACATTATTCCTAGGGCACTTTTGTAGATGTATGTGCATGTCACATGTGTATTGATGGGAGTGGTGTATGTCGTGACCGTGAATGATGTGAGTGGAGAATATTTGCAAGGAACTACGTGTTAGATCAAATCTTTCATGAACCCCAATGATCCACTCTTAATAGTGTGGGATCCTTATACTCAATAATAAAACGAAAAGTCTGTGTATCATATATGTGTTTCTTCGTTATCGAGCAATATCAATTCAAGTGGGTCCATGATCCCCACACATATATGTTCCCACGGGGACTAAAACCTGTGATATATTTAATGAACATGATTAGTTCCCTATATGTATATTGTCACAAACATCAAAATGTAATTAGGGGCATGATTTCACTTTCAAGTTCCCCTTATTGGTAGTTGATGACAACATCCATATAGCTCTCAAAATATAAATCAATGAGGCACGTGAGAGCAAGTTGTTTATATGATTTTGAATGTGACCCCCTTAATTTGTGGATAGTTGATTTTATCATAAAGAAATTGCACATATTAATGTGTTTGCATAAGAGGGTTTTGCAATATTTTGACACATATAAACAAATGAAGCATGACATGTCGAAACTAATAATTATTATGAGATGAGAGACTTGATAAACATCAATATGATCAACTCATAATGTAAATAATATCATAAATAGATTCGACAAACACCGATAGTACCACACATAGTTTTGAACTTATTACAAATAATGGTTCACATGTCGATAAGATCCAAATAAACACCATAAGACACGAGATATTTGACCACGTAGATAAACACCCACAAACCCCTAATATACTACTTCTCCCCTTTGGCACTAACTCCCCAAAAGGTCAAAGGGAGCTAATGACAAGAGAGGATCACTCGTCATCGTCCTCATCATGGACGCCACTGCCACCAGCCTCGTCAAAGAACTCAACCCAGTCGGGTCCGGAAGAGAAGTTGTAGTCGGTGGAAAGAGCCGCATGCAGGGCTCATCATCATTGACATTTCGCACGTAGTGGGCCATGAAGGAAACATGCCCTAGAGGCAATAATAAGGTTGTTATTTATATTTCCTTATACAATGAGAAATGTTTATTATTCATGCTAGAATTGTATTAACCGAAAACTTATTACATGTGTGAATACATAGACAAACAAAGTGTCCCTAGTATGCCTCTACTTGACTAGCTCGTTGATCAAAGATGGTTCAGTTTCCTAGCTATAGACATGTGTTATCATTTGATGAACGGGATCACATCATTAGAGAATGATGTGATGGACTAGACCCATCCGTTAGCTTAGCACTATGATCGTTCAGTTTATTGCTATTGCTTTCTTCATGACTTATACATGTTCCTATGACTATGAGATTATGCAACTCCCGAATACCGGAGGAACACCTTGTATGCTATCAAACGTCACAACGTAACTGGGTGATTATAAAGATGCTCTACAGGTGTCACCGATGGTGTTTGTTGAGTTGACATAGATCAAGTTTAGGATTTGTCACTCTGTTTGTCGGAGGGGTATCTCTGGGCCCTCTCGGTAATGCACATCACTATGAGCCTTGCAAGCAATGTGACTAATGAGTTAGTCATGGGATTATGCATCACGGAACAACTAAAGAGACTTGCCGGTGACGAGATTGAACTAGGTATGATGATACCGACGATCGAATCTCGGGCAAGTAACATACCGATGACAAAGGGAACAACGTATGTTGTTGTGCGGTTTGACCGATAAAGATCTTCGTAGAATATGTAGGAGCCAAGATGAGCATCCAGGTTCCGCTATTGGTTATTGACCGGAGACATGTCTCGGTCATGTCTACATTGTTCTCGAACCCGTAGGGTCCACACGCATAACGTTCAATGACGATATGTATTAATTTGATGTAGCGAAGTTGTTCGGAGTCCCGGATGAGATCATGGACATGACGAGGAGTCTCAAAATGGTCGAGAGGTAAAGATTGATATATTGGACCATGTTGTTCGGACACTTGAAGTGTTCCAGAGAGTTTCTGAGAAAACCGGAGTGTCGGAGGGTTGCCGAAATCCCCCCGGGAAGTTAATGGGCCACCATGGGCCTTATAGGAGAGAGGGCCAGCCAGGAGGTGGCGCGCGCCCCCTAGTACGAATTAGACAAGGGGTGGGGGAGGCACCCCCCTCCTTCCTTTCCCTCCTAGTTGGACTAGGAAAGAGGGGAACCTACTCCTAGTAGGAGTAGGATTCCCCCCTTAGAGCGCGCCCCATGAGGCCGGCCGGCCCCCTCCTCCCCTCCTTTATATACAGGGGAGGGGACACCCCATAGACTCCAAGATTTGTCTTAGCCGTGTGCGGTGCCCCCCTCCACAGTTTTACACCTCGGTCATATCGTCGTAGTTCTTAGGCGAAGCCCTGCATCAGTAACTTCATCATCACCGTCACCACGCCGTCGGGCTGACGAAACTCTCCCTCGGCCTCAACTGGATCAAGAGTACGAGGGACATCACCGAGCTGAACGTGTGCAGGTCGTGGAGGTGCCGTGCGTTTGGTACTTGATCGGTTGGACCGAGAAGACGTAGACACACTCTGCCCTCTTGTTGCTATGCATCTCCTACATAGATCTTGTGTGATCGTAGGAAAAAAATTGAAATACTGCATTCCCCAGCAGTGGCATCCGAGCCAGGTCTATGCGTAGATGTTATATGCACGAGTAGAACACAAAGAATTGTGGGCGATAATAGTCACACTGCTTACCAGCATGTCATACTTTGATTCGGCGATATTGTTGGATGAAGCGGCCCAGACCGACATTACATGACCGCGTTCATGAGACTGGTTCTACTAACGTGCTTCTCATACATGTGGCTAGTGGGTGTCTGTTTCTCCAGCTTTAGTTGAATCGAGTGTGACTACGCCCGGTCCTTGTTGAAGGTTAAAACAACACACTTGACGAAAAATCGTTGTTGTTTTTGATGCATAGGTAAGAACTGTTCTTGCTAAGCCTGTAGCAGCCGCGTAAAACTTGCAACAACAAAGTAGAGGACGTCTAACTTGTTTTTGCAGGGCATGTTGTGATGTGATATGGTCAAGACGTGATTAAATAAACTGTTGTATGAGATGATCATGTTTTGTAACAAAGTTGTCGGTAACTTGCAGGAGCCATATGGTTGTCACTATATTGTATGAAATGCAATCGCCATGTAATTGCTTTACTTTATCACTAAGCGGTAGTGATAGTCGTGGAAGCAATAATTGGCGAGACGACAACAATGTTGAGATGGAGATCAAGGTGTCAAGCCGGTGACGATGGTGATCATGACGGTGCTTTGGAGATGGAGATCAAAGGCACAAGATGATGATGGCCATATCATATCACTTATATTGATTGCATGTGATGTTTATCCTTTATGCATCTTATTTTGCTTAGTACGGCGGTAGCATTATAAGATGATCCCTCACTAAATTTCAAGGTATAAGTGTTCTCCCTGAGTATGCACCGTTGTTACAGTTCGTCATGCCGAGACACCACGTGATGATCGGGTGTGATAAGCTATACATTCACATACAACGAGTGCAAGCCAGTTTTGCATAAGCAGAATACTTGGGTTAAACTTGACGAGCCTAGTATATACAGATATGGCCTCGGAACACTGAGACTGAAAGGTCGAGCGTGAATCATATAGTAGATATGATCAACATAGTGATGTTCACCATTGAAAGCTACTCCATCTCACGTGATGATCGAACATGGTTTAGTTGATATGGATCACGTGATCACATAGATGATTAGAGGGATATCTATCTAAGTGGGACTTCTTAAGTAGTATGATTAATTGAACTTTAATTTATCACGAACTGTAACATCCCAATTTTTCAATTTGGATGTTATACATAGGTCATCATACGCATATCATATTTTATTTGCATTTTGGTTGTGATCCTAGAAATCTTAAGCAACTCAAGGACCCAAGGAGAGAGTTGGTGATTTCATTCGTTTTCATATTTGAATATTATCAAATTTGAAAAGAGGATTAATTTGATTTTATATTTTTCTCTCCAATTATTTCCAATATTAAAAATAAAAGAGAGAAGATAAAATGACTTCTTTAAATGAAAGGAATATTGGAGAAGAAATTTTAAAATCAATTAAAATTTTATTTGAATTAGAAAAAAATATGCATTTTTGAAAATTGCATTTTTAGGCCAGAAAAATGTTCACTTGGTTCTAAATATTAGATTTAGACGGTGAAAATTGTTTCTGGTATTTTTAGATTTTTTTATATATTTTATTAGGATTTTCTTCGGGCAAAAATTTTATTTTAAAAAAATGTTCGCCGCCCGACTGGGCCGAAGGCCCAGCCGAGCCGGGCCGCAGCCCACCAGGCCGCCGCCGCCTCCTTCTCCGACTCGGGACCGAAGTCCCGAGCTCGCCCGCCGCCACCCCCTCGCCCAACGCACCGCCACCCCCTGGCCCTTTAAATACCGAAGCCCCCCCTCTCCTCCTCACCCCACCCCACCGCCGCAGCCCACCACCGAACTGAGCCGCCGCCGTCGCCTTTAGCCGCGCCGCCTCGCTGCCGCACTCCGCCGCCTCGCCACAACACCGCCCGCACCACCCCGCGCCACCGCCACACCGTCGCCCGCACCGCGAGCCACCGCCGTCGTCGCTGCCTCGCCGGAGTTCCACCACCGCCGTTGACTGCCGTCGTCGTGAACCGGTATAAAACCGCCACGATTCACCGGTTCGTTTTTTGGTTTTTTCGGTTCTTCGATTTAGATCGGTTTATTTTCTAGGGTTAGGGTTTTTTCTCGGTTTTTACGTTCGGATCTAAATTGCGAACGTTCGTCCGTTAATCCGCAGTAGCGAACAACGTTCGTTCGTTTGGTTCTATTGGTGAAGTTTTTTCGATTGGTTTTTCTTTTTATTTTATTTTCGGCCAGGGACCTATCCGTGAATACTTTTCTCATAGATTAGTCCCTAATCTTCAAACCTTCGCAACTTTTTGCTCGTTCGTCCAAATCCAGTGAAACCAACGCCAAAATCTTCGTCTTGTTTCCCTCTTTCCAGATAATCCACTTGAACATGATTTTGAAAAACTAAAATTTGGTTGCAAGCAGATTTGAATTTCAACTTCTTCTGATCGTAGTTTGTGTTTCGTAGCTCCGATTTGTTTGATTCTTTTTGCAAATCGAAGCTCTTCAGTTGAACTTTCAGTTTGGATCTTTTCATTTGAGTTTTACCCTTGCATATTATGCTTGGGTGCTTATTTATGCTATTGTTTGTTCATGATAGAGTTTCCAGAGTGTGAAGCATGCTACTACGAGTCACTAGGGTTTTCAGATCGTCAGCAAGGCAGGTAACACTTTGATCATCCCCCTTATTACCCAGATTTTATGCATTAGTCTCAATCCTCAAACATTGCACGAGTAGGATCTGTTTAACATGTGGGTATTGGGAAGTAGTTGTTGAGGTAGTACCTATTGCCCTTTTATTCAAACCTTGGGAGTTACTATGTTACACTTATTATACTTTGCTATGCTATGCTCGTAGACATGGTTTGGTTTGAGTGATTCATGACAGTTGTGAGTGTTATTATGAACCAAGGGTTTACTTAAGGTGGCTACTTTAACACACATCTGGGTGGATTGGTTTGTGGGCACCTGGGGAAATCTAGTGTTGTCCAAAGGAGAATCCCAGGGTATCTGTCTGATTTTTCCTATGGTTCGCCACCCAGGCTCAAAGGGATCATTATGTTATTAATGCTGGAAACTTCCTGTGCAGCCACAAGCCACTATGGGCTCTGGCATAGTTGAGTAAGTTGTGGTAATCCTTTCCATGATGGGCTAGCAGATGTAGGGGATTGCAGGTGTACCAGCCTATCTATTGGTTAAGGTGTAACACCCCGAGACCGATGTGCCAGGTGTCGTGCAGTTATTCGATGTTGTTGCGTTGTCATTGCTTGCGTGCCATGCATTGCATATCATGTCATCATGTGCATTTCATTTGCATACATGTTCGTCTCATGCATCCGAGCATTTTCCCCGTTGTCCGTTTTGCAATCCGGCGCTCCGTTCTCCTCCGGTGGTCATTTCTACCTTTCTTTCGTGTGTGGGGATTAAACATTTCCGGATTGGACCGAGACTTGCCAAGCGGCCTTGGTTTACTACCGGTAGACCGCCTGTCAAGTTTCGTACCATTTGGACTTCGTTTGATACTCCAACGGTTAACCGAGGGACCGAGAAGGCCTCATGTGTGTTGCAGCCCAACACCCCTCCAAAGTGACCCAAACCCCACCAAAACCCTCTCCGTCATCTCGGTCGTTCGATCACGACCGCGTGGCCAAAAACCGCACCTCATTTGGACTCTCCTAGCTCCCTCTACCTATAAATACGTGCAACCCTTCCAAATTCGCGGGCCAAACCCTAGCAATCTTCCTCCTTCCGCCGTCGGACACTTTCCCGCGCCGACGGACATGTCCGCCCGTCACCCCGCCGCCGCGCCCAGCCACTCCGGGGCTGCCACGTCACCCCCACAGCCGCCTCCTCCACGCCGGCCCGCACGGCCCAGGGAGGGCCCTCGCGGCCCGCGAGCGCCGCCGCCAGGCTCCCTCGCCCGGCGCCGCCCGGCTCCCTCACCCGCCGCCGTCCGTTTCGCCGGGCCGCCGCCGCCGTCGATCTCCTCGCCGATCTGCCGCCTCATCCGCCGCCCGCCATGGCTGAGCTCGCCGAGCTCCGCCGCGCCGCTTCGCCGACTACGGCGACCTCCTCCTCCACCCGGCCCCATCTCCTCCCGCGTCCGGCGAAGATCCGGCGATCCCCGACAAGTCCGGCGACTCCCTCCTCTGGCGAACAGGTTTCTGATGAACCTCGAAGCGCGCGCCGCCTCAGATCCAGATCCGGACGAAACCCTAGGGTTGACTTTTTGTCCTAATCTCAGTCACTTTTTGGCATCTTCATCGCATCGTAACTTTGCATCCGTAACTCCGTTTTGGGCATATAGCATATCAAAATGTCCGCCTCAGAGAGTACATCATTTCATCTCATTTCATCATTTTCATTTGAGTTCATCTTGATGCCCGAAATGCCGTTAGAAGAGTGCTACTTGAGATAATTGTCAGATCTGCTACTCCATTTAGATATTTGTCATTTTTGCCATGATTATTGTGTGCATGATGTGACCTGGAGCTCTACATATGTTTTGTTAAGGGGTTTGCCATCTTTCGAGAGGTGCAACCCATGTATTTTTGTGATGTGTGTGGTGACTAGCACAAGCTTGCAAAGTGGTGCACTTGGTAATGCTATTTTCAGGGACTTAGCATTTCCACTAAGTCCTTGACTTGTTTATCTCATGTTGCCATATGTTCATGTTATTTCCTAGTGATTCGTGCCTCTTTTGAGGATGATCGGTAAGGATGTTTTGTTAATCTTGTAGTGCTCTATCCATCCATGTCTTTATTTGCATTTATGGAGCACACTAGCTTGAGTCAATCGAGCTCTACTTTTGTCATTTCGTGAATCTGGGCAGATTGTCTACTTGTTAGCAATTTTGCCGAGGATGTTGTAGTTGACCCATGCATGCTATGTTATTGTTCTTGCCATGGCTAGCTTGAATTTTGTGTATTCTTGATGGGTGTATGCTTAGCTTGTCATGAATTGCTATGTAGTGAGTGCATCAAGCTCGTAAACATGCCTACTTGATATCTGTTTTCAGCATGCTCCAGTTTTCACCAAGTCTGAGATCTGATTATGTTTTTGCCATGTTCACATGCTTGCAATTGTATTTTCTGATCCCTTTTGGCTCAAGGTCACTGAGGGACTTTTGTTAAGCTCTTGGAGTAGCTCCATGCCATGCTTTACTTTGCCATGTTCAGGTCCTGTAGCATATAGTTTTCATGCTCCAAAGTGTGCTACCTGATCTGAAATTACAGACAAGTGTTAATTTCACTAAGTCTGAAATCTGTTTACCATATGCATTTTTGCCATGCTTGTTTGAACCTGTTAATGGATGAATTGGACGTAGCTAAGTGCTAGACTTTTGTTAAGCATCTTGAATGCATCCCTGCCAAGTATTTTGTTGCCATGTTTGGGTGCTATAGCTTGTTCATCTCATTGCATTTAGATGGCTACTTGCTGTAAATCGCAGATCGGTGTCATATTTGAATTGCTTGCCATTTCCAAACCGTAACTCCGATTCCGGCGTTCTTTATATCGTTTTCAAGCGATTTCATCTCATCTTTTCAGTGGCACACTTGGTTTTCCAAGTTGAGGCCAGGTTCAATCATTCCTTGTCAAATCATGCATATGCATCGTATACCGCATCCCGCATATCATATCATGTTCATGTGTTGGTTGTTTACTATGTTGTTTGCTCTTTTCCGGTGTTGTTTCTTCGCTTGGTTCCGATAAAGTCGTGTTTGTGAGGAATCGTTCGTCTACGTCCGTTTGTCTTCTTCATGGACTCGTTCTTCTTCCTTGCGGGATTTCAGGCAAGATGACCATACCCTCGAAATCACTTCTATCTTTGCTTGCTAGATGCTCGCTCTTTTGCTATGCCTATGCCGCGATACCTACCACTTGCTTATCATGCCTCCTATATTGTTGAACCAAGCCTGTAACCCACCTTGTCCTAGCAAACCGTTGTTTGGCTATGTTACCGCTTTGCTCAGCCCCTCTTATAGCGTTGTTAGTTGCAGGTGAAGATTGAAGTTCGTTCCTTGTTGGAACATGGAGATGTTGTTCCTTGTTGGAACATGGTTACTTATTGGGATATCACAATATATCTTATTTAATTAATGCATCTATATACTTGGTAAAGGGTGGAAGGCTCGGCCTTATGCCTGGTGTTTTGTTCCACTCTTGCCGCCCTAGTTTCCGTCATATCGGTGTTATGTTCCCAGATTTTGCATTCCTTACGCGGTTGGGTAATAATGGGAACCCCTTGACAGTTCGCCTTGAATAAAACTCCTCCAGCAATGCCCAACCTTGGTTTTACCATTTGCACTAACAACCTACCACCTTCCCTTGGGTTCTGCAGACTCAAGGGTCATCTTTATTCTAACCCCCCGGGCCAGTGCTCTTCTGAGTGTTGGTCCGAACTAGAGTCCTGTGCAGCGCCCCCTCGGGGAAACTCGAGGTTTGGTTTTAGTTGTATGGAGAGCTCATCTAAGTGTGCCCTGAGAACGAGATATGTGCAGCTCCTATCGAGATTTGTCGGCACATTCGGGCGGTGTTGCTGGATTTGTTTTAACTTGTCGAAGTGTCTTGTAGAACCGGGATACCGAGTCTGATCGGAACGTCTCGGGAGGAGGTCTATTCCTTCGTTGACCGTGAGAGCTTGTGATGGGCTAAGTTGGGACACCCCTGCAGGGATTTGAACTTTCGAAAGCCGTGCCCGCGGTTATGGGCAGATGGGAATTTGTTAATGTTCGGTTGTAGATAACTTGAACCTTAACTTAATTAAAATACATCAACCGCGTGTGTAACCGTGATGGTCTTTTCTCGGCGGAGTCCGGGAAGTGAACGCGGTGTTGGAGTAATGCTTGACGTAGGTTGTTTTAGGATCACTTCTTGATCATATTTTTATCGATCGTGCCTTGCCTTCTCTTCTCGCTCTCATTTGCGTATGTTAGCCACCATATTATGCTAGTCGCTTGCTGCAGCTCCACCTCATACCTTTTACCTTACCCATAAGCTTAAATAGTCTTGATCATGAGGGTGCGAGATTGCTGAGTCCCCGTGGCTCACAGATACTTCCAAACCCAGCTTGCAGGTGCCGATGAGTCCGTGCAGATGACGCAATCCAGCTCAGGAGGAGCCCGATGAAGATCTTGTCCTTTGTGTTGTTTCGTTCTAGTTGATCAGTAGTGGAGCCCAGTTGGGGTCGATCGGGGACCTTGTCGCATTTGGGGTTATTCTTTTATTTTGGTTCCGTAGTCGGACCTTGATTGTATCTGGATGATGTAATGTTTTATTCATGTAATTGTGTGAAGTGGCGAGTGTAAGCCAACTATGTATCTTTTCCCCTATTGTATTACATGGGTTGTGTGAAGATTACCTCACTTGCGACATTGCTTTCAATGCGGTTATGCCTCTAAGTCGTGCTTCGACATGTGGGAGATATAGCCGCATCGAGGGCGTTACAAGTTGGTATCAGAGCCTTCCCCGACCTTAGGAGCCCCCATTGCTTGATCGTTTTTTTAGCAGCCAAGTTGTGTCTAGAAAAATGTTTTGAGTCATTTAGGAATTATATATCGGAGAGTTTAGGAATTCTTTTTTACTTCCCAGTCTCCTCATCGCTCTGGTAAGGCATCCTGACGTAGATTTTTGACTCTTCTCTTCTCAAATTCCACTAAATTTTTTTAGGATCACGTGGCTATCTTGGAATCGTTCCGATGGTTTTGTGACGAGAACATTGTCTTGGTGCCTCCTGTCAGGGGTTTTGTGGCAGTGTCTCGGGGAGTTGAGCTCCGAGGTGTTGTCGTCATAATTTTATCGTTGTAGTTCTAGAATACCTGAGTTTAGTACGCCGACATCGAAAATCTCTTTTATGCAGTTCGTTGGTGAGATAACCTCGACGCCACCCAGTACTGGGGCGGGAGTTCGGGAGTATTGCCATAACTTGTATACCAGATGCTTTTCGAAGGTTGAGGTAGATGATTTCCGAAGGTTTCTTGGTTATGTGTTGAAGGATGGATACAGCTGGATGTAGGATTTGTTAGTTTGGGTGAGATATTATGCTTCCCCTGTATCCCCAACACCTGATTGCATAACCGGAAAATTTCGGGAGTTTCATAGGTGGGAATTCAAGTAGCTCTTAGGATATCTTTCCAACAGATGTATGATATGAAATTGGGGTTCGACATCTAGTGGTCCGCCTATTCACGGTCGGTTTTACAGTGGTCTCGTTGTGTCTTAAAGAGTCCTTGGCTATGCCGACTCGGGGACGCTTTGTATGTCATGTGCACTGCCTTGTACATGATGGTGTTGTACGATCGAGCCCGTGTAGGCCACACCATGAAAACTTCGGACGAAATCTCTATCATATGTTTGTTCCGGCTTATTCTGTGAGACAATCCGTTGTTTTTGTTTTTGAGTTGTGGTATTCGAGTTGCTTCAATGTCAAGTGTTGATTCCATACCTTCCCCAAATGGTGTTCTCATATTCTTATGTGAATACTAGTCCTTCTCGATCATCAAGTTTGTCATGTCAATTCTTTTCAACCGGTGTGCTTCTCTTCAAGTGGATCCGATCATTTCAACATCAGCAAGATCAATTACCAGTTCTTCTCAACGGTGTTTGTTACATCCGTCTTCAAGTTGCGTTTGTTTTTTTTCCCGCCCACCCTCCCTGTTTCTTCAAGGACCCAGATTTCTTATTCAAGTATCCATTTTATTGAGGGGAAGCCTCTCCATTCCTTTTCCGTCAATCTTCTTATCCGGTGATGCTCATGAAGATACTAACGGAGCTTCAAGTTCATTAACCTTCACTCATTTTTCTTCTCCGGTGGTTTAAATTCAAGCGTTATTGATCATATCTTTCTCCTCGTTTCAAATACCTTCTCATGCTGGTGCACCTCATATTCATTCACTTCTCGCTATTTAATTGTTCTGGAGTGCTCAAGATATCTCGAAGATTCGTGTTTCCACTCTGCATTCGTTCAAGCTCTTTCGAGATTGGTATCTCATTCAAGTCATTTAATTCAATCGGTGCAACCTCTCTTTTTAATCATTTCGACGGTGTTTCTCTTGAGTGGGCCCTAGCCCACAGGTCTTTTCCAGGATCTTACCTGACTCTTCTATTTTCTCGGAGGTATTCTCAAATTCTTTTCGAAGTTTGACGTTAGAATGATTTACCATCAGTCAAATGTCTTTCTCCAAGATCTTTCAAAATTCTTTTCATCGTTGGCTCAACCTTTCCATTCGTCATTTCAGAGTGTCTAAATAATTCATGGTGGTGTTTCTCGTCATCATTCTCAACATTTAAAGACCAAGGAATAATCTTCTCTTCAATCATATCCGTTCTCGTGAAGATTCGTGATTCTAGCTTGTTGCCTTCCTCTCATAATTGCTTTCGATTGTGAGAATTCTTTTCACCGAGCCGGAGTAATTCAGGAGTCTTTCTAGTTTGTTTCTCCGGAGCCCATCATTTCAGAAGATTTATTAATTCTCAGCTTTCAGTTATCATTCTCCAATCCTACCGGTGGTTCATTCAAGATTTCTCTTCCTTGTTTATCATATCAATTTATTTGTTGTTCCAAATCCCACCGGCGGTTCCATCAAGTCCTTATCAAGTTATCGATATCTCTCTTAATCTTTTCTACGAGAATAAGCAGTGTGCCAAATCCATTGATTGTCATCAATTTAATTGGTGAAGGATAAGCATAATGTAATTATTATTCTTGTTTCATCGACTGAACTCAATTCCCTATTCCGGAGGCTCATCATAGTCCTGATTTCAGTTGTGCATCTTCTCTTTTTTCCGGAGTTCTCATGAAGGTTCTACATGATGTGTCATAAAGGATTTAATTCCTTCTCCAAGCGTTCATCAAGATTCTTTTTAGATGAGTTCAAGCTTTCTTCATCTTGTAATCCGGAGTGCAATTCTTTCACGCATATCTTTTGAGGTGGTTTTATGTCATTCTTGATAATTTCCCTTCGTGCTTCGTGTTTCACAAGTTATCAAGATGAGGTATTTAAATCCACCAATCTCGTCATTGGGGTTACCTTGGGTTATATTTCACCTAAAGCCTTCCCTAAGGTTTGTTGCTATCTATGGTGCTTATAAAGGACCCAAGTTCTTCTTTATACTTCTGATGAACAAGTTCCTCGTCTTCTTGTTCTTATCAATCCAATATTGTTTTCGTTAGTGGCGGAATTTCACCTCAAGTTCTAGAGATGTTTTCCATAAGCCCACTACAAGCTTATCCTCTTCGTTGTTGTTTTCCCAACAACCCCGCGCAATCCTTTCTTGCAAGAATGCTTTCCAAGTTCAATTGTGATAGAAGTTGTCATTTTCTTCCGGAGGCATTGTGATGTTGCTCTTTTCTCTCATCATCTTGGATCATGTTCTTTTCTTCATTATCCATTTAACCGGAGTGTTCTGTCCTTTTTACCCAAGTTCTTTTCACCGTATCAAGTCTTGCATAACTTCTTAACCGGAGTGCTTTCAATATATATCTTGCCCTTCAACCTCAAGGTTTTTCGCAATGTTCTTTGTCCCTCCTTGCTAACGGAGTGTTTTCGACTTTGTTCACCTTCGTTGTATTCTTTTCTCGAATTTGTGTAACCTTTTCAAGGTTCTTTGGTTTCACTCATTTGCCAAAGGAGCAACTTCGTTTTACCTCTTCTCTTTCCCTTCCGTTTTCCCTCCGGTGCCATTCTAGATCTCGGGACGAGATCCTCTTGTAGTGGTGGAGTGTTGTAACACGCCGAGACCGATGTGCCAGGTGTCGTGCAGTTATTTGATGTTGTTGCGTTGTCATTGCTTGCGTGTCATGCATTGCATATCATGTCATCATGTGCATTTCATTTGCATACATGTTCGTCTCATGCATCCGAGCATTCTCCCCGTTGTCCGTTTTGCAATCCGGCGCTCCGTTCTCCTCCGGTGGTCATTTCTACCTTTCTTTCGTGTGTGGGGATTAAACATTTCCGGATTGGACCGAGACTTGCCAAGCGGCCTTGGTTTACTACCGGTAGACCGCCTGTCAAGTTTCGTACCATTTGGACTTCGTTTGATACTCCAACGGTTAACCGAGGGACCGAGAAGGCCTCATGTGTGTTGTAGCCCAACACCCCTCCAAAGTGGCCCAAAACCCACCAAAACCCTCTCCATCATCTCGATCGTTCGATCACGACCGTGTGGCCAAAAACCGCACCTCATTTGGACTCTCCTAGCTCCCTCTACCTATAAATACGTGCAACCCTTCCAAATTCGCGGGCCAAACCCTAGCAATCTTCCTCCTTCCGCCGTCAGACACTTTCCCGCGCCGACGGACATGTCCGCCCGTCACCCCGCCGCCGCGCCCAGCCACTCCGGGGCTGCCACGTCACCCCCGCGGCCGCCTCCTCCACGCCGGCCCGCGCGGCCCAGGGAGGGCCCTCGCGGCCCGCGAGCGCCGCCGCCAGGCTCCCTCGCCCGGCGCCGCTCGGCTCCCTCACCCGCCGCCGTCCGTTTCGCCGGGCCGCCCTGCCGTCGATCTCCTCGCCGATCTTCCGCCTCATCCGCCGCCCGCCATGGCTGAGCTCGCCGAGCTCCGCCGCGCCGCTTCGCCGACTACGGCGACCTCCTCCTCCACCCGGCCCCGTCTCCTCCCGCGTCCGGCGAAGATCCGACGATCCCCGACAAGTCCGGCGACTCCCTCCTCCGGCGAACAGGTTTCCGATGAACCTCGAAGCACGCGCCACCTCAGATCCAGATCCGGACGAAACCCTAGGGTTGACTTTTTGTCCTAATCTCAGTCACTTTTTGGCATCTTCATCGCATCGTAACTTTGCATCCGTAACTCCGTTTTGGGCATATAGCATATCAAAATGTTCGCCTCAGAGAGTACATCATTTGATCTCATTTCATCGTTTTCATTTGAGTTCATCTTGATGCCCGAAATGCCGTTAGAAGAGTGCTATTTGAGATAATTGTCAGATCTGCTACTCCATTTAGATATTTGTCATTTTTGCCATGATTATTGTGTGCATGATATGACCTGGAGCTCTACATATGTTTTGTTAAGGGGTTTGCCATCTTTCGAGAGGTGCAACCCATGTATTTTTGTGATGTGTGTGGTGACTAGCACAAGCTTGCAAAGTGGTGCACTTGGTAATGCTATTTTCAGGGACTTAGCATTTCCACTAAGTCCTTGACTTGTTTATCTCATGTTGCCATATGTTCATGTTGTTTCCTAGTGATCCGTGCCTCTTTTGAGGATGATCGGTAAGGATGTTTTGTTAATCTTGTAGTGCTCTATCCATCCATGTCTTTATTTGCATTTATGGAGCACACTAGCTTGAGTCAATCGAGCTCTACTTTTGTCATTTCGTGAATCTGGGCAGATTGTCTACTTGTTAGCAATTTTGCCGAGGATGTTGTAGTTGACCCGTGCATGCTATGTTATTGTTCTTGCCATGGCTAGCTTGAATTTTGTGTATTCTTGATGGGTGTATGCTTAGCTTGTCATGACTTGCTCTGTAGTGAGTGCATCAAGCTCGTAAACATGCCTACTTGATATCTGTTTTCAGCATGCTCTAGTTTTCACCAAGTCTGAGATCTGATTATGTTTTTGCCATGTTCACATGCTTGCAATTGTATTTTCTGATCCCTTTTGGCTCAAGGTCACTAAGGGACTTTTGTTAAGCTCTTGGAGTAGCTCCGTGCCATGCTTTACTTTGCCATGTTCAGGTCCTGTAGCATATAGTTTTCATGCTCCAAAGTGTGCTACCTAATCTGAAATTCCAGACAAGTGTTAATTTCACCAAGTCTGAAATATGTTTACCATATGCATTTTTGCCATGCTTGTTTGAACCTGTTAATGGATGAATTGGGCGTAGCTCAGTGCTAGACTTTTGTTAAGCATCTTGAATGAATCCCTGCCATGTATTTTGTTGCCATGTTTGGGTGCTGTAGCTTGTTCATCTCATTGCATTTAGATGGCTACTTGCTGTAAATCGCAGACCGGTGTCATAATTGAATCGCTTGCCATTTCCAAACCGTAACTCTGATTTCGGCGTTCTTTGTATCGTTTTCAAGCGATTTCATCTCATCTTTCCAGTGGCACACTTGGTTTTCCAAGTTGAGGCCAGGTTCAATCATTCCTTGTCAAATCATGCATATGCATCGCATACCGCATCCCGCATATCATATCATGTTCATGTGTTGGTTGTTTACTATGTTGTTTGCTCTTTTCCGGTGTTATTTCTTCGGTTGGTTCCGATAACTTCGCGTTTGTGAGGAATCGTTCGTCTACGTCCATTTGTCTTCTTCATGGACTCGTTCTTCTTCCTTGCGGGATTTCAGGCAAGATGACCATACCCTCGAAATCACTTCTATCTTTTCTTGCTAGATGCTCGCTCTTTTGCTATGCCTATGACGCGATACCTACCACTTGCTTATCATGCCTCCTATATTGTTGAACCAAGCCTCTAACCCACCTTGTCCTAGCAAACCGTTGTTTGGCTATGTTACCGCTTTGCTCAGCCGCTCTTATAGCGTTGTTAGTTGCAGGTGAAGATTGAAGTTCGTTCCTTGTTGGAACATGGAGATGTTGTTCCTTGTTGGAACATGGTTACTTGTTGGGATATCACAATATATCTTATTTAATTAATGCATCTATATACTTGGTAAAGGGTGGAAGGCTCGACCTTATGCCTGGTGTTTTGTTCCACTCTTGCCGCCCTAGTTTCCATCATATCGGTGTTATGTTCCCGGATTTTGCGTTCCTTACACGGTTGGGTAATAATGGGAACCCCTTGACAGTTCGCCTTGAATAAAACTCCTCCAGCAATGCCCAACCTTGGTTTTATCATTTGCACTAACAACCTACCACCTTCCCTTGGGTTCTGCAGACTCAAGGGTCATCTTTATTCTAACCCCCCCGGGCCAGTGCTCCTCTGAGTGTTGGTCCGAACTAGAGTCATGTGCAGCGCCCCCTCGGGGAAACTCGAGGTTTGGTTTTAGTTGTATGGAGAGCTCATCTGAGTGTGCCCTGAGAACAAGATATGTGCAGCTCCTATCGGGATTTGTCGGCACATTCGGGCGGTGTTGCTGGATTTGTTTTAACTTGTCGAAGTGTCTTGTAGAACCGGGATACCGAGTCTGATTGGAACGTCTCGGGAGGAGGTCTATTCCTTCGTTAACCGTGAGAGCTTGTGATGGGCTAAGTTGGGACACCCCTGCAGGGATTTGAACTTTCGAAAGCCGTGCCCGCGGTTATGGGCAGATGGGAATTTGTTAATGTCCTGTTGTAGATAACTTGAACCTTAACTTAATTAAAATACATCAACCGCGTGTGTAACCGTGATGGTCTTTTCTCGGCGGAGTCCGGGAAGTGAACGCGGTGTTGGAGTAATGCTTGATGTAGGTTGTTTTAGGATCACTTCTTGATCATATTTTTATCGATCGTGCCTTGCCTTCTCTTCTCGCTCTCATTTGCGTATGTTAGCCACCATATTATGCTAGTCGCTTGCTGCAGCTCCACCTCATACCTTTTACCTTACCCATAAGCTTAAATAGTCTTGATCGCGAGGGTGCGAGATTGCTGAGTCCCCGTGGCTTACAGATACTTCCAAACCCAGCTTGCAGGTGCCGATGAGTCCGTGCAGATGACGGAATCCAGCTCAGGAGGAGCCCGATGAAGATCTTGTCCTTTGTGTTGTTTCGTTCTAGTTGATCAGTAGTGGAGCCCAGTTGGGGTCGATCGGGGACCTTGTCGCATTTGGGGTTATTCTTTTATTTTGGTTCCGTAGTCAGACCTTGATTGTATCTGGATGATGTAATGTTTTATTCATGTAATTGTGTGAAGTGGCGAGTGTAATCCAACTATGTATCGTTTTCCCGTATTGTATTACATGGGTTGTGTGAAGATTACCTCACTTGCGACATTGCTTTCAATGCGGTTATGCCTCTAAGTCGTTCTTCGACACGTGGGAGATATAGCCGCATTGAGGGCGTTACATAAGGGGACCTCTTCGGAAAGACTGTGTCTCGGTCATCTGTTTCTTAAACATCATGCAGTGTGAGAAATTCAACGGAGGAAATCGAGTCTTGTGGGGAAAAGTGTGCAAACCTCTGCAGAGTGTATAAACTAATCATGGTTAGCCATGTCCCCGGTTATGGACATCTTGAGTATCTAGTGCTTGAATTTCTATGTTGATCTCATCACTTTACTTAATTAACTTGTTGGGTTATTGATTATTAATTTGGGATTGAGATGGGGTTACCATTCTAAATGTTTTCAACAAACTTTGTAGTATATAAAATATAATCCTTTGTTGTAGGAAAAAACTAGCTTTTCGCAAAAAGATAACCATAGAGCCTCCACCAGCCATAAATGCATATAGTTATAGTTGTTACTTGTTCATTGCTCTTTAGGGTTATCTTTGCCAGCATATTCCATGTGCTGACCTACACAGGCTGCAACGTATTATGTTGCAGATTTTTTAGACAAAGAGTAAGGTGCGTTAGGTCGTTGTCGTGCACTCAGCTATGCCGTTGGAGTTGATGGACTCATTTAACCTCGAAGCTTCCGCTGTTATCTTATTTAGATGGCCTTCAGCCATATTATTGTATTAAGTTCTCTTTTGAGACATTCGATGAATAAGTGTGTGACTGGACTCTGTTACAAATCCTCGAGTACTGTGTGTGTCAGCATTACCGATCCAGGGATGACACTTATACATAGAGATTTGACTGTTTGAGGTCGGATCGCTACAAAATGGTATCAGAGCACACGCTGACTGTAGGACGCGACCACTACGATTGAGCCATAGGACACTCTTCTCTACTCATTTCTGACTCTTCTCCACTTTCCACTCTATAGATGGCGGACCCAAGGAACAAGTTTGCTCAACCGGATGAAGACACCCCTTTTGGACGATACCTGAAGGAAGTCACTAAGTACCTGAGCATCGGAATACCAAGCTTCACGGGGACCTACACCACCACTCTACCTGAAGAAGAGCGCTGGACAATTCGAGTACATGTTCTAGGAAGGACATTCACACCAGTTACGGAGCCCATAGAGTTTTCCTTTGACGCACCAACCCGGAGTCTAGGAAAGAGCATAGCGGCTCACATCGCCATGGGACGCATCGATGAAGTATACCACAAGGATCTTAAGGACACCATCTACCAGATATGTGGACGCCGAGATGAGCAATGGGAGATGATTTGCACCAGGAAGGAGAAGTCCATTGCAGCCTACATCCAGGAGTTAAACCAACACATTCGTCGACAGGAGAACCAGATGTGTGCCAGCATGATAGACCTGAAGAAGGTGATGACCAGGAACATGGAGCTAGAAGAGGAACTCAAGTCTACACACGATGGATATGAAGAGGAAATTGCAGTACTACTGGAGAAGAATAAAGACCTGAAGAAGAAGCTAGGAATATTCATGGGAGACCCCGCGCCAGGAGATGACGACCACCCCAAGGACTACATGATCATTGACAACACCTGCTCTGACCCCGACAGTGATGATGATTATGAAGACGAAGCTGGAGCAGATATCATGGAGTCTTCTTCCGATCAAAATTTCTAGTCGACCACCATATTATCAATAGTATTCCCCCATGTATATAGTAGTAGTCAGAGTATTTTGTAATGGTAGCTAGATCGATTGTATGCCCTTGTTTGAATTGAGTGGTGTGATATGAATGTGTTTTTCTCATGTGCATATGGGTAGTGATTTTCTCCTTAGACCTCACTCTATTCCAATCTCTCCCCTTTAAACCTACCAGATGCCTCTGAGACATGATCACGGATTTGTCTTCCCACCGGAGCTCACCCAGTTGATCCAACAACAAAATGCCTTGATGCAGCTACTAGTCCAGAACCAATGCAACATCAATAACAACCCATCGCCACCACCTCCAGTTGACAACTTAGCCCGTTTTCTGAGGTTGAATCCGTTGGTGTTTTCCAGTAGCACCGAGCCGATTGTTGCTGATGACTGGCTCCGCGGGATTGGAAGGGAGATGACCACTGCAGGTTGCACATATGCTAAGAAGGTGCATTTTGCCGCACATCAATTGGATGGACCCGCAGCCTCATGGTGGGAAAATTACACAACCACTTTTCCCATAGCCAATGTCACATGGGATCAGTTTCAACAAGCTTTCCGCACAGCCCATGTCTCAACTAGAGCAATGAACATGAAGAAGCATGAGTTTCACAACTTACGCCAGGGAAATCGTACTATGGGGCAGTACATGGATGAGTTTAGTAAGTTAGCTTGCTATGCCCCAGATGATGTGGCCACAGATGCCGCGAAGCAGGAGAAGTTTATGGAAGGGCTGAATGATGAGATGAGTATGCAGTTGATGGTAGCAACATTCACTAACTACCAGGAGTTGGTAGACATGGCCCTTATGATTGAAAGCAAACAACAACAGATAGAGAGCCACAAACGGAAGTATGGATAGGGGAAGTACAATTCTGGAGCTCAGCAAAAGCCTCGCTTTACCCCTAACTCCGGAGGTTACACCCATAACCATGGAGGCCATACTCATAATGGAGGAAGCACACATAACCACAGTGGCCCTAAGAATGGGAATGGGAATGGAGGAAGCAACAATCAGAACCGCTCCAATCCAGCAATGCCCGCTAAGAAGGACCTGAGCCATGTCACCTGCTACAAATGCGGGAAGACTGGACTACGCTAGTGATTGCTCAGAGTTGAAGAATGGTAATGGGAATGGAAACTTTGGGAAGAAGCCCAACCCTTTCACTAGAGAACAAGTGAACCACGTTAACGTGGAGGAGGTTAAAGAACAACCAGATGCAGTTATAGGTAAGTTTTTGATTAAGTCATTTACTGCAATTGTTCTTTTTGATACTAGTGCATCGCATTCATACATATCAAGGGGATTTGTGGATAAGTATAAGTTGCCCACCAAAGTTCTTAAGACACCTATGTTAGTAAGCTCACTTGGAGCGGAGTATATGGCAAGCAGAGGATGTTTTCAGGTGCCATTGACCATAGGTAGGCATGTTTTCCCCTCAGACCTAATAGTCTTGGAGTCACAAGGATTGGATGTGATACTAGGCATGGATTGACTATCAATGTATGGAGGAAATATCGATTGTTCTAGTAAGTCAATTCTACTCACCACCCTGGAGGGAAAAATGATCAAGTATGTTTCTAGGCATGCGCCAAGGAGGACCCAAGTGAATTCTCTCTCGGGAGTTGTTCAGGAAGAAGTGCCTGTTGTGAAGGATTACCCGGATGTATTTCCAGACTAATTACCAGGCATGCCGCCAGATCGGGACATAGAGTTTTTCATAGAGTTGTTGCCAGGCACCGTATCAATATCGAAGAGACCGTATCGGATGCCTGCAAATGATCTGGAGCAAATTAAGAAGCAGATTAAGGAGTTATTGGAGAAATGTTATATCCGACCCAGTTCATTACCGTGGGGAGCCCCAGTGCTCCTAGTTGAGAAGAAGGATGTATCTTTGAGAATGGTTGTTGAATTATCGGACTTTGAATGAAGTGACGATCAAGAACAAGTACCCACTACCGATGATCAATGATCTGTTTGACCAATTGCAAGGAGCTAAAGCATTCCCCAAGATCGATCTTCGATCAGGATACCACCAGTTGAAGATCCGAGAACAGGATATACCTAAGACAACTTTTACCACAAGGTATGGGCTATATGAGTACATGGCCATGTCTTTTGGATTGACTAATGCCCCTGCCTATTTTATGAGTATGACGAACAAGGTATTCATGGAGTTTTTGGATAAGTATGTTTTGGTGTTCATTGATGATATTTTGGTGTACTCGAAGAATGAAGAGGAACACAAGGAACACTTGAGCTTAGTTCTCGAGAAGCTCATGGAACACCAGTTGTATGCCAAGTTTAGCAAGTGTGAGTTTTGGTTGAAGGAAGTTGGATTTCTTGGACATGTTATATTAGGAGAAGGTATAGCCATAGACCCTACCAAGGTTCAGTCTGTCACTGAGTGGTTGGCACCCACCTCAGTTGGAGAGATCCATAGTTTTTTGGGACTCGCAAGATACTATCGGAGATTTATTGAGAAGTTTCCAAGATTGCGAAACCCATGACAGAGTTGTTGAAGGAAACCAAGTTCAAATGGACCAAGGATTGTGAGGCCAGTTTTCAGGAGTTGAAGAAACGTTTGGTTACAGCCCCAGTGCCGATTCTTCCGGATATACGCAAGGATTTCCAAGTGTATTGCGACGCTTCTCGCTTAGTACTTGGAGGTGTACTTATGCAGGACGGAAGAGTTGTTTCATATGCCTCACGACAGCTACGACCTCACGAGTTGAATTATGCCACACATGATTTGGAGTTAGCGGCCGTAGTGCATGCGCACAAGACCCGGAGACATTTTCTGATTGGAAATCGATGTGATGTGTACACGGATCACAAGAGTTTGAAGTACATTTTCGCGCAAAAGGAGTTGAATCTCAGGCAGAGGAGATGGTTGGAGCTCATAAAGGATTATGATATGAAGCTGCATTATCATCCAGGAGAGGCCAATGTCATAGCAGACACTTTGAGCCGCAAGATTTATGTCAATACCCTCGTAAGCGGAGGATTACCGCATGAGTTAGTAGACGATCTCAAGGAACTTCGTTTGGAGATAGTTCCAAGAGGTTTTGTTGCAGCAATGGAGGTTTAGTCTACCTTATTGGGAAATATTCGAGAAGCTCAGAAAGATGACAAGGAAATTGCTGAGATAAAGGAGAAGATGAGAAAAGGAAAAGCCAAAGGTTTTCGTGAGGATGAGCACGAAACTTTATGGTTTGAGGATCGTGTATATGTGCCTAATAATGCAGAGATTAGGAAGTTAATACTTCAGGAGGCCCATGACTCACCATACTTGACTCACCCTGGAAACACCAAGATGTATTTGGATTTGAAGGACCGTTTCTGGTGGACGGGTATGAAGAAGGATATTGCTGAGTATGTAGTAGTATGCGATGTATGTCAGAGAGTGAAGGCAGAACATCAGAAGCCAGCCGAATTATTACAGCCTATGCCGATACTCGATTGGAAGTGGGATAAACTTGGCATGGATTTCATCACCGGTTTACCCAGGACCCGATCGGGATATGACTCAATCTGAGTAGTAGTTGATCGCTTGACCAAAGTGGCTCACTTTATCCCCGTGAAAACCACATATACAAGCGCGAAGTTGGCCAAGATATATATGACCAGGATCATATGTCTGCATGGAGTTCCGAGGACCATCGTATCAGATAGAGGGACACAGTTTACCTTGAAGTTTTGGAATCAGCTGCACCAGACCTTGGGTACTAGGCTAGAGTTCAGTATAGCCTTTCATCTGTAGACAGATGGATAAACTAAGAGAGTCAATCAGATTCTGGAGGACATGTTGAGAGCTTGTACGCTAGATTATGGATCTAGTTGGGATGAAAATTTGCCCCAGCAGAATTCTCGTACAACAACAGTTATCAGGCTAGTTTAAAGATGACCCCTTTTGAAGCTTTGTATGGAAGAAGGTGCAGGACACCGTTGATGTGGTATGAAGTTGGAGACCGTCAGTTGTTTGGACCAGATTTGATCAAAGAGTCTGAAGAGAAGGTTAAGTTGATTCGATATAGATTGAAGGTAGCTCAGTCCAGGCAGAAGAGTTATGCCGATACTAAACGCAAGGAGGTAGTCTATGAAATTGGAGATAGAGCATATCTTCATGTGTCACAACTCCGAGGAGTTAAACGATTTGGAGTTAAGGGAAAGTTATCCCCGAGATTTGTAGGACCATACCGAGTTCTGGAATGTATGGGAGAAGTTGCCTACAAGTTGGAGTTACCCGAAGGATTGTCAGGAGTTCACGACGTGTTTCACGTTTCCCAGTTGAAGAAGTGCCATGAAGAGATGGCCGATATTCCTCTAAGAGATACAGTGCCCCTAGAAGCAATTTAGTTGGATAGTGACCTAACCTACGAGGAGAAACCCGTCAAGATTCTCGAGTTTGCCAGCCGAGTTACTCGCATCAAGGTTATCAAGTTTTGTAAAGTTCAGTGGAGCCACCATACTGAGGATGAAGCCACCTGGGAAAGAGAAGAAGACCTACAGAAAGACTACCCGCACCTATTTTCTAGCCAACCCGTATCTCGAGGGCAAGATTCAACTTAAGGGGGTTAGGTTTGTAACATCCCAATTTTTCAATTTGGATGTTATACATAGGTCATCATACGCATATCATATTTTATTTGCATTTTGGTTGTGATCCTATAAATCTTAAGCAACTAAAGGACCCAAGGAGAGAGTTGGAGATTTCATTCATTTTCATATTTGAATTTTATCAAATTTGAAAAGATGATCAATTTGATTTTATATTTTCCTCTCCAATTATTTCCAATATTAAAATAAAAGAGAGAAGATAAAATGACTTCTTTAAATGAAAGGAATATTGGAGAAGAAATTTTAAAATCAAATTAAAATTTTATTTGGATTTTATTTGAATTAGAAAAATATGCATTTTTGAAAATTGCATTTTTAGGCCAGAAAAATGTTCACTTGGTTCTAAATATTAGATTTAGACAGTGAAAATTGTTTCTGGTATTTTGATAATTTTTAATATTTTATTAGGATTTTCTTTGGGCGAAAATTTTATTAAAAAAAAATTCACCGCCCGACTAGGCCGAAGGCCCAGCCGAGCCGGGCCACAGCCCACTAGGCCACCGCCGCCTCCTCCTCCGACTCGAGACCGAAGTTCCGAGCTCGCCCGCCGCCGCCACCGTGTACGGCTCGGACACGAGCCGCCGCCGTCCCCTCGGCCAAGGCACCGTCGCGTCCTGGCCCTTTAAATACCGGAGCCCCCCTCTCCTCCTCACCCCACCCCGCTGCCGCAGCCCACCACTAAACCGAGCCACCGTCGCCGGCTTTAGACTCGCCGCCGCACTCCGCCGCCTCGCCGCCGCACCGCCCACACCACCCCGCGCCACCGCCGCACCGCTGCCCATGCCGCGAGCCACCACTGATGTCGCTGCCTCGCCGCCTCGCCGGAGTTCCGCCGTCGTCATTGACCGCCGTTGTCGTGAACCGGTATAAAACTGCCCCGGCTCGCCGGTTCATTTTTCGGTTTTTTTGGTTCTTCAGTTTAGAGCGGTTTATTTTCTAGGGTTAGGGTTTTTTCTCAGTTTTTATGTTCGGATCTAATTTGCAGACATTCGTCCGTTAATCCGCAGTAGCGAACAATGTTCGTTTGTTTGGTTCTATTAGTGAATGTTCGTTCGATAGGTTTTTCTTTTTATTTTATTTTTGGCTAGGGACCTATCTGCGAATACTTTTCTCACACATTAGTCCCTAATCTTCAAACCTTCGCAACATTTTGCTCGTTCGTCCAAATCCAGTGAAACCAACGCCAAAATCTTCATCTTGTTTCCCTCTTTCCAGATAATCCACTTGAACATTATTTTGACAAACTAAAATTTGTTTGCAAGCAGACTTGAATTTGAACTTCTTCTGATCATAGTTTGTGTTTCGTAGCTCCGATTCGTTTGATTCTTTTTGCAAATCGAAGATCTTCAGTTGAACTTTCAGTTTGGATCTTTTCATTTGAGTTTTACCCTTGCATCTTATGCTTGAGTGCTTATGTATGCTATTGTTTGTTCACGATAGAGTTTCCGAAGTGCGAATCATGCTACTACGAGTCACTAGGGTTTTCAGATTGTCAGCAAGGCAAGTAACACTTTGATCATCTCCCTTATTACCCAGTTTTATGCATTAGTATCAATCCTCAAACATTGCATGAGTAGGATATGTTTAACATGTGGGTATTGGGAAGTAGTAGTTGAGGTAGTACCTATTGCCCTTTTATTCAAACCTTAGGAGTTACTACGTTACGCTTATTATACTTTGCTATGATTTGCTCGTAGATGTGGTTTGGTTTGAGTGATTCATGACAGTTGTGAGTATTATTATAAACTAAGGGTTTACTTAAGGTGGCACTTTAACACACATCTGGGTGGATTGGTTTGTGGGCACCTAGGGAAATCCAGTGTTGCCCAAAGGAGAATCCCGGGGTATCCGTGTGATTTTTCCTATGGTTCGCCACCCAGGCTCAAAGGGATCATTATGTTATTCATGCTGGAAACTTCCGTGTGCAACCACAAGCCACTATGGGCTCTGGCATAGTTGAGTAAGTTGTGGGAATCCTTTCCATGATGGGCTAGCAGATGTAGGGGATTGTAGGTGTACCGGCCTATCTATCGGTTAAGGGGACCTCTTCGGAAAGACTGTGTCTTGGTCATCCATTTCTTAAACATCATGCAGTGCGAGAAATTCAACGGAGGAGATCGAGTCTTGTGGGGAAAAGTTTGCAAACCTCTGCAGAGTGTATAAACTAATCATGGTTAGCCGTGTCCCCTGTTATGGACATCTTGAGTATCTAGTGTTTGAATTTCTATGTTGATCTCATCACTTTACTTAATTAACTTGTTGGGTTATTGATTATTAATTTGGGATTGAGATGGGGTTACCATTCTAAATGTTTTCAACAAACTTTGTAGTTAAATAAAATATAATCCTTTGTTGTAGGGAAAAACTAGCTTTTCGCAAAAAGATAACCATAGAGCCTCCACCAGCCATAAATGCCTATAGTTATAGTTGTTACTTGTTCATTGCTCTTTAGGGTTATCTTGCCAGCATATTCCATGTGCTGACCTACACAGGCTGCAATGTATTATGTTGCAGAGCTTTCAAACAAAGAGTAAGGTGTGCTAGGTCGTTGTCGTGCAATCAGCTATGCTGTTGGAGTTGATGGACTCATTTACCCTCGAAGCTTCCGTTGTTATCTTATTTAGATGGCCTTCAGCCATATTATTGTATTAAGTTCTCCTTTGAGACATTCGATGTAATAAGTGTGTGATTGAAATCTGTTATAAATCCTCAAGTACTGTGTGTGTCAGCATTACCGATCCAGGGATGACACTTATACATAGAGATTTGACCGTTTGAGGTCGGATCGCTACATGAACTTAGTCCTGAATCCTGATAGTATTTGTATATCTATGTTGTAGATCAATTGCTCGCGTATAGCTTCCCTGTTTTATTTATGATATGTTCCTAGAGAAAACTATGTTGAAATATGTTAGTAGCAATGATGCAGACTAAAAGTGCTAGTTATCGACTAGAGGAGGGGTGAATAGGCGATTTTTATGAAAGTCTTCACAACACGGGGGCTTTGAAGACAAACAGTAGAAATGAACCTATTGATATGCATCAGAAGGTAGACTACACTAGACAAGCCATAGTCAAGTAAGCAATGAAGTGAAAGCACGAAGACTATCAGCTGCTAGGTAGTATGGATCAGGATGGAAAATAGTATGAAGCCAAACAACAACAGTCTTCAGACAATGAAGTCAATCAGATCATGCAAGCAGGCAATGACTTCATGAAGACAAACTATAAGTAAATAGAGGTAAGGGATAGAACGAGTTGCTTGGTGAGGACAACGATTTGTTGGACGAGTTCCAGTTGCTGCGACAACTGTACGTCTGGTTAGGGAGGCTTCGATTCAACTTAGAAGACCGCATCTTCACCTTATTCCCCCTTGAGCTAAGTACACACAGTCCTCGCCCAATCACTCTGGTAAGTTGATGTCTACTACACAACCTTCTTCTTGTAGACGTTATTGGGCCTCCAAGTGCAGAGGTTTGTAGGACAATAGCAAATTTCCCTCAAGTGGATGACCTAAGGTTTATCAATCTGTGGGAGGCGTAGGATGAAGATGGTCTCTCTCAAACAACCCTGCAACCAAATGACAAAGAGTCTCTTGTGTCCCTAACACACCCAATACAATGGTAAATTGTATAGGTGCACTAGTTCGGCGAAGAGATGGTGATACAAGTGCAATATGGATGATAGATATATGTTTTGTAATCTGAAAATATAAAAACAGCAAGGTAACTAATGATAAAAGTGAGCTAATACGGTATTGCAATGTGTTGAAACAAGGCCTAGGGTTCATACTTTCACGAGTGCAAGTTCTCTCAACAATAATAACATAATTGGATCATATAACTATGCCTCAACATGCAACAAAGAGTCACTCCAAAGTCACTAATAGCGGAGAACAAACGAATAGATTATGGTAGGGTATGAAACCACCTCAAAGTTATCCTTTATGATCGATCTATCATAGAGTTCGTACTAGAATAACACCTTAAGACACAAATCAAGCAAAACCCTAATGTCACCTAGATACTCCAATGTCACCTCAAGTATCTGTGGGTATGATTATACGATATGCATCACACAATCTCAGATTCATCTACTCAACCAACACAAAGAACTTCAAAGAGTGCCCCAAAGTTTCTACCGGAGAGTCAAGACGAAAACGTGTGCCAAGCCCAATGCATAAGTTCACGAGGTCACGGAACTCGCAAGTTGATCACCAAAACATACATCAAGTGGATCACGTGATATCCCATTGTCACCATGGATAAGCACATGCAAAACATACATCAAGTGTTCTTAAATCCTTAAAGACTCAATCGAATAAGATACCTTCAAAGGGAAAACTCAATTCATCATAAGAGAGTAGAGGGGGAGAAACATCATAAGATCCAACTATAATAGCAAAGCTCACAATACATCAAGATCGTACCACCTCAAGAACACGAGAGAAAGAGAGAGATAGATAGATCAAACACATAGCTACTGGTACATACCCTCAGCCCCGAGGGTGAACTACTCCCTCCTCGTCATGGAGAGCGCCGAGATGATGAAGATGGCCACCGGTGAGGGATCCCCCTCCGGCAGGGTGCCGAAACAGGGTCCCGATTGGTTTTTGGTGGCTACAGAGGCTTGCGGCAGCGGAACTCCCGGTCTATTCTGCTCCCCGGTGTTTTTAGGGTAAATGGACATATATAGGCAAAAGAAGTCGGTCAGGGGAGCCATGAGGGGCCCACGAGGGTGGGGGCGCGCCTAGGGGGTAGGGCGCGCCTCCCTGCCTCATGGCTTTTGAGGGAGTCCTGGACTAAGGGGTCCTCGGGCATCCGGCCTGTTATCTATGGGCCGGACTGATGGGCTGTGAAGACATGAAGGCCGAAGACTGCACCATGTCCAGATTGGACTCTACTTGGCGTGGAAGGCAAGCTTGGCGACCGAAGATTCCTTCTTATGTAACCGACTCCATGTAAACCCTAGATCCCCTCGGCGTCTATATAAACCAAAGGGGATAGTCCGAAAAGGACACCACACATACTCATCAGCATACCCACATAGGCTAGACTTCTAGGGTTTAGCCATTACGATCTCGTGGTAGATCAACTCTTGTAATACTCATATTGATCAATATCAATCAAGCAGGACGTAGGGTTTTACCTCCATAGAGAGGGCCCGAACCTGGCTAAAAATCGTGTCCCCCGTCTCCTGTTACCATCGATCCTAGACGCACAGTTCGGGACCCCCTACCCGAGATCCGCCGGTTTTGACACCGACATTGGTGCTTTCATTGAGAGTTCCATTGTGCCATCAACAAAAGGTTCGATGGCCCCTTCAATCGTCAATAATGACGCCGTCCAAGGAGGAATTTTCCTCCCCAGACAGATCTTCGTATTCGGCGGCTTCGTACTGCAAGCCAACTCGCTTGCCCATCTGGAGCAGATCGACAGCTATGCCCCTGGCCATCAGGTCGGGTTCGGTAGCGTGAACTACGCCACGGATATCCGGGGAGACCTGATCTTTGAGGGACTTGAGCCCGCGGCGATCGCCCTCTTATCCCGATGAACGTGACTTAAATCTGTCGTCGGATCACACCCAGGAGATGGTTCCTGCGGCTGCAACAACCTTAGAGCCGAAGCAGATCAAGCCATCCAAGGCCGCAGAGTCCGCAGTGTTGGAGCCGCACATGGACTCGACGCCCTACAATATTTGCTTTAATGGAACTTCGGACTCGTCTCCGGCTATAAGTTCCGGACTATGTACGCCCGAGCTAGATCGGTTATCGATCTTCGGGTTCAGGGCCACTGACGTTTTCCAGCACTCGCCTTTGGGTGACATGCTAAAATCTTTAAATAATTTGTCCTTGGAGAAGGACTCACAGCCGAACCATGTCCGGTTCGAGCTAGAGGCGGATGATGAGGAATTTCTCTTCCCACCCGCTAGCCACTTCATAGCCACCGTTGATGACCTAACCGACGTGCTTGACTATGGCTCCGAAGACATCGATGGTATGGACGACGATGCCGAAAAGGAGCAAGGCCAAGACCCGCCATTCACTAGACGTTGGACGGCTACCTCTTCATACGACGTGTACATGGTTGACACACCTAAAGGATTCTAGCGACGACAAAGAAGAGCCAGATGTGAATAAAACCTCTGAGACACAGTCCAAGTGCCGGCGGCCCAAGCGCCGCCCCAAGCACCGCCGCTCACAGGACGGCAACACTGGCACCGGAGAAAATAGTACTCCAGGCGACACAGAAAACAATGAAGCCCCTGTCGGGGCTACATCCGAACAGGAACATGACAGCAGGCAAGACAACCCCGAAGAACGGATAATAGAAGATGACCCGGAGGATGATAGTTACTGCCCACCCTCCGAGGAGGAGTCAAGCCTTGGCAACGAAGACTTCATCGTGCCCGAGGATCCTCTCGAGCAGGAGCGCTTTAAGCTTCAGCTCATAGCCACGACAAGGAGCCTGAAAAACAAACAACATCAGCTTCAAGCTGAACAAGACCTGCTCGTCGACAGATGGACCGGCGTCCTGACAGCCGAGGAACACGGCATCAACCGCCCAGCCAAGAGCTACCCGAAACGCAGACTGCTACCTCAATTCGATGAGGAGGCACCAGAGCATATATCTCCCTCACGTAGTACGGACTGACCACCACGTGGTCGGGACAGGACGGCTGAACGACCACCCCGCGGTCGGGATAAAACGACAACTTGGGCCGAACAGTAGAACACCCCACCACCCCGCCAAAATAGGGATGGAAGAGCCTGGAGTCATATGTATGACCTCCGACAGACTCTGAACAATAGAGCAGGACACACAAGATCGATTTATGGATTGTGAGGACACGCCTCGAAGCACGATGACGGCTACCTATTCGGATGTGACAAACCTAACCACGCTCGAGCCGAATGCCGCAGACGAACTCCATCCGAGCTCCGCCACGATGCAGCCTGATATAGTGGCTCCACACACCCGCTCTGCTTCACAAATGAAGTACTGGATCATGAATTCCTCGAGGGGTTCAAGCCCGTCAATATCGAGTGATATGACGGCACAACCGATCCCGCAGTATGGATCGAGGATTTCATCCTCCACATCCACATGGCCTGAGGAGACGACCTCCACGCCATCAAATACCTCCTATTAAAGCTCAAAGGACCAGATCGACACTGGTTAAATAGCCTGCCTGAGAACTCCATCGGCAGATGGGAGGACTTGGAAGAGGCTTTCCTCGATAACTTCCAAGGAACTTATGTCCGGCCACCAGATGCCGATGACCTAAGCCACATAGTTCAACAACCAGGAGAATCTGCTAGGAAATTCTGGACTAGGTTCCTAACCAAAAAGAACCAGATCGTTGACTGTCCGGATGCCGAAGCCCTCGCAGCCTTCAAACACATCATCCGTGATGAATGGCTAGCACGCAACCTCGGACAAGAAAAGCCGAAGTCAATGGCAGCCCTTACGGCACTCATGACCCGCTTTTGCGCAGGCGAGGACAGCTGGTTGGCTCGTAGCAAAAACACAGCCAGTGAGGTAGGCCCCACCGAGGCCAAGAATAGCACAGGCAAGCTCCGGTGCAATAGACACAAACACAGAAGCAATGGCGACAACACCAAAGACACCACAGTCAACGCCGGATTCAGTGGCTCCAAGTCCGGCCAACGGAAGAAACCCTACAAAAGAAGCAACGAAGGACCTTCCAGCCTGGACCGCATACTCGACCGTCCGTGCCAAATCCATGGCACCCCGGATAAGCAAGCCAATCATACCAGCAGGGATTGTTGGGTCTTCAAGCAGGCTGGCAAGTTAAATGTCGAAAACAATGAAAAGGGATCACAAAGTGAGGACGAGGATGAAGAGCCCCGGCAGCAGAACACCAGGG